>NC_083365.1:21023501-21334351 GCF_030254825.1 Meriones unguiculatus
ATTTTCTCAGTTGTGGTCCCCTTTTCTCTAGCTTCTGTCTGCTTGACATAAAACTAGCCAACAATATTTATTTGTGTGTGTGTGTGTGTGTGTGTGTGTGTGTGTGTGTGAAATGGTCACTTTGTGGAATTGGCCATTTCACTTTTATATGCGTCTCCAGCAAGTGCCTTTCCCACTGAGCCATCTTACTGGCCTTTTGCTTAAATCCGAATGTGGAAATTATAAGGTATAAAAAAGTCTGTCAACTTCACATTTGTGTCTTAGACCCCTAAAAATTTTTCTTTTTTGTTTCTGTCCTGTTGGTATTCTAACAGTGGCCTAAGCCTTCTTCTTTTTCTTCTTTTCCCTTCCTCCCAAAACAGGGTTTCTCTGTGCAATAGCCCTGTTCTTCTAGATCTTGCTTTGTAGTCTAGGCTGGCCTGGAACTCTCAAAGAAATCAGCGTGCCTCTGCCTTGAGAATGCTTATGATTAAATGTGTGTGCCACTATGCCCAGCTGGACTAGTTGTTTTAAACTAAACTCCTCCTTTGGACATCTAAATGTCTTAGTTCACCCCACACCCCTTCCTGTCGCTTCTACGTGTTTGTGGATCTGCACTTGCTAGGCAGCTGCTCTTATCATCCAGCTGTAACTACAGTCTGTTTCTCAACTCTCTGTCTCTCTCTGTCTCTGTCTCTCTCTCTCTCTCTTTGGTTTTTCAAGATGGAGTTTCTCTGTGTAGCCTTGGCTGTCCTGGGCTTGCTTTGTAGACCAGGATGGCCTTGAATTCCGAGATCTACCTGCCTCTGCTTTCGGAGTGCTAGGATTAAAGGGGTGTGCCACGGATGCCCTGCTGTTTCTCAGCTCTTAAACTGAAAACTTTAAAAAGAGATTCTTACCCCCGGTGATTCACTTAGACCTTCTTTATCTGTAGATCACTGGTTAATTGACTCCCTTGGCTTTCATCCATTACTTTTCCAAAACACAGGCTGGATCATATAGCTTTATGCTTGAAAATACTGGATGATCTTTACCACATCCTTTATCTAATAATGAGTCAAATCTGAACTGCATAATGACACTGTCAGAGGGAAAATGGAATGTCCTTTCCTTGTGCGCTCACCTTCAACATAAGGCTCTGTCACCTATGTACCAAATAATCTCTAGCAGATCCAAAGTGTATGTACTATGATTTAGTTTTATTAGATAGCACCTAACCTTCCCCTGGGGATGGGGGCAGGGACGGGAAGCAGTCTTACCATGCCACAGAGGAAGACAATCAGACAGTCCTGATGAGACCTGATACACTAGGATCAGATGGAAAGAGAAGAGGACCTCCCTATCAGTGGACTGGGGGAGGAGCATGGGAGGAGAAGAGAGAGGGTGGGATTGGCAGGGGACAAGGGAGGGGGCTACAGCTGTAATACAAAATGAATAAACTGTAATTAATAAAAAATAAATGTAAAAAAGAAATAAATTATCATTTCCCATAGTTGAGGACTCAGCTCCACAGGGTTGTTGTGCTTTACACACTGTATTGCAAGCAATAGGTTATTGTATTTTTTATGGACTGGCTATAGACTAGAACTCTCATGACCCCTTCTTTGGGTTCAACTAACTTCCTAAGATGGCTTGTAGAACTGAGAGAAGCACTTAAGTTTCCTGGTTTATTATGAGAACACTGTAAAAGATACAAAAGTAGGGCGTGGTATGGAGGGTGGCAGTCTTCATGCTGTGTTTGGGTTTATACTGGGTCAACATTTTCTTTTGTTCAGCAACCTAGAAGACCTCAAGTCTTGTTCAAGAGTTTTACAGCCCTGAAAGCTCGTGAGTGGGGCTGAAAGTTGTACTCTAAATATTCTGGTCAGTTCATCTTTCTGGTGACTATGGCTATCCTGAAGTTGTTTAGGGTCCTATACTAAGCAAAAGACTCTTTCAGTCACTTAGAAAATTCTAAAGATTTTAGGAATTAAGTGACTGAGCTAAGAGCAAAAATAAATATATCTTTTGCCCTTCATACCCACATTTATGGATTCAACCAATTGGAGAGGGAACATTTTTGGAAGCTACCTGGAATAGCGGCCCATGCTTTCAATCTCAGCACTCAGCAAGCAGAGGCAGACAAATCTCTGTGAGTTTGAGGTATGCTTGTTCTATATAGTGAATTCCAGGACTACAAAGAGGGACCCTATCTCAAACAAACAGACAGACACACTTTTTGGACAGTGTGTGTGTAACTAAGTTAGGTGGTATAACGCTTGCCAAAGGTCTGAGCTGGGTTTGATCCCAGCACCCATACAGCTCATCCTCATCCCTTTAGCACAAAGCTATCCTTGGCTACTGTTTCTCAAAAGAAAAAGAAAAAAGAACCATCTGTGGTGGCACCAGGGGCAGAGGCAAGGAGCCCTCTTCCAGATTACATGGTGAGACCTTGTGTTTAATAACAGAAAAAAAGAAAAGGAAAAAATTACATCAGAACCAAGCATATGTGTACTTTTTTCCTTTCATATTTTCCAAACAACATCACTATCATATATCTCAACTTTACATTGGTCTAGGTAATGTAAGGATCAAGGAGGCTGAGCTCCTATGGGCTACATCTCTGTAGGGAAATGGGGCTGTTTCTGACATGAGCTCAGTGCCTGGCTCTTTGATCACCTTCCCCTGGGGGGAGGGGGTGGGAACAGCCTTACCAGACCACAGAGGAAAACAATTAGACAGTCCTGATGAGACCTGATAGGATAGGATCAGATGGAAGGGGAGGAGGACCATATCAGTGGACTGGGGGAGGGGCATGGGGGAAGACGAGGGAGGGGACGGGATTGGAAGGGGATAAGGGAGGGGGCTACAGCTGGGATACAAAATGAATAAATTGTAATAAATAAAAAATTTTTTAAAAAATGAACTAAGTTACTAGAACAATGACAAAAATCAAGGAGGATAAACATAGGTTATGTGCAGATATAATTCTATTTTTTGTAAGATTTGACACCTCAGGCTTTGGTGTCTGTGGGGGATTCCCAAGCTACTGGCTATAGACATAGAGGGCCTTCTCTAGTTTATATTATAGCACATTGGTGTGTTTTGGTTGCTTTTCTTTATCTGGGACCTCATATTGTACAAACAGCACAAGGGAGAACAGTTTTACTTAGGCTCGTGGCCTTACAGGGTCCATGGTGGCATGGAGGGTGTGGTAGAGCAGAGCAGTTCACTTCAGGCCACAAAGGAGAGAGAAAAGAGGAGTGCCATCGCTGCCTGGCTTCCTCCTCATTTCCTCTGGTTTACCTGCCTCTTCCCCACCCCACAGCATGGGACAGTGCCACATACATAAAAAGCTGTCTTTCTGTATCAACTACTCTTCTGGAAATGCCCTCACAGAGGGTGACTCTAAATCTAGTGCAATTAACAATGAAGAAAAACTAGAACTGTCCAAGGCTTTTAGGCCACTTTTCATGCCTTTTTATGCCTTCTGCCTAAACTACCTTAACACCTAACTCTCTGCCCTGCCAGTTCTGATCATTGTAAATGTATCCTTTTAAAAAAAAAAAAAATTGTACTTTCAGCACATCACCTCTATTACCAACTCCTATCCCCTCTCCCCTATGGTTAGTGCTCTTCGTTTTCTGAAATAGTCACCCTTCTACTTTCACTTATATGTTATATCTGTTTTTGTGGTGGTGGTGGGGTACATTCAGAAGCATGATTAGATGTATGTGTGTGGTTGATACTAATTGTCAACTTGACAGGACCCAGGACCACCTAACAAGTCTCTGAGCATATCGGTAAGGGAGTTTCTAAATTGGGTTTTCTGAGGTAGAAGAGTCAACCTAAACGTGAGTGGCACCATTTTACGGGCTTGGGTCCTGAACTGAATAAGAAGAAAAAAAGCGAGCTGAGAGCCAGCATTCATTTCTGTTTGCTGTCTGATGACAGACAGTGTGATCAGCTGTCCCTCACTGCTACTGTTATGCTGCCCCAACATGACGTCTCCTTCACCAGTGAGCCAGAACAAACCTGTTCCTCCATAAGGTGCTTTTGTTAGATATTGTGTCACAGCAAGAAGAAAAGTAACAGCACACAAACACACATGCATACACACGTGAGTGCGGTCCCTATTAAGAGAAAACATACTGTTTCTATGAGTCTTGCTTATTTTACTTAACAATCTCTAGCTTCATTTTCCAGCAACTGATATAAATTATTTTGTTCTTAATGGCTGATTGAAACATATTACATATATAATCTTAATTCTTAATAGTTTTATCTTTAAATATCTCATAAATTTAAAATGTAATAATTTGATTTACATGTGATATTCTAGAGTAAAATTTTAAAAATCTTCTGTGTATCGTACCTTATAATGCTATAACTTTATACTCTGTTAGTTCTTTATGTTCATATGTGGCCTGTGAACTTAAGGGCAGAGAACTTAATTCACCTTGTAGTTTTAATACTTAGTTCTAGTGCTTGGCTATATATAGAGTAGATCTTCTTGTCTTTGTGTTCCTGTGTAGTTTTGATATTAATTTATGTGGGGGAGGTACTGGGTGTTGAACCTCCAGCCTGTGCACACTAGGCAAATGCTTTATCCCTGAGCTGTGTCCCCACAGCCCTCTTTGTACTTTGTGTTTTGAGCCGTGGTCTCTCTCTGTCTGAAACCCAGGCAGGTCTTACACTTGGCATTCTTCTCTGTATCCTCTCGGGTAACTGCACCACCAGACCATCATTTGCTTTCATATTTATTACAAGATGTCTGAGTTTTAAATCTGTTGCAGTGTTTTTTTACATAATGGTTAAAAATAAAGGTTCGAGCCAGCAGGGTGGCTCAGCTGGGAAAGATTCTTGCCACCAAGCCTTACAACCTGAGTTTCCTCTCTGGGACCCAGAAGATGGAAAGAGAACTGAGTGCCTTAAGTTGTCTTCTGACCTCTACCTGAGTGCCTAGCATACTCACACACACACCTCCAATAAATCAGTGCATAAATAAGTATAATAATTTTTAAAAAGAATAAAAGCTTTGGAATGAAATCACACCATCATTTTCTAGCGGTATGATTTTGGACTAAGTAATTAGCCTCACCAATCCTCCACTTCTGTACCTGAAAAACAAAGAAAATGTTGGTTTTATTGTGAGAATTGAATGCATGAAAACATATAAAATGGAACAAATGCTTGCATATTATACTCATTTTATTAACTATTATTTCTCTTTATTTGTTCCCTTGCAAACATTGTCTCACTGTTTATTAGGTATTGCATTAGGTCCTGGGACAGTATGTGCTCCCTGTACTCTCTGAGCCTCAGCATACACTGGGAACCACAGAAGTCACCTGAAGAGTTACTATTGTCATTAAATAGTAGCTGTTCTAGATACGTACATTTTTATTGAGCTAACTTTATTAGTTTCGTTAATCACATAAAAATAAATAGTATACTATACTATAAAGTATGAGAAATGAACTCATTAAATTATCACCTAAAGTGATAAAAATGTATTGACAAGTACTAAAAAATTGCCACTGGGCATGTTTCGATGGCTTAATAAAGAATCAATAGTTAGATGGTCACAGTGGTGCACGCCTGTAATCCTAGCACTCAGGGAGGCAGAGGCAGGCTGATCTCTGTGAGTTCAAGGCCAGCCTGGGCTACACAGACAAACCCTGTCTCAAAAGCAAAACAACGACAAAACGCAACAGCAACAACAAAAACATTAGGGTGGTTTTAATAGCAAGAGACAAAGGGTTTTAGCATAATAGACAAAGGTATTTTACAGGAGCATCCTAAAAAATAATTACATCTAGTACTGTGTTTTCTTTTTATGTGGTTGAAATGTCTTTGATGTAAGGTATATGTTGCAAAAGCAGGGTGCAGTAGTCCATTCCTGTAATCCCACAGTTTATTTTATTTTTTTTAAGTTAAGGCTAGATCCTCAAGTTTCATGCATACTAGCAAGTACTGTACTCACTTCCAGAATATTTCCAGCAGTGAAAGTGGAGTCTCAAAGTATTGACAACAGATTGATTAGTTAAAGCTTTGTACTTTTTTGTGACTGAAGCTGAGGAAAAGGTTGCTGACTGATCATCAACATCAGTGTGGTAACTGATAACACAGATTAAAAACAAAACAAAAATTGCATGCCTTGTAATCTCAGCATTTAGGAATCTGGGGCAGAAGAATAGAGATTTGAAGGCCATCCTGGGCTAACAAAGCCCTGTCTCCAAAACCAAACCAAGCAAAGTTGCTAAATTATTAGACAAAGTAAGGCTCGACTGTATTTTTATCTTAAGTGGAAAAATTACTTCTGAAATTTCTGTTAATCTTTTTATAGCCTCTAGTGTGTTTCTGTTGTTTTATTTTTACAACAAAGCTTCAAAGATTGTCTATCCTCAGTGTCTCATTTACCTTTTATCCATTGGCTTCTACCCCTTCATCTCTAGTGACCGCCTAATTATTTATGAGTAACCATTGCCGAGAGCGCTCGCGCGCGCGTGTGTGTGTGTGTGTGTGTGTGTGTGTGTGTGTGCGCGCGTGTGCGCGCGCGTGCGTGTGTGTGTGTGTGTGTGTGTGTGTGCGCGCGCGTGCGTGTGTGTGTGTGTGTGCGTGTGTGTGTGTGTGTGTGCGTGTGCATGCGCGTGCACTGACCCATGCACATGCCCACCATGCACATCTGTAACTAGACCAGCAGAAGATACTGGGCATCCTTGTCCATTGCTTGTTGCCTCGTTCCCTTTAGAGCAGGGTCCTCCCAGTCCTGCTCTGCAGCTCTGGAGTCACAGACAGGTGTGCGTCGACACTACTTATGGCTTTTTATGTGGGTTCTGAGGATCCAGATTCAGGTTCTCCTGCACACACAGCAAGTACTCAACTGTCCTCCATTCGCCTGGGTCCTGGAGTTCAGCTTTTGGAAGGAGAAATGTGGGTTCCATTTCCCTCAGGGGCAACTAGAACACGTTATTTTGGGTGAGGCTTTTGGTGTGTTAAGCCAGGGTTTTCCACAGAGTGTTAGTTTAGCTCTTCTTATTTATTTATTTATTTATTTATTTATTTATTTATTTATTTATTTATTTATTTTAAGCATGAGATCGCTGGTGGCAATGGAATCTTGGGCATTCCAAAGCCTATGGTGGTAACAAAGTGTTACAGCTCTTGGTTAAGCTGCTAAAAGTGGTGTGAAAACAAAAACAAGAGGCCAAAGTCTGTGCCTGGTTGGCTTGCTGCCAAAACAGTCCAGGTGAGACAAGGCCCATCTGAGGATAAATGACAAATCTCAGACTAAAGGCGCTTACCTTGTATCTTATTTGTATAAATTCAAGGGCAATATAAACACTGGGAACAAGGAGGGATTTCGGTTGAATTTGTTTGATTCGCTGAGTCAGGAGGTCATGTATATTTAATGATCCTATCACAAGAAGGAAAATGCATTACTTAATTATCCTACTGGGGCATGGAATCTCCAAGTACAATTGAAGGTTACTCCTGGGCTAAGATCCTTAGCAGTTGGGGTATTCTAGGAGTTCCTAGATGCTTACTAGAGCGGTTTCCCTATTAGGGAAGGATCTGGCCTATAATCTGCCCTGATGGCTATGTGAAGCTCCTTAGCTCCTTACAAGACCTGGGGTCACCCAGATCAGGGGAGACTTTTAGAACCCTGCTGAGAAAAGGGAGTCTGTCATCATAGACAGAATGCAAATAAGCTCTCCGAGATGACTGACTTCAGCCTTACTAGCAGAGCCCACACTCTCCCCATTGATCCACCTCCTGAACCATGGCCTACTCTTCTGTAGAATGTATCATTTCTGTGATAACTTGGTCTCAGAATTTTTCTTCCTGTCATGGCATTCTTAAAGGTGCTTTTTTCTTTTTTCTTTGTTTGTTCAAATCAGCTCTAGATGTCTTGGAACTCACCTTCCTCTGCCTCCCAAGTGCTGGGATTAAAGGCGTGTGCCACCACCCAGCAAAAGTATTTTCTTGAAGGGCTCTTTATTTTTGTTCATGCTGATTTATATTTTAAGTTGCAGATTTATGTTTTAAATGTTCTTTGTTTTCACACCGTTCCTTTCTTCCTTCCTTCCTTCCTTCCTTCTTTCCTTTCTCCTTCCTTCCTTCCTTCCTTCCTTCCTTCCTTCCTTCCTCCCTCCCTCCCTCCCTCCCTCCCTCCCTCCTTCCTTCCTTCCTTCCTCCCCCCCCCCCGCCTTTTTTTGAGATAGTTTCACCATTTAGCCCAGACTGGCCTTGAATTCATACCTTGGAAGCTGGCTTTAAGCCTTTATGCCTCTGCCCTCTCAGTCCTCAGTCCAAAAATTTGTGTCTTTCCTATACAGATTGTAAGGTAGTGTGGCATTTCGGAATCTTTGTTTTCTAGGTAGTTTTGATGAGTTGGAAAACACTGACCTGTACATATAGTTGAGATTCTTCTCTGTGGAGCACAAGACTTTTCGTGTAGTGCCTCAGTGCTTCTCCAGCACCATCTGTGTCTGCTCTACCCTGCTCTGTGTTGAGCAAGTGTCTCCTCTTTTGGAACAGAAGTATACATTTTAAAATCAAGAGATACCTCCGGATTCTTCCTGCTTTTCTCAGTCCCTCTATCCCAGCAAGCACTTCCTTGGGTTTCACTTGTTAAACTTAGGTTGAAAAGCACTGAAGATCATGTAACTTGCTGCAGTAATGTAAATAGTGTATGTCAGAATGTGTGTAGAAGTCAGTGTTTGTATGTCTAACATAGTTCTTATGGTATTTTCTCAGGGTAATCTTAAGTGACTTTAAAAATATTCTCCTAGAACCCCTGTACAGATGTAGCCCATGGCAGCTCAGTCTCCAAGTGGGTGCCTTAGTAAGGGGAACAGGGACTGTCTCTGACATGAAATCAGTGGCTGGCTCTCTGATCACCTCCCCCTGAGGGGGGAGCAGCCTTGCCAGGCCACAGAGGAGGACAGTGTAGACAGTCCTGATGAAACCTGATAGTCTAGGGTCAGATGGAAGGGGAGGAGGACCTCCCCTATCAGTGGACTGGGGGAGGGGCATAGAAGAAGAGGGAGGGAACAAGGGAGGGGGCTATAACTGGGCTACAAAGTGAATAAACCATAATTAATAAATAAATAGGTAGATAGATAAATAAATTTTAAAGAGAAAAACAAAAGGTACTACAATGCTACAATAAAAGTATAAACTATTAAAGTGAAAAAAATAAAAATATTTTCCTTTCAAGATAGCTCACCTGTATTTATTCCCTTATTAATTTGTCTCTTTACTTACTCATTCAACATTTATTTGAGTATGTAAGAAACAGAGCAGGTCCTGCTCTGCTAAAACTAGATAATATAAATTTCCTCTTCCTTATGGTCTCAAAGACACATTTTATATAGTTTATATTAAATCATGAAACTATACAGAGACCCAGCTTTTAACTTGCATAAGAAGCCACAGTTCATCCTTTTCCATTGTTTTCTTTTTCTTTTCATCTAGGGAAAGACCATGTTTGTAGATTTATTGGCTGTGGGAGAAATGATCGTTTCAACTACGTGGTCATGCAATTGCAGGTATGTTCCCTTGAAAATGTGTCTTAAAATACCCTATTCCAGTGAATATGAATAAAAAAAATGACAGCATTCTTATTATCATGTCCAGATGCTGTACACTATATGTATTGAAATTTATTTAGATTTGGTGTAGATTTTTCAAAAAATGGAATTGTTATATCATCTATTTTTGTTTATCTGTCCCTTTACTAGTTGCCATATTTTCCATAGCATTTAATCTCAAAGTGGATTGTGGTTTATAATGTGAGCCTGCCTTCCGGGTTCTTTTCCTTTTTCCTGTCTCAGGCATTTCAGAGCTTCACTCACACTCTCAAGTACCAGCCACTATGTTAAAATCTAAGCATTAGTTGAAGTGGAGGATGGATACTATTTCTTTTCTGTCAAGATAACATTTGTTCCTTCCCCTTTGGACAGGAGTGGAGTTGGATTAAGAGAGTAGGAGTTCATAAAGAAAACATGGGTGTAAGAGATACAGTAGGGAGAGTCACGAAGACATTCCGTTTGCCTCGATAGTGCCTGTGCTCCTGAGCACGCACAGTACAGTCACCTCCATGTTTAAAACCATGGTCACCACACTGTCTGCATCTTCAGTTCTCACAATTTGGACATTTGGATCCATTATTTTCTTTCACATTATTTACGTGACAGGGAGTTAAATTTGAAAACCCTGGCCTAAGTGTTTCCTCTTCTCTTCAGAAGGCTTTTTTGTTTGCTTGTTTGTTTCTCAAGTATTTTTCAATATTTGAGTTAGACCTAAAGATGTTACCCTTTCTATAAACTATATTTGCTATTTATCCTTTTAAAATGTGGTCTCACTGAGTAGGACAAGAATATTTTGAACTCACTATATAGGTAAGATTGGCCTTAAATTCAGGAGCTTCCTTCCTTAGCCTAATGATTTCTAAGATTACAGTGTGTGCTGCCTTGGTCTTGTTTAAAATCAATTAATTGGGGGTTGGAGGAATGTGCCGTGGTGTGTGTGGGGGGCCAGAAGACAACTTGTGGGAGTTGAGTCTCGTCTTCTATCATGTAGGTTTCAGGGATTAAATTTCGGTGTCCGACTAGGCAGCAAGGGCCTCTGCCTGCTGAGCCATCTTACTGGCACACTCACATGCAGTTATGGAATCTATGGAATCTTCCAGTGTTAGAAGAATATACACAGTCTTTCTCTTACCTGAATATCAGTTTTCTGAAAATGCTGGGGAACTGTGAGGTTGGTATATACTAGGTAGCCAGTGACTAGGGCAAGCTTCTGTTGACTGGTCCAAGAGCCTTTCTATTTGACCTGCATGCTGTAATTTTGTTGTTGTTGCAGGATATTTGATCACATTGTGAAACCTGAGATTGTGAGTTGGAAAATCCTGTTTCTTGTTGTGTTTCTTGTTGTAGCTCAGCCCTAGCACACACCTTTAACCCAAGAGATTTCTGTAAACAAGAGCTAAATAAAGTCAACCGTAGGTCAAGATGTGGAGCTAGCAACCAGTTGACAGAGAGTGAATATAAGAAAACACAGGAAGGAGGGACATTAAGTTGAAGGGTATTTAAGACAGTGTGGAGAAAGAGAAGGGGCTTTTTCCTTCTGGGATATCAGCTCAGTAGGAAGGTCAGCAGGCTGCTTTGCTTTGCCTCTCAGAGCTAGCAGGCTCTCATCCCAGTATCTGGCTCCTGAGTTTTTATTGGTAAAATCAAATATCTGGAATCTTGTTTAAAAACAACACTCTTTCCTGTCATAAAGTTAACCCACCATTAAACCCAACCCCACACTTACGGTTGACTTAATTTGGGATGAGACTAAAGCTCATATAACTGCTAGAGTATATCTTACCTGCCATGTGAAAGGTAAAAGCTCCTAGATGTCTTCAGTATATCAGATAAAGTTTAAGTTCTCAGACCTACCTCCCCACTGCTATTCCTAATTTCTTCTAAGAATCTTAAGTGTTTTATTCTTAAATTAGCTTCATTGTCTTCCCTTTGTTGAATCAATTACATAGTATCAGCCTTAATTTTGAAGGAATAACTAATTCCGATTTAGAGATTTTAAGCTATTTACGATAAAAGTGAGTCTTAAAATCTTACAAGTTTGAGGTGCACACATTTCTTTCCTCAGCTCTGTTAGTAGACCATGACCAGACCTCATATTGTTACCAGTGAGACTTAACATGACATCTTTGTAACAGTTTCATATGTCCTAGGGGGAGGCAGAAAAATACATCATAGATCTAGATTGCCTAACATAAGAGCTGTTGGCTTTTTACCTTTTGTGTGGAAAATATTAAACACACATATATTAGAATAATAATATAAACATACATTTAATTGTCACTCCATTTCCAAATGTGACCAATATCCTTCAGGTGTTTTCTCTTTTCCTTCCCAGATTAATTTAAAACAAATTCAAGGCGTCTTTTATCTGGAAACGTCAGTTATATCAGTATATACTTGCAATTGACAGGCTTTTTTTTTTTTTTTCTTTAACTACAATATGTAAGTCTTTTTAAAAAGTGACAACAAACATTTGTTTTCGGTTAATTTTTTTTTTTTTTTTTGAGACACAGTCTCCCAGTATCTACCTCTGCCTCCCCAAATACTAGGATTACAGTTATGTGCCACTGTGCCCAGCTAGGTAGGAATTTTTGATGCACTCTTATTTTGTGATAGAACATTGTATACCGTGTTCATTCTCCAGTACGCTGGCCATCCCTTCCATTCAGCCCTGGTTCCTTTTAATGGGAGGTGCTATTTAGAGACGACAGTCCAGATGCTATAGTATCTATTTCAAATGGGATTTCTTTCTTTCTTTCTTTCTTTCTTTCTTTCTTTCTTTCTTTCTTTCTTTCTCTTTTTCTTTTTCTTTCTTTTCTTTCTCTCTCTCTCTCTCTCTTTTTTTTTTTTTGAAGATAGGTTCAAGGAGTCCAGTTTAGCCAGGCAGTAGTGGTGTACACCTTTAATTCCAGAACTTCTTAGGTAGAGGTTGGCAGATCTCAGAGTTTGAGGCCAGCCTGGACTACAAAGTGAGTTCCAGAGCATCTTGGCCTACACAGAGAAACCCTGATTCAAAAACAAAACCAAAAAAGTCCCAATTTTAGGAGAAGTATGTTTTGGTGCATATTGATGTTTCTAAGTCAAATTTATAAAGTAAATGTACTAATCACCTTATATATTTTTATTTCATTGGTCATACGTACTTTTTAATATATATACATGAAATGATATCATTGGAATTTACATGAAAATAAAGGGTTGTTTGAGGAGCCATATTATCTATGAAAATATACTGGCAGTGAATTGATAGTTATTTTTTCTGTTTTTATATTATTTTTGTGGGGTTTTGTTTCTGCTTCTCTAAGGTAGGCTCTCATGTAGCCAGGCTGGCCTTGCAGTCAGCATGTTCCCTAGGCCTGCCTAGCATGCTCCTCCTCAGGCCTTCCACCTCTCAAGTCCTGAGGTTACAGGTGCGAGCATTACCCGCTACCACGCCTGTTTAATTTCTCCTTACTCTAGGAAACCACTGTATTACTTTCTCCATTTAGGTATGCTACCCATTCTGTCTCCTTCCCACTCCCTTTTAGACCTCCTTTTCCTCCCTGCACCCTCACCTCTGTCTCTTTCTACCCCCCCGTTCTCTCGCTCTCTTTCTCTAATTTTCTTTAATTTTGTGTTTGTGACAGTATCTTGTTATGTAGCCCTATCTGGCCTAGAACTCACTCTGTAGACTAGGTTGCCTCAAATTTTTGGCAATAATCTCTGACTCCCAAGTATGAGAATTACAGATATGTGGCACCATTCCTGGCCTTATACATTTTTATTACTCAAAAAAAAAAAACAAAACAAACATTTGTAGTTTGTTCTTGTTAAATTTATAGAATTACTTGAGAGAATTATAGGCTTTAAATTTTTTGCATATTATTATATGGTAAGGTCCCTTTTTATAAAAGAAGAGTAACTTTTATCCCCATTATTCTCATGTCAGCCTTGTATTTATCATCTCAGATTTTGCTGGAATTTTCTTTTCTGGTATGTGTATGTTGTTGCTGTTATGAGTTGGGATCTCATTCTGTAGCTTAGACTAGCACAGAGCTCACTTTGTAGTTCAGGCTGGCCTTAGCTTGTCTTCCTAAGGTTGAAACTAACTGTGTGATGGTACATTCCTTAAATTTCCAAACTCAAGAGGTAGAGGCAGAAGGCTAAGAACGCAAAGTCAACATGACAAGTTCCAGAACAAACAAGAATATATATATATATTCTGTCTCAAAAACAAAACAAAACAGAACAAAACAAAAAGAATTTAAAGTCAGCCCTCTGCTATATAGCAAGATCCAGTCTATCTTGGGCTACATAAAACCAGTCTCAATAACAACAACAACGAAAAATGCTAGAATTACAGGTATGAAACATTATGCCCATTCACCATTTGACACATAAAAGTTACATTTTATGACATTCAAATAATTACTAATATCATTAATCAAATTAATTGATTCCTTATTGAGTTGTTCTTATGATAGTAGTGGGTGTTTATCAGTTAAATCACGGTATTACCTGAGGTGTAGTTTTACCAATCAAAGTTTTTATTTTTGTTTTTAAGTTGAGCATAATCGCTTATGCTCTAGTCACAGTTCTTGGGAAATATAGGCAGGAGGGTCAGGTGTTCAAGATGATCTTTGACTATTTCAAGGCCATCCTAGACTACATAAGAAATTGCCCCTCCTCCCCAAATAAGACCAGAAAAAAAAATTACAGTGCTTTTTCACTGACACGTTGTAGAGGATGCTGAGCCTTGCTTTCTTTCTCAGGACTAGTGCATGACTTAAGAAAAGAAAGTGTCTCCTTGGTGGAAGAACACTGAGAAAAGCACCACAGGAAAAAAGAACACTTTGGAGTCGAACTCAGATATGAAAAACAGGTTTACATACCAGAAACCTGTTTTTTGGTTGGTAAGGCAGGAGAATGAACAACTTTTTAGGGTGCCATGAGGATTAAATGCAGTTATGAATGGCATATGTATTGTTTTCATCTGGAGCTTTGCTAGCTAAGTGTTTGCCATATCGTATTTGTGAGGCCTGAGCTTTGAGGTCAAGGACAAGAGAGGGTCACAGGAGCCTGCGAGGTTGAAGAGAATATGAGAAGTTTAAGCATATATACCAGACTTCATTCACCAGCATACATACTGACAGGCAAGCAGATGTTTCAGACATGTATGCAAAGACTAAGGCAAGGACACTTGCCTCCAGTCTTCAGGCCATATTGACAGAAAATAATCATACAAAAATGGAAGTTTGCCAGAAATAGTTATATAAGAAATATATCTGATGCCCTCTTCTGGCATGCCAGTATATATGAAGATAAGAGTACTCATATACATTAAATAAATAAATAAATCCTTGAAGGGGGGGTGGGGAGAAAAGAAAAGAAAAAGCAGAAAGAGGAAGAAGAATCAAGTTTATGTTTTGTTAGAATAGCAAGGATAAAGCAAAATGTGATGACTTAGAAACATGATTACTAACAGCTTGCTTATTCTTAGTGCTAGAGAGATGGCTCAGTGGCTAAGAACTCTGGCTGTTCTTTCAGAGGACTGGAATTCAGCTTCCAGCACCCATGTTGAGCAGCTCACCGCCATCTTTAACTCCATCTCCAGGGGATCAGTTGTCATCTTATGGTTTCCAAGGGCATCCACAGTCATGCACACAAAGAGAAAGAGACAGACATCATTTTACAGAAAATGCTCGTTCTTAAGCATGGAACATTCTGGTCATTCGATCGTTAGAGGATCACAACTTAGGCAAGAGCCTTACTGTGTCAAAGGATTTTATGATGTGGCGATATAGTAAATAGACAATTTTCAAGTCTTACCACGATATTAGGACTATATTTTAAAGTGCTTATCTGATTCTACAGGGTCGGAATCTGGCAGATCTTCGACGTAGCCAGTCCCGGGGCACATTCACCATTAGCACTACTCTTCGTCTTGGGAGACAGATTCTGGAGTCTATTGAGAGCATACATTCTGTGGGATTTCTTCACAGAGACATCAAACCGGTAGGAGCCCTTTCTGTTCCAAGCACAGAAGGCAATTGTTCGATGCTTCTCATGTTAGGAGAGTTCAGAATGTATGGTAAAGGTAATTTTCTGTATTTGTTGTAGTTAACTCCAAACAATATTTTTATTTCTGTAATGCCCTGAAAGTATATAACAGCTATTTTCAATAGCTTTTATCATACCAAGAAATGTTGCTTACTAACTAAATTAAAAATATTTTATGCAGCCATGAAAGGCACAGTGGCACACGCCTTCAATCTCAGCACTCAGGAGACAGAGGCATGAGGACCTCTGTGAGTTCAAGACTACCCTGGTCTACAAGTGAGTCCAGGACAGCCAGGGCTGTTACACAGAGAAACCCTTTCTTGAAAAAACAAAACAAAACAAAAGTTATGCTTGGGGGCTAGAAGATGGCTCAGTCATTTAAAGTACTGAGGACTTGAGACCTGAGTTAGATCCTGGGTACCTTTTTTTTTTTTTTTTAATGGCCATGGTGGTGCTAACCAGGAGAAATGGGATCTTTAGGGATCAATTGGCCCACCAACCCTGGCCTGCTTAAGGAAAACCACCTAAGATTTGTTTTCTGGTCCCCACATTCACAATCACAAATTCTATGCTTGTCAGTCATTATTAGATGTGTTAACATTGCTAATTATTCAGCCTTACATGCAAATCATTAATGTGAGCTCTGTGTTTCCTGATAGCAGTTGTTCATTTTCTTAGGTCACCAGTTGTATTCACTAGAAATAATCAACTGTGAAAGACCTTACTCTTCTCCTAAGAGCTACTGTGGAAATACAGTTTTTCTTTCCTTTCCTTTTTATCTGGTATTTTATTCTTCATAAGGGAAGTGATCCATCTCTGATATCCCACATTTATAAATGTAACTGATATCAGTGCATTTGAAAATTGACTGTTGGTGTAATTTGAAGATTACAGCCACCTGTTCTTACCTCACCTCTAAAGCTGATTTACAGGAAAATGGTTATTAAATTTTTTTCAAAGTGGGTTCCTCTTGAATTAGAACCATTCTGAAACTAGTAACTGGTTATTAACTAATATTACATTTAAATAAAACTATGATTAAATGATTTATTTTAGATCAGTTATTGTACGGTGAGATTGAACTTCAGCTTGTCAATGTAGAATCATCTTTACAGTTACATTTTATTGTCATTCAGTGCCCTTCTCTGTCATTATTTGAGAAACCTAACTTTCCATCAGAAAGCTCCTAAATAAAATACTTTTTTAAAAAGCAAACAATGATGTAATAGCTCATATTTTTACCTTTACAAATTTCCTTATTTGCATATTTACCTTTCTAGGTTTGCAGTTATTTGACAAATTACATAGAATTTAGGTTTGGGGGCTGTTTTGTTTTGAGACAGGGAATTATTTAACTAAGGCTGACCTCCAAATTGCTTTATAGCTTACGATGGCCTTAAAATGGTTCTCTTGTCTCTGATTCCTGATTGCTGGAATTAAAGGTATATGCCATCACATCTGGCTACACTGGGTTTTGTTTTTTGTTTTTGTTTTTGTTTTTTTGTAAGAGAAAGTGTAAATTTTTTTTCTTTAGGTCTGTTTTGGAATGTTTCCCTAAATTGTGCCTTTAATTTTAGTGAGATTCAGCTTTATGATGCTTATAGAAAATTATTTTATTTTATTTGCTTATTTATTAAGACAGGGTTACACTGTGAGTTGCTTTATAGACCAGTCTGACCTTGAACTCACAGAGATCAGCTGGCCTCTGCCTTTAGTATTGGAATTAAAAGTGTGTACCATCATGACCAGCCCTTATACTTAAATAAAAGATTGAGAAGTGATAAAAATTCTTTTAAGTTTACATGTATTTTCCCCCACCCCTAGTTTTCCTCGTTTAGGAGGTTGGGTTGTCGTGTAAACAATAACTTAGACTAGAATTTCAAGGAATCTAGTTTTGAATTTAATTAAGTCATTATTATATGTAACTATACAAACATTTAAATTAATTTTTGCTTAATTTCACTGATGGTAGATATTAGCAACACTTTCTCAAGTCACTAGTTATATTTACAAGAACACGCAACTATGAAAAGCTTTTATTTACCCTTGAGAGGTAGAACAACAACTAAATTATATAATAACGTCTAGTAAAAATTATAGACTTAAAGTGTATCTGAAACTCACTGTAAACTAGAAGAATTCATGCGGGATAAAATGTAGGCAGTCTGAGTATTGTAACTATGTATTTTCCATCGTTATTTTTTTCTAGTCAAATTTCGCCATGGGACGCTTTCCTAGTACATGTAGGAAATGTTTCATGCTTGATTTTGGCTTGGCCCGACAATTTACCAATTCCTGTGGTGACGTCAGACCAGTAAGCTTTTTCATTACTATTTGATATTTGATAATTAAACTCTTGTTTCTTGTATCACTTTAAATAAATGCTAATTATGTATCAGAATGAACGTTAGAAGGATGAAGTTCAGTGAATTTTAAAAAAAAAAAAGGATGTTTGTTTGTATTGAAACCAGATTAGAAAATTAGAAGATTAAGAAACTAGTATTTAGAGTTAGCTGTGCATAATCAGTAGGGGACTTACTTGAGTTTTAACTTTGTGATATATTAGCAAAATATTCTGTGATACATAGGAAGAAGTTCTTCTCTGGTGAACTTGTATATGGCAAGAGTTATGCTGAAGGCACACCATAGTGGTGAGATGGGAGATGGGAGATGGGGGGGGTCGTCGGTTAAGGGATTTGAGAAAAAAAATGTCCAAGTAGAGGGTTTTTTACTAAATTTACTCTTAGGATTTTTGCCAGAATTAGTCTTGAGAAGACAAACACAGATGCCACCTAATCAAGGCCAACTTGAAAAGGGTTTCAAGGAATCTGGCTAGAATCGTGTCAGGAGAAAGTATGTGAGATGCCGTGCACCAGGCACCCATCTTCCTCTTCACCAGCAGGCTACTGTGGCAAGCTGGAACGCCCTCCAGTCCTGCACTGGAGCCCTGGCCAAGGACGTGAACCATGTGCAGCTGCTTGGAATGGAGTCACTTTAGTCAGGCTTGGTGATGGGGACAGCACTCTTGGTTTGGATAACATAGGCCTTTACTTTGCTTATTGGATGTTCACAAATTTTCTTGAAAATATTTCATTTGTTTGTCTTTAAAACTATTTCAGAGTCTTACACGTTTATTTTGTTTTTAACTGTTTACCAACTTCACTGGGAAATGGACAATTCTCTGTACTGTTTTGCTGACTTTTCTGTTTAAACTTTTAGTTTGTTTAAACTTGGTCTTTCTTTATGATTTTCATTTCTGTCAGGTTAACTACTGTATAAAAGTTAAAACATTTTGATTTTGATTGAGCCAACTGCAAACTAGTTATACATACATGCAAATTATAATTAAAGTCTAGGCATATGATAATTTCTTTTTTCCTTTTGGAGTAATTTTGAGTCACGGTCTTACTTTGTAGCCCAGGCTGTCCTAGAACTCACTGTGTAGATCACTATGTGGTGATGGCTTGCATTAATATTAGCAAGGCAGATAATCAACTTAGAATCTGTCAGACTTGAATACACATTGTGAGTTCCATTTTCAGATATTAGATGTTTGGTTTCTAGAACATTACCAGGAATTGTTGGTTTACTCATAGAACATATTTAATGAGCACACATTATATGCAAAGCATAAATCCAGGTGCTGGGGCAGCCACGGTAAATAAGCAGACACATTCAAAAGCCTTGTTGAGGTTCTTTTGGTAGAAATGAAGCATGACACATAGATAAGAAATTTTATTTATTTTTGAGACCAGTTTTATATAGTCTTGTCTTGTCCAAACTTGGTCTTTTTCTTCTGCCTCCCAGGCCTCTATAATGCTGAGATGGAAGACATTCATGACATTTCCTGGCCTAAATAAGTAATTTTGTATAGTGGTAACCCAAAGAGTTCTGTGTGTTGACAGAGATGGGCAGAGGCCAGAAACAATTCTAGAGGTATCGATTACAGAGAAAAGACCTCCAAGGAGATATTGTATTAGCAATTAAATACAATATGAGAGCAAAGCTGTGAGGCTATCTAGAAACAAAACTAAGTAAAAAGAATAGATTAAATTTGTTTAATTGGACCTGGTGGCTGTGGCCTATAATTCCACAGAAGGGTAAGGGAGAAGGAACTCAAAATTCAAAACCTGCCTGGACTACAGAGTAAACTCAAGGCTAGTGTGGTCAACCCAGTGAGACCTTATCTCAAAAACTGGAAACGAAGGCTGGGCTATAACCCAAAGATAAAGCATGTCTGAAGACCTATGTTCAATCGTTGATATCCAGAAGTGGGGGCAAGCATTTTTTTAAGGAAAACAAAAACCAGAACTAGTTAAAGGTTACCTAGGAAGAAGGTATGACTAGACTAGGAAGGAAGTGTTGGTCTGAGCCATTGGGAGTACTTTGAGCAATGTTGGTGGTGGACGGGGAAGAACCGTGGGCCAGCCCAGACTAATGAGAAGTAGTGTCAGTTTGAAAAGGGAAAATCAATAGAGCAATAGTCTCTTGGGAGCCAAGTGAAGAAAGTTCTTCAGAAGGGGTGGTAGAGTTGCCGTTCCTGGTGGGTATTACTGAGAAGTAATCATTAATGACTTCCATAGTAGATCAGCATTGTTTAAGCCAGGCATGGTAGTGATCCAGCACATGGGATATGATCAGAAGTTCGAGGTCATTCTCAGCTACAACGTGATTTCAAGGCCAGACTGAGGAACATGAGGAACATATAGAGTCTTTTGGATATATGCCTAAGAGTGAATTAGCTGGGTCCTATGGTACTTGTGATTTTAGTTTTGGAGGAAGCATGTAAACAGACTTCTACAGTGGCGTACTAGTTTACATTCCCACCATCAGTAGATAAGGGCTCCTTTTTCTCCACACACTTGCCAGCCTGTGTTATCTTTGTTTTCTTGATGTTGGTCATTCTTACTGAGGTGAGACCGGATCATTTGGGGCACTTGTCGTCTTTGGTGTCTGGTCCGTTTTCTTCAGATGTTTCATTTATCCAGTGGTTTCCACACTGCTTAGTTGTATGCTTTTCGTCTAGAAAGAGAAAAGCAAAACCCTGCCCCAGCCCTAACTCTGGGGGTTTCCTTTTTTGGCTGGTTATGTCATTCCTAGGGTTAAAAAAAAAAAAAATGGCAGTACAAAGAGTATTATCTTTCAAATGAAATTTTAAAAATTCTTTTTAAATTTTGAAACCAAATAAATCTTCACATACACACACACAAACACACATACACCTATTTATTTATTTATTATTTCCGAGGCAGGGTTTCTCTGTGTAGCCTGGCTGTCCTGGACTCACTGTGTAGATCAGGCTGGTCTCGAACTCACAGTGATCCTCCTGCTTCTTAAAGCCATAGGCTACCACACCCAGATAAGTGTCTTTATTTTTAGATTACAAAGTACATCCACTTTGAATTTCAGCCCGCCATTGCAAGTGGCTTTTAAATTTACATCATTGTAGTTTTTATGTGCCTGCCCTGACTGCCAAGTGCTGGGGTGAAAGGTGCGGACCATCACCCTGTTCACTGTAACTCTAGAGTTTAGTTTTTGCTCTTGCCCTTTCCTCTCTGCCCTTCCTCACCCTCCTAACCCCCTCTCCTCTGCTTTCCTCTCTGTCTCTTTGTATGTCTGTCCTC
Source organism: Meriones unguiculatus (assembly GCF_030254825.1). Taxonomy (NCBI): domain Eukaryota; kingdom Metazoa; phylum Chordata; class Mammalia; order Rodentia; family Muridae; genus Meriones; species Meriones unguiculatus. The sequence goes on from NC_083365.1 coordinate 21,044,722, forward strand.
TCTCCCCTCTTTCTCTCTTTTCCCTCTCTCTTCCTCTTCTCCCACGCTGCTCCCAATAAATCTGTGATTATATAATATGGCTTCATCTCGCTGTTAACTCATTTCTGTTTTAATCAAACATCTGGTGCCTGTGACTCAAGGGAAGTTGAGCCCTATGAGCTGGACTTCTGGGGCCACTCCCTATTGTTCTCCACCTATTCTGATTTGATCATCTTTAAACAGGAAAGAAGTTGAGTGCCAGCCAGGTGACTCTGAGCCATGTGGGGACCAATTTTCTCCTACCTTCCTCTCTGCTTGATCCAGCTTTGTGCTTGCCATTCGTCTCTTTTTGTAAACTTACAAAGATTCTTGTAAGCTTCAGGAGATCCACTGGAATCCACAGGTCACCCTCCAGATAAGAACTGCCAATCAATAGCCTGTTTTCCAGCCTCCCTATTACTGAGGGTGGGATTCCTCCCCTGGTTTTAGGACTCCCCTCCCCCAACTACCAAGAGCATGGGTCTAAAAGTCCATGAGCCTAAAAGTTTCAAAAATACAACTAAGAAAAAATTTTCTCTCCCTGAACTCCTTAACTTTATCTTTTGCCCCTAACATATCCTGTTTCCTCAAAAGCTGCATCCAGAACTCAGGTGCTCCAGTCTAAACCTCACAGACTGCTCCAGCTAGGCTTGCAGTTTCCTAGCCGGAGGTGGTCTGACAGATCCTGGAAATAACAACATCCTGCTCTTGGGACTTGGCCAACTTTTTCCAGACTTTTGCCCCACCCCCAGAATCAATGCCCCCAGTGTCAGCTGGAAGTAGCCAAAGAAGATTCTTCGCCCATTATCCATTTATTATCAGCAAAAGGCTGGGAGGTTAGGTCCCCAGCTGCTGCAGGGCGTGACTGGCATACCCTGCCCTCTACATGGGGCGGGGCTTCCCTCCTCCAGAGGCCTTCACTATATAAGACATTTGGTTCCTCCTGCCCCTTTTGCCCTTTCCTCTCCCCCAGTCCTTTCTCTCTGCCTTTCCTATCCCTCTTCCCCCATCCTTTGCTCTCTTCTCTGTCTCTTTATCTTTATCTCTCCTCTTTCGCTGTGTGAGAGCTTCTCTTCTCTCTCTCCCTCCCCTTCCCACTCTGCTCCCAGGAAATCTGCATTTATATAATTTAAAAAGAAAGAAAGAAAACAACTAATTTATAGAGATCCTCCTGTCTCTGCTGGGATTAAGGGCATGGGTTACCATTGCCTTGCTCAAATATTTTATCTTGGCTCAAGTTTGAACTGTAAAGTCTTTTCAATTTACTTACAACATTTTAAATCTCAGAACTCTGTTTTTAATACCAAACAACAAAAATATCCTTTTTATTTAAGAAGAAAACTTTAGTCTTTCTTAGTTAGTTTGGACCAAATGACCAAGCTGTCTGGTGAACTATTGTCTTTCCTTATTCAGGGATGAACCATACCATAATCACCTCTTTACAATAAACAGAAAGCTCTTGGGTTAAAGGTGTGTGTTAGGGTCAAGCCATACCAAACAAGAAACAAGTTTTTTACAGTTCACAATCTCAGCATTCACAATGGGGTTAAATGTCCAACATACGTATGCACAAATGTATATGAGTCTGGTTCTGTTGTTTGTGTGTATATGGTTTCAGGTCTGACCACTCTGCCTTGGACAACCAGTAAGGGGTCTCCTCCCTGGGAGAGGCTAATTCTCTCAGCAGCCAGCAGTTGCTTACACGTTTTGCATAGGGGTGGGTCCCTGCGAAATACCCATATTCCACATCAGTATATCCACTGATGACGATGTTGTTCCAGTCTTGTTCATGGAGCCGTTTCTGTGAGAGACCATTTCACAGCAAAATTCTTGGTGTTCTGATTCTTCTATGATATTCCATGAGCCATAATTGCAAAAGCTGTAATGTAGATGTATCCAATGGGGCTGGGACCCTAACGATCTCTTAATCTCTGGTCTAGCTTTAATGGCTCCAGAAAATACAATACAAGCTCCCAGGGGAGGGAAACAGTTAAACAGTTAAACAGGCACACAGCTGCCTCGTTGGAGTTAAGGCCCTTTTAACAAGAGGGAAGTCATGCCCGGCACTGGAAACCTAGTCAGTTTGCTGGGCTAGTCAGGTTGTATACCTTAAAGAATTTACTACCACCACTTTGCTAGACCAGCATCACTCCTTTCTGTATTCAAAATCTTATCTTTAGACTCACACATAAGTGTAGCTACCACCCATCATCAAAGAAGCATCTCTTCACAGCAGATGGAGAGCATCCCAGAAAACCACAGCTGAGCATAATGCTTTGGACATTTGACATCTTGCCGTCATGTGCCACAAGAGGTTCTTCTCTGGTCATGTCTAGAGAAAACTTCTAGTGTTTAAGCGTCTACTTCTTTAGGTTTGTGATATTCATGGCTACAATTTTACTGAACAGATTCCCATAAATTTTTTAACATAATTGTCATAGCTCCTTCTCCTGTGCCATAGATCCATAGGTTTATTATCTTAAGTGATAATTATTCTCTGCCTGATTTTTTTCAATGAAGTTTTCTTCTATATTTTATATTTGATAATTTCTGTGTTTATAAAATGAGCAAGATCTTACTCTCCCAGGATGTATGGAATAAAGCTAGACAGTAAACAAAATGTAAACCAATAGGTGGTAAATGTACAAATGAACTGACTTGGGCTTTTGAAAAGCAATGCAGGCAAGTAAGGCAATTAGAACTTCTGAGTAGGTACCTTGTCTAAATCGAGGCTTTAGTGATAAGAGCTAGCCACAGGAAGCAGGAATCGAGGTGACAGTCTGAAGAAGAGCAAGCATAAAGTTTTGAGCTAGAAAAAAGCTGGTGATAGAAGAAACTGTTGTTCTTATAAAACTGTGTTTGTTTCTCAGTTTCTCTCTTAACCTTAACAGTTTAACAGTTGCTCTCTTAACAAATAATTGAGACCCTTTTATATTTATTTAATAATAAGCGTCACAACACAGTAACTGAGCAGTTATTAGCCCTCTAAGCTAATTTGGCTTCCTTCCAGCATACATCCCAGAGATACTTGCCCCCTGTAGCCTCTTGCTCCATCTCCTCTCTTTGATGTCTTCTTGACCTCTCCCTTGGCTCAGTCCTCTTCTTCCTCCTCTAACTCCTCCTCCCATGACTAGCAGGAAGTCCAGCCCTATTCTCTTGCCTGCTCAGCGATTGGCTGTAAGCTGTTTGGCATATCAGGGAACAATTGGGGAGCAGTGTTTATGCAATATTGATACAGAAAATTCTGGGATAAAGAATTGCAACCAGATATTAGGGGGAAAGTATAGAAATCAGCATTTGAATTACACAATAACCTTATGCCTACTAGAAACTATAGTAGATTTATTGTGAGAAGGAAAGATAACACAAAGTCTTGTAAGCCAAATAGCATTTGGACTTTATTTGGTGTTACAGTGTCCGAGGCTGTGATCATGTTTAGCTTCATCTCTGTTACCAAAATTTAACTTAAATTTTTTATGCAGGTAAAGTATAATTGTAACCTCTTTCAAATTAAGTTTGAATAAAGTAGCCAAGATATGGTGAGATTGGCATCTTAGATTATATAGTGATTCTTCATGTTCCTATATATATATTTGTGTCTGTACATTAATGTATATGCTATGATGTTTTGGGACTTGACATGATCCTGGGTCAGTGAAAACATTAGATTATTTATTTTTTTTTTATTTCATTTTACTTTCTGTTTTTTTGAGACAGGTTTTCTCTGTGTAGCCTTGGCTGTCATGGACTTGAGTTGTAGACCAGGCTGGCCTTGAACTCACAGAGATCCACCTGCCTCTGCCTCCCTAAGTGCTGGAATTAAAGGCCTACATTTGATTTTTTTAAAATGTACACAGCTATGTATATTTCATAAACACATCTATTTGAGAGGTATGTGTGTGTGTGTTGGTATAAAACAGAAAGCCTGACAAATAGGTAATTGTGTTGTCATTGAGCTACATCTCCCAAACATGATTTCTATCATGACATCATACATCAAAATGTAGATAGATAAACCTGTGAGATGGCTCAGCACATAAAGGCACTTGTCATCAAGCTTGATGACTTGAGTTCAATCCTCAGGGCCTATATGGTGGAAAGAAGGAACCAATTTTCAAAGACATCCATATGTACTGTGGCATGCATCATCTCCCATCCTGACATCACATATTACCTGTGTACTCAATAAACAGATAGATGATTGAATGAATAAATAAATAGAAATTAAAGATACAGATAAAGGACCAAAATAAAGCAACTAAAACATCAGTGTTTTAAAGTTGTAATTTAGAGATTTTCATGTTCTGGGTTTTTTTTTTTTATTATTATTTCACTATAAAAATTACTATAAACAATGTTTTATTATGATAATAGTATTCTACCATTTGCTTCATATGTTCAACTGTGTTAAATGTTTTGCTATTTAATTTCTTATTATTGCATGTTTTATTGTAGCCTCGTGCTGTGGCAGGCTTTCGAGGGACAGTTCGTTATGCATCAATCAATGCTCATCGGAACAGGGTATGTATCTGGTCCAGAGGGTCATTATAACTGCATGTCCATGGCTTGTATCAGACTGACATCTTCATATTTCAGTTTAAACGTATAAAAAGTTCTCAAGAGCTGAGGATCCCTTTTATAGCTACACATTTACCTGAATGGTTGTTCTGTATAACGCTAATGGTAAAGGAATTCATAATACTAGTTCATGGTAAGATGTATAGCAGATGACGGGTGTGGGCAGTGCATAGAAAATAAAGCTGCATTTGCAAGGACAGGCAGCAGCTAAGTATGTTTGCTGTGAATGTTTCTGTTTTATTATATATTAGTATTGAAGATTAAATATAGATGCTTGAGGAAATAAAATACCTGAATTCTGTTCTAAGAAATTATTTGTGGGTTGGGGCCTTTGAGATGGGTCAGCAGGTAAGGGTATTTAACCACCTAGCCTGATAATCTGAGTTTGAACCTTCGAACCCACATAGTGGGTGAAGAGAACTAACTCCAGCAAGTTGCCTGATCTCTTCATACTTAACATGGCACATGAGGACCCACACATGTTCACACACACCCCCAAACAAATATAGTAAAAACAGTTAATATGGATATAATACTGTCAGTACCTAATGGAATACAGAGTGTTTTCGTCATAATGTGTAATAATTTTTATACATCAAGCCCTTTCTTTTTGTAACAGGGATCATGGAGATGTAGCTCAGTAGTAAAGCTCTTGACTAGCATGGGAAGACAGAGTCGAACAGTACCTGAGTGAGGAGTGAGGACTGAGATAATTAAAGCAAGTCACACTACACATGGGATCAGCTTGAGAGGGCTGTCAGAAAGACTTCAGCCATGAGTTTATTCCACAATTGCTTTTTTATAGGCAAAGCAAAAAGCAGTCACATCAATACAAGAAAAAAGTTCATGGAACTGCCAAACTTGTTTTCTTAAACTACTTCCCTGTAGCAGATATGGTCCAAGGTCACACAAAAAAAGTTTTAAGGAACTTGGTGAAACATCCTCTTATCTCTGTCTCTAGGTGAAGGCCAGGATGAAAACATGTTTTTCACTGAAAAACTCAATAATAGAGCAGCTTGACAAACAAGCAGCTCTCCACGGAAGACCTGGTTTAAATCCCCACACCACAGCAAAAGCCATAAATAGCCTAAGCCAAAACAGCATTGTTTTTCTTATTACTGACTGAAAGAAAAAACTTTTAGGATTGCTCTTTTTTGTTTGTTTTGAGACAGGGTTTCTCTGTGTAACAAGAGCCTTGGCTGTCCTAGAACTCACTCTGTAGACCAGGCTGGCCTCGAACTCACAGAGATCCACTTGCCTCTGCCTCCCTGAGTGCTGGGATTACAGGCATGTGCCACCATGCCTTGCTGATGGCCTATTTTTAATTTTCAAAGTTGTCTTTGGGTCTGGTTACTTTTGGTGAGAATTCTTTTATTTGCAAAATTTTCATTTAAAAAGTTGAAATAAGAATTTAAAAATTAAAAATAAGTGACTGAATAAAATTTTTGCAATGCTGGTACCTAGTGCCTTTTTGTTAGTAAGCAAATAATCTCCCATTGAACTACATTCCTATTATCTCTTAAATTGTTGATTAATTAGTACATTTTTAATTATATTTTCAGCATTTCTAGGTTTTAGAGGTTTATTTATTGGGTTGGTTTTTGAGGTAAGATCTCTTATGTCTCAGTCTGGCTTCAAACTCACTAAGTGTGGCAAGGATGGCAAGGAACTTCTGATCCCTCTTCTTTTCCCTCCATGTCCTGGGACTGCAGGCATGCACTGCCGCACACCGTTCTATGTGGCACTGTGTGTCAGAGCAGGGCCTTACGCATGCCAGGCAGTCAGTCTACCAGCCGAGCTACGTCTCAGCCCTATGTTCGTCTCCCTTTTAGTGGTGACTGGTTTTTTTATGATGTTGAGAATGTAACACAGGGTCTTACACACACTTAGTGAGTACTTTACCACTGAACTACATCTCCAAGCAGGACATTATTTATATCAAAACATTTCTCAGTATATTCTGCATATGGATTGCTATATCATTGTGCAAACATACAGATGCTTCCCAGATGGTTTATGGGAAATATAATTAATGGGTGGGCTTAAACAGTTTGATGCACTCAGAAAAATTGGTAATGTAATATAAATTAATTCTCTTTTATTTTTTTAAGGAAATGGGAAGACATGATGACCTTTGGTCTTTATTTTACATGTTGGTCGAGTTTGTGGTTGGTCAACTGCCTTGGAGGAAAATAAAGGACAAGGTAATTTTGAATCTTAATGTCAATTTTGATAAGGGAAAGAACAAAATTTTCTATTCAATCCAGGCAGTAATGGTGCGGACTTTTAATCCCGGTACTCAGGAGGCAGGAGGCAGATCTCTGCAAGTTTGAGGCCAGCCTGGTCTACAGAGTGACAGGACAGCATAGCCAGGGCTACACAGAGAAACTCTATCTTGAAAAACACAACCCAGCTCCCCCCCCCCAAAAAAAAAGAAAGGAAAAGAAATTTTTTTCTCAGTAAGCACTTTTTTGAAAATATACGTAAATATTATATATCTTCTTATATTGATACCATGTAGGCAGATGAAGATATAATTCAGTGATCCAGTGTGTCCCTAGCATGTGTAATTCCCTGAACTCAATTCCTTACACTATAAAAACAACAAATAAAAAGAAAAAAAATCATATATAACCCTCCCATATGTGGGTAAGTTTTGTATTTGAGTATCAGTTTAGTTGTATGGTCTATTTTAAGTTTTTAAAAAGGAAAATCCACTTATAAATGAAACTTAAAAATCTATAAGCAACTTCATACATTACAATATGTGTGTTTCTCTCTGTAAATTGATATTAGAGACATAATTATGATTTTTCATATATATTGTGAATACATACATTTTATAAGAATGGCATTTCTTCTGATGTGAATTGTAGGTCTTAGTTTTTAATTACCAAATTATTTTGTTTGGAAAATTATAAAAACTATGTTGCTAAAGGTAAGTAGACACACTTTTTTAACTCTTAGGGTTTATCAGTTCACTGGTCAGACTCCATATTACTCTGCTAGCTCTGCGTTACGTTATCTTTCCTTCCCATATTGAAGCGCTGTGTAAAGCCATTAGTGAGCACTGATTCTTGCTTTGTGCTTTATAGCACTTTAATAGCCTGGTTTATTTTCTTGAGATTGTTTCTGTGGGCATGTAATGCATGGCTTTTAAGAGAAGCTGATTGATTCCTGTTCTCTTTACCTTCCAGGAGCAAGTAGGCTCCATTAAGGAAAGGTATGACCACAGGCTCATGTTAAAACACCTCCCTCCAGAATTCAGCACCTTTCTTGACCATATTTCCTCTTTGGATTATTTTACAAAGCCAGACTACCAGGTAACCATCTTTGTGATTTCTATTTGTTGATTTTTCATTCTCTTAAGTCTGCACTTATACTCACTGTAGATTTAAGAATGTCAGAATTAAGTATGGAAGGTGCCTAGAGTAACATTATTTTAATACAGCTTAAGAAATGTGAAATTGACATGATGATAATGATTATGATCATGTGGGGTATGCAAACCTGTCAAGAATGAGAGTCAGAGAGTCTGTTGGATGGATTTACTTCATGAGTTGGATTTATTATGTTAACTTTTTTTCCTGTTCTTGACATGATTTGTCTAGTACACAGAGCAGTGGTTCTCAACCTATAGGCCACGACACCTTTGGCTAAATGACTTTGACAGGGATCACTGAAAAGGATTGGAAAACACAGGTATTTACATTACAATTCATAACAGTAGCGAAATTACAGTTATGAAGTAGCAATGAAAATAATTTCCTGCTTGGGGGCTCACCACAACACGAACTATATTAGAAGGTCACAGCCTTAGGAAGGTTGAGAACCACAGATATGGAGCATGATGATAATCTAATTTTATAATTAGCTGAGGACTGTCTGTGGTACTGGCTGGCACGCAGTAAGTGTTACTGCCTCTCTTCATCTCTGGCCACTGAATTAATTCTGTAGCATAGCAGTTAATGAGCCTTTCCAATGACCAGCTAGGTTTGCCTCAAGTTGTATTTTTGTGTGTGTGTGTGTGTGTTTGTTTCAGAGAGGACCTGGTTAAAGCTAAATGCAAAAACAACTCCACTACTGAAAATACAAATACAGCCCCACAGAAAATAATAACATATTAGGATATAATTTTATCTCTAGTGGGTTCTGCTGCTTGCTAATGGAAGTTTTAAATTCTAAAGTGTTGTCTGTGTTCCTGCCTATCCCAAAGTGAATTCAATTTCATACAGTAATTATTTCTCTAAGCAATTACAGCTGTTATTTAAGGTATAGACTGGCTATAAAGCAGAGAGTCAACAAAACCTTGGGTTTGAGAGGCCTGAGTGAGCAAATTTATTTATTTTATATAAATGGACATTTTGCCTACCTGTATGTCTCTGTCTGTCTGGTGTCTGCAGAGGTCAGGAAAGGGTGCTGGCTTGGGTTTTAGTTTGGATTATCATTACCATGATGAAATACCATGACCAGAGCAACTTGGGTAGGTTTATTTGGCTTACACTTCCATATCACTGTTCATCATCAAAGGAAGTCAGGACAGGAACTCAAACAAGGCAGGAACCTGGAGGCAGAACTTGATGCAGAGGCCATGGAGGGGTGCTGCTTACTGGCTTGCTACTCCTGGCTTGCTAAGCCTGCTTTCTTATAAAACCCAGGACCACCAGCTGAGGGATGACACCACCCAGAAAGGGCTGAGCCTTTCCACATCAATCACTATGAAAATGATCTACAAGCTCCATTGTATGAAAGCATTTTCTCAGTTGAGGCTCTCTTCCCTCAGGGGACTCTACCTTGTGTCAAACTGACATCAAATTAGCCAGCACACCCTAAAACTGGAGTCATAGATGGTTGTAAGCTACTATGTGGGTGTTGGGGATCAAACTGCTCCTCTGGAAGGACAGACAGTGTGCTTAACTGCTGAGTCATCTCTCCAGCTCTTGAAATGTTCTCCTTGTATTTGCATTTTATATTTTTTTCTTAAGTGAAGATGATTCATATTACTTGCAATAAAACAATAAAATTGTACCTGTAAGGCTAGATCTAAGAAGACCAACTTTCCTGTGTTGGGCACTGATAATTTTTTATTCACAAATTGCTTGGGAAAAGATACGAAAGTTTAGGATTTTGTTTGTATTTGCTTCTAGTCATACTTGTAATCTAAAACAGACTGCCATATACCAGCTAATATTTGAAAATTCTAGTTAAATAACTGTTCTCAAGTTTTTCATTTTGATATTCTGTAAGGGTCATCTCTGTCATTTATTAACAGAACAAAGTATGGTTACTTTTTTCCTTGGGGAGGGATGGAGTAGACATGACATTTTCTGTGTTTCATGCACCGTAACTAATCTGATTTTCTTCTGCTCTCTCATGTTTCATAAGTAATGAGTGGGAGAAAGCAGGTGACAGGAGAGGATAAGTAGGGAGAAATGTTGACATGAGTGATTAGAGTGTTCTAGTGACCAGTGGCAATGTGATACCAGTTTTCAAGAAGATCTGAGCTTTCCAGCTTTATTCTCTTGCTGCTTTTATGAGCATTGTTATGATCTTCGTTTGAGAAGAATGTATTTTGAATCTGAATTTGAACTGATACTTTCCGTATAGCTAACTTCAATCTGAAGTTTATTCCTGGGCTGGGCATGGTATTGCACCTTTAACACCAGCATTCACCAGCATTAAGGAGGCAGAAACAGGTAGATTTTATGAGTTGAGGGCCACTCTGAGCTTCACTTGTTCTGTGTGGCGAGTGTCAACCAAGGCTATACAGTGAAATCATCTCAGGAAAGTCTTCCTTTCTAAATGTGATTTTTATCACTGTTTCTTGGGGTTCTTCATGGTAGAGTCATATAGTTAAAATAACAGCCTTCCTCCAGCAATAGGTGAAGGTGCCCAGTGGGGGCAGCATGACTGACTGCTTAACTGTGTTAGAGTGTAGATTTCCAACTTCATATCATCAGAGCTGAGACCAAGATGAAAACATGTTTTTGTAATCAGAAAGGATCATAGTCAACTTTTACTGAGAATGTGTACGTTTTGTAAATATTTAAAGATTAAGGAATTATTTTATAGGTCATTATTATCAAGCCACACAGGACTAGTACTTCATCCAGTAGCACACTCTGACAGCAGATTACAGACCTAGAAAAAAATAGCTATTTGTGTGTATGTGAAATTTTTCATCATCATCATCATCATTGTTAACATTAATTACAATTTATTCACTTTGTATCCTGACTCTAGCCCCCTCCCGGTTCCACCCTCCCTCTTTCCCATCACCCATGTCCCTCCCCTAGTCTACTGATAGGGGAGGTCCTCCCCGCCTACTATCTGACCCTGGCCTATCAGGTCTCATCAGGACTGTATCCTCTTACTCTGTGGCCTGGTAAGGCCACCTCACCAGGGGAGATAATCAAAGAGCAGGCCACTGAGTTCATGCCAATGACTACTCTGGCTAGGCTACCTAATTCTGCCTTTGGCAGGAGGCAGAGTCAGCTCTCCTGCTCTCCTGCTCTTCTGCTGGCTCATATGCACACCTCCAGAGCTAGCTCCACTGTGCTGCCCGGTCACGGTCCAGGGCCCACTCTCCCAAGTGCTGCAGCCTCCTGCTCTTATGACCCCATAGCCAGTTCTCCCAACTGTCAAAGGTGGTGGGTGGGCGAGGGCTTAGCCACTGCATCCACACCATGCCACCTCATGGCAGAGGAGTGTCAGGGCCAGATCTCCCTCCCTCTGGCCTCGGGGCTGGCTCACCTGCTCCCCATCAAACATGGCCAGCCCTACTGCTGTTCAGGTGAGGGGCAGGCAGGACCTGCTCTCTCTAGTGCTGTAGCCAGAGAGGACCAGGGCCAGCTCACCAGTCTCATGACCCCAGTACCAGCTCTCTTGACTGCTGCAGGTGGTGAGGGGCAAGGGAGGAGGGGAAGGGTGTCACCCACACAGCCGCTCCACCTCACATCTGACAAGTAGTGGAGCTCTGCTATGTTCTTGCCCTCAGGGCTAGCTCACCACCACCAGGGTCAGCTCTGCTGTGCTGTGCAGGACCTGAGTGCTACAGCTGTTGAGGAGCAGAGCTAGCTCTCCTGAGCTCGTGACTGTGGGTAGAGGGTGGGGCAGGCTGGTGTCTGCACCTGTGTCAGCCCACCGCAGGCAGTGGCAGGGTCAGCTCTCACACCCTCACACCCTCTGCTCAGCGACAGCTCCACTGTGCTGTCTGGGCAAGGTCAGGGTCCAGTCTCCAGAGTGCTGCTGCTGGTGAGACCAGCTCACCAGAGTGCCTCATCCAGTGAGGGGTGGGGCTAGTTATGCACAGCCCCTGGACATCCATGTGTTCCCCTCTGGACCACGCATGGCCACGTACTCAACAGAGGCAGCTCGGGCTGGGACCTCACCGTGGCCCCAGGTGGCAGAGCTGACCACTCACAACATGCTACTCCTCCCCACCCTTAAGTCTCTGGTTCTACCTCTCCAGCTCTCCAGTGCTCAAGCTACTCCACTTCTCTCTCTCCCGTCTGACCACCACATACACATTGTGGGCTGGCGGGCTGGTGGTCCCCTGGGTGACAGTCTTCATTCTTGCTGAGTGGTGTGTCTGGGTCTCTATGGCCCACCTGTGCCGTGTGCTGGAGGGCAGCTCCATGGATGGCATGGCGGCCCACAGGTCACTGTCTTTTTCTCTTAGGCTGCACTGCCTGGATTTGACTTGATTTGGTTTTATGAGTCCTAGACATAAGATATGTTTGGCTACCAAGCCAGGCATGAAGCTAGGATGAACAAAGGACTGGCATCTGCTCTGCCTCTGACTGACACAACACCACCACCACCAAGGTGTCTCCATTAAGTTTTTAGATCCTAGAGAAACAAGATACCCCCCACCCCAGGCGTGTGTAAACGTGTGCCTGGGTGGGTGGGTGGGTGGGTGGTGCATGTGAAAGCCTAAGGTTGATATTGGGAGGCAGGGTCCCTCAGTTGAACCCAGAGCTAACTGATAAAGACGCAAACCAGGCCTTTGACTAACTAACAAAAAGGGGTGGTTTTGCCGTTCTCATTGGCTGAGGTTCAACATCACATTCTACTATTGGCTAATTTGGAAAGCAGCTCAAAAGAAATGCAGGAAGGAAGAAGGGGCCATTATGGGAATGTAGCACTGTCTTTGGATAAGTAGAAGTTCTACCAGCAGGGGAAATTAAAATATTTGAATTTCTAGTAAGGCACAGTGGTTCATGCCTTTAATCCCAGTTCTTGGGAGGCAGTGGTAAGTGGATCCCTGTGAGTAGAGGGCCAGCCTTGCCTCCATAGCAAATTCTAGGCCAGTCAGGGCTATATAGTGAGATAGTCTCTCAATAAAAACAAAACAACATGGCTATTTAAGCTGTGGGCTGGCTTTCCCCAGGGTCAGAAGATTGTTCAAGGTTCCTGAATAAACTGCTTTGAAAAAAAAAAAAAAAAACAACAACAAATTTTTAATTTCTTTTAAAGTTTTATAAGGTGGGGAGAGATTGTGGAATATTGGTCCTTGGCAGGCTAGCCTCCTTTGATAGGGAGAGAGAGAAAAAAAAAAACCAAACATTTCTTAGAATTCTTGCCTTTTTATTATACATTTTCATTTTTTTCTTAAGGTTCAGCCAGCATGCTGACTTTGTGAAGTCTGTACAGACAGAAAGTGACTGGGAATCATTTGGAGGAGCCCCGTGACATAAGGAACTAACTCTTCAGCAGGGCTTAAGGCAATGCTGCCTTTATAGGGGTGGCGCCTTGGCCAGGCGATTGACCTATTCCAAATGGAAAATTAGGTTTCCATCCAGGCTGAGTTTGTGCTCTTGATCAGAAGTTTTTGCCTAACAAACTTCTACTTCAACATTCTCCTCCTTTGAAAAGGTTTTTTTTAAAGAACCATATAGAAGCCAGATCAGAGATCAAAGTCCCTTTTGGCATCTCTGAAGTTTGGCAAGGATGAGGCTGCCAAGAAATACAGGAACAATTCTGGTTACTTTTCTTTAGGGTCTTTTTACCCTAAACTTCCTAGCCAAATTTTACCTCCTAGTTTCATCACCCACCTACCCCCGAAATAACCCTAACTGCCGTTATAGAATTAGGGCAATGACTGGTCTGGCTTCTTCCAGCTAAATGAGGGTTTAGGTGTAGCAGTTGGGATATTCCTCCATTGGGTGTATCTAAAAGACCTCAAGAGTACATCATTAATTCCAGTCATACAACAGTCATGTGTAAGGGCCGTCCTTGACTGGTATCTGGAGAGAGATTTGAGGAAGTGGCAAAGGCAACCAGGAGAAGCCAGAACACAGGTTATTTTTAAATGCCCAAGTCAAAGTGCATTAGAATGTCTTGATGGGCTTTAGAGATCGCTGTCTCCTCTTTCCTTTGGACTCCAAGGCTAGTCCCACAACATTGCACCCAGGGTCTGCTTTCAGGCATTTTGATAACTGTTGGCTAGAATCAGTGTGAAGTTTTTTTTCCAGATTTATTCTAGAAAGAGAAAAAGAAATTAGCCATCATTTATTTCTGATTAAAGTAATGGTGAACCTGTCTGTTGGCTGTAAGTAAGTACAGCAGTGTAGTCAGGGTCTGCAGTTTTCCATCTGGGTAACAGTTTTTTGTCAAGGCAGAAAAATCACTAATGAGATAATAAATAACATTTCATACGGGTTTACATCTAGTGGCTGGGGAATGAGATCCCTTGGACTGTTGGAGAAACATACCAATAATTTAGCCTTTAATTACACTTTCACCTCAGGTGTTAAGACCACGCAGGAGCCTTTCCTTCCGCTTTGTTTTCCATTCGGGAGAAATTTTCAGCCACCTCACTCTTCCATGTATAAATTCTTCTTCTTACTAAAAATGTTTGCATTTTTTCATTCTTCTAACATTTTCTTCTACTTACTGATTTTATTTTTTCATACCATAAAGCAAAAAACAAACAAAACTAACAAGTTTCCCATCTGTTCCCATCTTAGACTTCATGGGAGAAGACTAAGCAATGTCATTGACAAACCAGAGTTAAATTTCACCTGAGTTCACCCTGAGAGACCAGTACATTTATTTTATTAGGCTTGCTTATAGCACAGAAGTGAGGAGGTACAGGAGTGTGTGTGTGTGTGTGTGTGTGTGTGTGTGTGTGTGGCCTGACAGCCACTCTCCTGGAAAGAAAGTCTTCACTCTGTATGGATGGTGGCTTACCCCTTCTCCCTAGTCTTCCTCACCCTGTATATTCTAGCTCTTCCCTTGGAGGCTACCTGTTGTTAGGACAAGTTTACATACAACTAGCTGGGAGGAAGTGGCTAGGTACTTTCCAGAATTATACTGTATATTCTTTTGTAAAGGAGCATCAGCAGTCAGCAAGCCCAGCTAAGAGCTTTTATGAGCAAACATTGCTGGTCTGGTTAAAATGCCAGCTGTTTGGTGTAGAGGTGGTGTTAAGGAACACCACCTTAATAAAAGAAAGCCACACTCAAGCTATGTGCTGTGCCTTATGATGACAGCCGCATCCAAGCTATATGCTGGCCCAATGGTTAGGGCTGTGCTTCAGCATGTTGGTGAGTCATGTCTGTATCTCCAGTTCCAGGGGATCTCATGCTTGTAGAGGAATGTTAGTTCAGAACGTGGCTGCTCTGTCAAGAGATCACATCCAGAGACCTTTGAGGTCTGTGTGATCTGGGTAGGATGCAAAGGTGCCTTTAATCCAGGAGACGTAGGCAAACAGATCTAAGTTTAAGATCAATTTGGTATAGAGCAAGTTTCAGGTAAAGGAAAGCTTAAGTCCAGGCATGGTGGTACACGCTTTTAATCCCAAACAATGAAGGTAAAGTTAGTTTGTAGGAAGAAGTCCCTAAGTTTGATGTCCAATTGAGTGGCCGAAAAAGTGACAACTCAAAGAAAGACTTGACAGAATAGGATATTCCCAGTTCTCACAAGAAGGGAAAGTGAAGGGAAGCTACTTAAGAGGTAATACAAAGGAAAGAGAAGACAGTTTTACTGGGACAGTAATAGGGAGACAGGTTGCAGAGGGAGAGAGAACTCAGGTGAAGACTGAATGAACCAGAGAATGAGAATAAACCGGGAGATTAGAGTGGATTGCTTGAGTTAGTTTGAGGCCAAACAGAGCAAGTCAGGGGCTGAGAGAAGCCAGATTGAATAAGTCAGCTGGGAGAGGAGTTTGAGCCAGAACAGCTGAGTTGAACCAGCCAGTCCAGAGTTCAGAAAACAAAAACAAACAAACAAAAAAAAAAAACAGAAACCTTGAAAACAGCTGATGCTCTGTATGTTTTCTTTCATTGTCCTTTACCTTGCTAGATGTTCTCCAGAAGATGGGTGCAATACAACTTTTGGGTTTGTTCCCATATGGTTGAAATACCCCGAAGTGCAAAAAACAAAACAAACAAACAAAAACATGCATTTTTTTTTACCTGTTTCATTTACTTATGTATCACTAAAATGAGGCAATTTTTTTTCATTGAATGATCTTTGGGTTAGCCAAGCAAATATTGCTTTGTTCTCTCTGGGGTGAGTGCTTTATTGATCCATTAGTTTGAATTTATTCAATTAGAATACAGAAATCAAGATCCTCAGTGAAATTCAGTATATCACACTACAGTAGTTCCTGTTTCCATTCTCTTTCAAATGTCATGACAATAAATGACACTGTTATTGATTGGATTTTGTGCTGAGGACAAGAGGAATATTAATCCATTGATTCTTGTCTGAAGACTGCTGGAAACAAGCATCAGACATCTTTGTGGGGCTGCATGTGGTTAGGTAGTGAACCAAGTTACTTTAGAAAATATATTTTAAAGCCAGGCAGTGGTAACTCACACCTTTAATTCTAGCACTCTGGAGGCAAAAGCAGGCTGATAGCTATAAGTTCGAGGCCAGCCTGGTCTACAAAGTGATTTCTAGGATAGCCAGGACTGTTACACAGAGAAACCCTGTCTCAATAAAACAAAACAAAAACATTTTACTTAAATTTGAAAAATACATAAACATTTTGAAATTAGAGAAGAAATAGAAAAATTCAGATCACTCAATCTCATTTTTTATTGTTCCTTCCTGCATCTTGAATAATGTGCCTTTAAATTGATTTTGTTGTATATCCCCATTTAACAAAAATGAGCTGCTTTACACTGAATGTGGTGGCTTATACCACGTGCTCATCATGGCACGTGCTCACACACATCCACAAACACACTAGTAATAATAATAGTAATAAAAGTTTTGAAAGAATTCATGACAATCTTGATATAGAAAATCCTAGATGGGCTGGAGAGATGGCTCAGCCATTGAAGGTGAGGCTCACAACCAAAAATATAAGAAAATCTTAGGTGCCAGTTCCCTTCCTTTCCTCCTTGGATTTCTCTTCCTCCCCCCAGCTCTTTCCTCCTGCCTCCTTCCTTTTTATTTTTTCTCCCTTCTGCAGCATGGTCTCTAGGATCAGATTCAGGGCCCTCATATATGTGAGAGAAGTACTATACAACTGAGCTGTGGGCCTAGCCCTCCTTGTTTTCTGTAACTATGTAACACAGTACCTACATAAACAACTATGTAACACAGTACCTACATAAACAAATTAGCACCAAAATAATTTCCAAGATCTGATAATCATGCCTTTTCCAATTCTTCTGTTTTCCATATCATTTTCCTTTGTGTAATTAAGTGAAAATTAAAGTTGTCTAAATCTTTCAGTAAATATATTTGCTAATAAGTATTCTTGAAATATTTTTAAAGTAACTTATTTTTAAGGCATTGTTTTCGTTCCTGAAGATGCAGTGATGAATAAGATCAGATATGTGCTGGCTTTTGGCGGTTACAGTAGACGAAAAGAAAAATCAGTTAAATACTCAGAACGATAGGCTTGTGTGACAGCATTTGATGCTCTTTGTTGAAGCACACTTCCTTGGGTTGTTTTTTAGGACACTGTGTTCTGGTGTTTGGGCTTCACTGGCCACTTCCAACCTTGGTTTCCTTTGTACAGTCTTCTCTAGCAGACATTCTAGTCCCTAGGTCTCTGTCTTCAGACCTCCTTGATGAGGTCTCTAAGTGAAACTTAACTGGCCCAGTAACTATAAATATTAGTATTTATATGCTAATGATTTACCAGCCCTCTCTGCAGAATATCCCAGGTACAGAAACACCATTTTCCATTGCACTGTAGTTTATCTGGTAGCTTAGGACAGAAATTTAACTTAGCCTTTATTCTGTCCTTGCTTTCACACACTTTGTCAGCTGCGTGAAGAGGGTCTTTTGGCTCTTTTTCAAATCATATTCAAGTCACATCATGTCCATTGTAACTATGCTGGCTTAACTGACAAGTAGCCTCCTAACTGGTCCTAACTGGTTCTTAGCACCTTTTATTATTATCCCTGTTTATGGCATTTGTTGTCTACTTACTAGCCAGAGTCATCTTTTTAAACCCCAAATATGTGGGCAAAATACTCCAATGAGAAATGCTGGTTTCAGGTCTAGAGCAAGAACTGTAAAAATGGATCCCAGAGGGCAAGGATACTAGCAGAATTAAAAAAAAAAATGATTGGAGAATAAAGCTATACTCATGGAATTGAAAATGGTGCATATGGGGCTGGAGTGATGGCTCAGAGGTTAAGAGCACTGGCTGCTCTTCCAGAGGTCCTGAGTTCAATTCCCAGCACCCACATGGTGGCTCACAACAATTTATAATGAGATCTGGTGCCCTCTTCGGGCATGCAGGCAGAACACTGTATAAATAATAAAAAAATCTTTAAAAAAAAAAAGAAAAAGAAATGGTGCATATGGGCAAGTATATGTAAAAATGAAATTGTATATGAAAGAAATCAAACTAAAAGGATGTGACTATTTGTGTATATAAACACATACATACATACACATAAAGGATGTTTTTTGTTTGTTTGTTTGTTTGTTTTAGTTTGTTGAAATAGGGTTTCTTTGTATACCTCTGGCTATACTGGAACTCTGTAGACCAGGATGGCCTTGAACTAACAGAGATCCACCTACCTCTGCCTCCCCAGTGCAGATAAAAGGTGTGTGTCACCACCACCAGGCTCATCAAAGAAGTTTTTAAAAACGTGCACATGCAGGATAGACAAATGGCTCAGCAGTTAAGAGCACTGTCTGCCCTACCTGAAGTCCCAAGGATAATCCCAGCAATCACATGGTGGCTCACAACCATCTACACTGAGATCTCATGCCCGCTCCTGGTGGACAGGTGTGCACGCAGAGGAGCACTTATAGACATAAAACAAATGTTAAAAATGCACATGTGTGTGCACACACACACACACACACACACAAAAAGAAGGAATTACTTTATGCCCCTGTCTTGGACATCCCAGCTCTTACCACTGGTTACTTATTTAGGCTGAGCCTTATAAAAATGTCCTCTTTACAAATAAATAGCCAGATAAGTGGTTCAGCTGAATATATATGGATATATATTTTTTTTCACATGTTACATACTTTCTTTCACCAAACTATCTGAGAGTAGACTATAAATAAAAGGCTGCATTATATATCTTCTATAAATAAAATATTTCATACTACACACTAGTACTAAAATTAACATTAATTAATTAACATTAATTTCTTACGATCATCCACATAATCTCAATTTGTTTTCTTTTTTGAACCATGGATTTTGAAATCTTATAAATCCTTTTTAAGGAACTGGTGTGCTTTCTGTTGTAGAAGAACATATGTACCTATATTATTGTTGGCTCACTCTAGTTTTTTTTCTTTGTGGTTTAGCTTCTTACATCCGTGTTTGACAATAGCATCGAGGCCTTTGGAGTAATTGAGAGTGACCCTTTTGACTGGGAGAAGAGTGGAACTGATGGCTCCCTAACGACCACCACCACTGCCACCCCTCAGCTGCATACCCGCCTGACCCCCGCTGCTATTGGGTACGTCCTACACAGTTCAGGGTATGGCGCCTTCTCTGACTAAGAACTTCCTTTAGTCCATCCTGAGTCCTTCAAGTTGTTAAGTGCTAACATGTGGGAAAGCCTAGAACATTTTCTTGAGTTAATCTTTTTTCTTATGATTTTGGAATTACTTAATTCAGAAAATACTAGTAGTTCCTTTTATGATATGGGAGCTTAGAGCCAATGTGAGTTGTCAGAGGGACAGTAGGTTTTCTTCAAAATAGAGGGAACATTTTTGTATTTCTAAAGAATATATGGGAGGCTGGGTGGTGGTGGCCGCGGCCCACACCTTTAATTCCAGCACTCGGGAGGCAGAGGCAGTCGCATCTCTGTGAGTTCAAGGCTCACTCAGCAAGATCAGCAAGTGCTGTGAGCCATCTCTAAAGCCTCTACTTACTTCTTTTTCTTTTCATCTTTCCTTTCTTCCCTTTCTTTTCAAAGGTGTTAGGCATGAATACAGGGCTGGCCAAGTGCTGTGCCAACTGAGCCCATTCCAACCCTTCCCTTTAGTGTTCATAATCCTGAACATGCCATAATTTTCTTGGTGAGGAACTGTTTGTCTCCTTTTGGCAAACTCTAGATTAAAAGAGTCTAGGAGAGGGGAAAGATAATATGGAAGGAATAAAAATACAAGGAATAAATACAAAGAAACCTGAGTCATGTGGATGAGAGCCTATATAGTATAGAGAAGATGGTGAATTCCCAGTAGTATGTGATATGGTGTAACAGATGAGGAAAGCTGGGCACAAGTGTGGTTTATTCCTGAGGAGTAGAAAAAGGAAATAGGAAGTGGAAAAGTTACAGAGAAGGAGAGTGATGGGCATAAGGGAAAAGTATTTGGAACGTTGAGGAATCTTCAAAATCTGAAGAAAGTTATGATCAGTAAACTAACCATCCAGGTAAACTTTCCTTGAATCATATCTGAAAAATCTTTCAGGGCTCACTTTATTTCTGATCTTTAATAATTTTCCTATTTGGAGTGTTTCAGGCCAGACTACCTTTTTCATGTTTCTTGTGTCTGAATTACAGGGGTTGCTTTACCAGACTGTGAGGTTTTCTTGTGAGAACTGGGGTCAGGGAAGAATCAATTTTTAAATTGTTAATATACAAAGAGATCACTTAAAATTGAGCAGCTTAGGGGCTGGAGAAATGGCTCAGAGGTTAAGAGCACTGACTGCTCTTCCAGAGGACCTGAGTTCAATTCCCAGCAACCACATGGTGGCTCACAGCCATCTATGAGATCTGGTGCCCTCTTCTGGAGTGCAGGTGTACATGCAGACAGAACATTGTATACATAATAAATAAATCTTAAAAAAAAAATTGAGCAGCTTAGGCAGAAGTAGTAGCAAAGGGCATGAAATCAGAACAAGTCTTGAGAAATCACTGGTGCCCACAGAAGAAAATGAAGCATTCTTAGAAAATGTGTGCCATGGTACACACATTACCTTTAGAGTGGTTGCTTGAGAAGGTTTCCTCTGTTTGTTTGTTTGTTTGTTTGTTTGTTTTGTAGGGGTAGTTTTATTGGGAGACAAGGTCTCATTATGTAGCTCTGGCAGGTTTAGAACTTGGTGTGTTGTAGACCAGACTTGCCTTGAACTTACAAAGATCCACCTCCATCTGCCTCCCAAGCACAGGGATTAAAGGTGTGAACCACTGTGCCTGGCTGGCAAGGTTATCTATTTTTTTGCTCACAGTAATGGCATATGTCAGCAGAGTCCACTGAAGATTGTTCTCCTATGTTTAGCTAGTCTAGGTTACTTGTTACAAGTTTCTTTGTTTGCTAAATATTGTGTTCAACTAGAAATATTTTTTAAAACACTAGTATTTATGGAGCATAGAGTTAGCATAGGCTCTCATCCACATGACTCAGGTTTGTGTTAGGAAGTGATGACTAAAACCTAAAAGCCTGTCATGGACCAGTAAGCTGAGTGATGACAACTATGTAAATAGGACCTAGAATTCATTCAAAAGAAATATATATAGCTAATCATGATGGCATGCTCCCATAATCCCAGGATTTGGGGGGATCTGTTACTCAATCTTAATGTGGGATCAAAGTAAGACCCTCTCTTGAAATAAAGGAAAAAAGAAATGGATAGAAAAACACCTATTCATATTTTGTATAATTCTCATGTAGAACTTTAAGAATTTTGTAATTTCAGAATTTCTGCTTTCCCCAGATGGAAAACTCTAGTTTTTTCTCCTTTTTTGTTGCATGGGGCCTTCTTAGTAAACTTTGTAGTGAAAAAGCAGTGCACATTGCTTTGTTTCACTTAGGGTATTTCTTTGTCTTTTATTGATCTTTTGCCAGCTGGTTTTGGTTTTCACTTTTGTGTTTTTGTAGGTGTTCTGCTTTGTTTATCAAGACAGGGTTTCTCTGTGTAACCCTGATTGTCCTGTAACTCACTCTGTAGACCAGGCTGGCCTTGAACTCAGATCCACCTGCCTCTCCCTCCTGAGCCCTGGAATAAAAGGTATGTACAAGCATGCCCAACAATGTTGAAAATTCTGACTTCTCACAATTTAAAAAAAATGTTCATTTTGTAGAAGTGACATAAAATTAATATTCAAAGACTTTTAGTTCTTGTTTAACTCTTAATTATATATAGACTGATCACTTAAATTTAGAGACAAAATGTAGTATAGTCTCATGGTAACTTTTGATTATATATATTTTTTTTAAGTTTTCTGGTCCCCCCCCTTACTTTTCAGAATTGCAAATGCCACCCCCATCCCAGGAGACTTACTTCGAGAAAATACAGATGAAGTGTTTCCAGATGAACAGCTTAGTGATGGGGAGAATGGCATCCCTGTTGGTGTATCACCAGATAAATTGCCTGGATCTCTGGGGCACCCTCGCCCACAGGAAAAGGATGTCTGGGAAGAGATGGATATCAACAAGAACAAGATAAAGCTTGGAATTTGTAAAGTATGTATTTCTTGAATAGAAAGTGATATCTTTCTATGTACTTACTACTTTGACTGCTACACAGTTTAGTGTGTGCGTGTGTGTGTGCATGTTTCTTCCTATCATCTTAAGTTTTGCAGATTAAACCCTGGTCATCCCAGTCTCACTCAGCACTCCATAGTTGCACCAAGGAAGACCTCCCAAACTGGTTATCCAGTAGTAGATGCTCAGCCCTGAACATGCATATAACATCATGGACCAAGCAGATTGGTTTAGGTATTTAGGAAGGTACATACATATATATGTAATGACAATAGATGCCATGAATTTTAGAGTTGAGAGAGCAAAGGGTTCATGGGGAGATTTGCAGGGAGGAAGGGAAGGGGGCAAATGATGTCATTATATTTTATTTAATTAAAAAAAAAAAGAAACTTTATCCACTAAATAATCCCACTAGTTTATTATTCTTAGTTTTGAGTGTAAGGTAGAACAAAGTATTGCTAATTATTTTAAAATTTGTTTAGCTTTTTTTTAAGTATAGAACCTTTGCCTCCAAGTATGTACATATTTGCACCAGTGTGTATCTGGGATCTCTGGAGGTTGGAAGAAGGTATCAGGTCCCCAGGAACTGGAGTTACGGATGGTTGTGAGTCCCCCATGAGTGCCTGGAGCCAAATCCAGTCCTCTGGCAATGATCTTCTCTGCTACCTCTCCACTGAACCACTTCTCCAGCCCCCTTGAGAATTACTTTAAATATGAAATTGTGATATTTTTGCTAATGTGGTCCAAAATGCTCAGGCTTAGGTACCAAGCATTAATATTTGGTGTGTTTTTGTGGAAAAGATATAGGAGTAGGAGTGTTGACTTGATTGTAGATCACTTGCCTAGCATGTATGAAGCCCTAGGTTCCATCCCTATCACCACCATAAAAGAACAGAAGAAAGGAGGAAGGATGGAAAAATAAACAGAAAAGAAGCATCTGTAGAGCCCTGTTCCCTTTCTTGACTCTGATCAGTGGAGCTCTGCACATGGCCTTGGTGAACTGTCTCTAATAAGGTGGAGATGCCAGGGAGCGAGAGATCAAAGATCACACTTGATCATGAACTGATAAGTGGATGATAAATAAAAGAGAAGACTTTCTTCATTAGAATTGTAAACAGGTACACTTGTGAGTATGGGAAGAAAAATTCGTGGACTTTTAACTCTCTTAGGCAGATAATCCCCAGACTTTTCTTTGGTCTCATTGTTTATTTGTTCTTTTCCTTTTGTGAAAGATAATATTGAAAAGGCCTTCACCACAGTAGCAGTTGCTGTCATGTGCTGTTGAAATGTTTTTTAGAAAGTTTAGTTGGGCTAGATTTGTGGCACACCTTTAATCCTAGAAGTTGGGAGGTAGGGAGGCAAGCAGATCTCTGTGAGTTTGAGGCCAGCTACGGCTACATAGTGAGACCCAGTCTCAACAACAACAAATGGTTTTGTGGTTGGTAGAAAGTTGGCTAGTCACACTTTTATGAGTGAGACTATATCTTCTCAAAATCATCTGTGGTAATTTTGAGGAGTTTGTCCTATCTTTGTACGTTTATTAAATTATGTAAGTAAAACTTTGAGAGGGGAGGGTTGCATGGGGATAAAAATGAGAACAAAGCATAATGATATATACGTATGAAAATATCAGAGCCAGTTCTTTATATGCTATCTAAAAGATTATCTTAATTTAAGGAGGGTCTGGAGAGTTGGCTCAGCAGTTAAGAGCTTGTACTGCTGTTGCAAAGGACCTGAGCTCAGTTCACAGTACATCATGTCTATTGGCTTCCAGCCTTTAACCCAGCCCTAGGAGAGCTGATGCCTTTGGACTCTTGAGAGCAGCCATACTCCGTGTGCATATACTTACACACACGCACACAGGCATGCAATTAGAAATAAAAATACTCTTTTATTTAAGTGAAACGTTATCTTTTTAAAGAAGAAAAGAATCCTTAACAGTATATTCTTAGTGTGTTTGGGCTTCTAATAATAAAAATATCATGAAATAGGTACTTTGCAAACAACAGAACTTGATTTCTTATAGTCCTGGCTTCTCAAAAGTCAAATATCAAGGCAGATTTGGGGGTCTCTTTAGGACCCTCTAAAAGGACACCAATCTTAGAGGACTCTGCCTCAGTGACCTTGTCATCTCCCAAATACTCCATTTTCTTTGTTTGGAATTAGGAGTTCAGTATGTGAACTTCAGCATGAGAATAGAGAGGCTCAGATTCTACCCTTCCGGACATACTTTCAGTCAGTTGTAAAAGCATTAATGCAGCAGTGTGATCTGACTATTGAGTAAGTGTTGTCTACATTCAGAGCAACCAGGAATGTATTGTAAAAAGTAGGGGTCCAATATTGTGTGTGTGCTGCTGGAGACAGAACTCGGGACCCAGTCACACTAAGCACAATGCTATGGAACCATACCTCAGGCCCTTGGTATCTGATTTTTGTACGGTCAACTCTGGCAGTCCTTAAGGCACCAGAACAAACTGGATTTTAATTGTTTTTTGTTTGTTTGTTTTTTGTTTTTTCTCTTTCAATTCTTTATTTTATGTGTGTATGTGTTTTGTCTGTTTGCCTGGTGCTCACAGAGGTTAGAAGAGCATGTCAGAGCCCCTGGAACTGGAGGTAGAGACTGATGTGAGCCGCCATGTGGGTGCTGGGAACTGAGTCCATGTCCTGAATGAGCAGTTGAGTGCTTGTAACTGCTGAGCGCTCTCTCCAGACCGAGAGCTTTGATTGTTTGGATTGGTTGGTTGGTTTAAGACAGACTCTGTGAAGCCTGGGTTAACTCCCTTTGTATTACTCCATGCCCAGACTTCTGCTCTGCCCTAGCAGCTGCTGGAAGCTTCTTGTTCTAGCTCAAGGTATTGGTTTTGTTGTTTGTTTTTATGGAAGGAAATTAGAAAGGGGTATGAGAATGTTGGCAGTCTCTTCTAACTCTTGTGATGTCTGTATGTGTCAGAGATAACATCCTTTATTTAGTTTAAGTATAGTAGGGTTCTGCAAGCATCTAAGTAGAAATAATGTAAGAAGTGAAAGTTTAAGCATTTTTAGACTATTCCTGTACCAAAAATTGTTTTAAATAAATAAATTAATATTAAAACTGAGTATAAACCTAGTATAAAAGCTTGATAAACAGAAATTTAATAAAGTGAAACCATTACTCTCTAAATACTTTTACTTATTTTTAGTTATACATAACATATGTATGTGCAGGTACCTGTGGAGGCCAGAGGCTTCAAATCCATAGGAGTTGGAGTTACAGGTGGTTGTTGAGTCACCTGATGTGGTGCAGGGACTCAAACTCTAGTCCTCTACAGGTAGATGTTCTTAACTGCTGAGCCATTTCTCCAGCCCCAGAGTCAAAATACCTTAGTTTTCTGTGCTGGTGAGGTGAGTCAGGAGGTAAAAGTGCTTCCTACCTAGCCTGGCAGCCCACATGTAAGGAGAGTCAACTCCCACACGTTATCCTCTGACCTCCATATTCACGTGTGGTTAGGGCACATATGCATGTATATACAGTAAGTAAATAAGCAATTATATTTATGTATATAAGTATAATTCTTAAAGTTAAAATTTTAATTTTCTGAAAACAAATATAATCATTTGTTATTATTTCAAAGACCAGTTATTTCTCCCATGTATAATTATTGGAATATTTTTCTTGATTCTGTTTTGTATTTTTTTTTTCCTTAGGCTGCTACTGAAGAAGAAAATAGCCATGGTCAAATAAATGGTATTCTCAATGCTCCAAGCCTTGGTTCACCTATTCGTGTGCGATCAGAGATTACTCAGCCAGACAGGGATGTTCCGCTAGTGAGGAAGCTACGTTCCATTCACAGCTTTGAGCTGGAAAAGCGTCTGACACTGGAGCCAAAGCCAGACACTGACAAGTTCCTTGAGACCTGGTATGTAATGTATGTTTTTCCTTTCTCTTTCTTCTGAAAGCTTTCATGTTACGATTATTATTATATTTTATATCTATTGTGTAAATTCTTTCAAATAAGATATTCTTGTGTTTCTATAACACTGACTCCATTAAGTTTCCATTTGTTCATTTGGTTTTTTTTTTTCTTTCTTTTTGTTTTGTTTTTGTTTTTCAAGAGAGGGTTGCCCTGGCTGTCCGGGACTTGCTTTGTACACTAGGCTGGCCTCAAACTCACAGAGATCCGATTGCCTCTGCCTCCCAAGTGCTGGGATCAAATGTGTGCCAGCACTGACTGTCTTTATCCTCCTTCTAAATGTGACTGTCTAATATCATTACAAATTATACCAAAGTCTTTGTCTTTGAGAGTTGCTAACTTCCTAAAACCAGATATAGTAAGAAAATGAACATACATGCAGTGACTTTGTCAGAAAGTGAACTCTTGAGGCAACACTGTTGGATACAAAGGGCACAATAAAGGCAGCATTAGGCAGGAATGAGAGGAACACACAGAAAAGATGCAGTAGAAAAGGACATATTAGTAAGTTTATCATCGTGCCCTATGGTACTCACATCTCCCAGGTAAGAAGGAAAGCTAAACTTTAGATGTATACTTTACACATACATATATATAAAAAAGTGCTGCTTTTGATCCTTTAGGTGCATTCTCCCTATAACAAATTTTGTTAACAAGATAGCAATGAAAATGTAAGAAGATTTGAGGTCCATTTACCAATTATAAGAGAATTCAGAGATAGTTGTATGTGGTAGTGTACACGGTAGTCCCAACTCTGGGACTGTTGGCAATGAAATGTTAGGTTGAGAGAGGCTATGGAGATTCGGGCTGGGTTTATAATTCAGTTGGCAGAGTGCCAGAACCACATAGAAGTGTGTGTGGTAGTACATGTCTGTAATCCCAGTTTTAGGAAGGTAGAGTTAGGAGGATCAGAAATTTAAGGTCATCTATTATTATATATTCACCTATGATCAAAAGGATGGACTAGACTTGAACTATGATTTAACCAATTTTGAATTACAGTTAAGATGAGAAAATATTTAAGAGAGCAATAAGAATAAAAAGTTTGGCAAGGAGTTAGACTAACAAGAGAGACTTTAAAAGTGGATAGTGTTGGGGGTAGAGCAGAATTGCAAGTAGAGAACATTATCAACCCTGTGAAATTCTTCCTGCTTTTGCATATGCACCCATCACACTTTTGTAAGAATGGTAGTTCCATATTCAGAGTTTGTCAATATATATAACAAATGTCTCTAAGGACAATTGAGTAACTTCTTTCCATTTTCTTAAGCATGGAAAAAATGCAGAAAGATTCCAGTGCAGGAAAGGAATCTGTTCTCCCTGCTCTGCCTCATAAGCCTTGTGTTCCTGTTGTGCCCCGCACTGACCACATCTGGCACTACGATGAAGAATACCTTCCTGATGCCTCCAAGCCTGCCTCTGCCAACACCCCAGAGCAGGCAGATGGTGGCGGCAGCAATGGATTTATAGCTGTTAACTTAAGCTCTTGCAAACAAGAGGTTGATTCCAAAGAATGGGTGATTGTGGACAAGGAGCAAGACCTTCAGGATTTTAGGACAAATGAGGCATTAGGCCATAAAACAACTGGAAGCCCTTCAGACGAGGAGCCGGAAGTGCTCCAGGTCCTTGAGGGGCCACCTCAAGATGAAAAGCTCCAAGTAGGTCCTTGGCCCGACAACCACCACCTGAAGAAGGAAAGCTCAGGGGCGGTCTTAGCACTTTCTGCTGAGTGCCCTGCTACTGCTGCTTCAGAACTCTACACAGATCGGCTAGACCTCCAGGCCGGAGCTGCAAGCCAGTTCATCGCAGTGACTCCCACAAGTCCAATGGAGGCACAAGCAGAAGGGCCCCTGACTGCGGTAAGAAGCTGCATATGTCACTGTCTGTGTTACGTGTTCAAGGTGCCATTGAGAAAAGCCTGAGCCGGGCATGGTGGCATATGTCTTTAATACCAGCACTTGGGAGATAGAGGCAAGTAGATTTCCATAAGTTTGAGGCCAGCCTGATCTACACAGTGAGTTTCAGGATAGGACAACCAGGGCTACACAGAGAAACTCTGTCTCAAAAAACAAAAACAAAAAACAAAACAGAAAGAAAAGAAAAGCCTAGGCCGAACATGCTTACACAGTTCTTAGGAGGTAGAGGTAGGTGGATCTCTGAGTTTAAGTTTAACTTATTTTACATAATAAGTTCCAGGACAGCCAGGGCTATATAGTGAGACCTTGTCTCAAAACAACAACAAAAATAAACCAAAAACAAAAAATAAAGAAAGACAAGGGAGATGACTCAATCATTAAATTTCTTGCTATGCATACATACGGATCTGGGTTCAGATACTCAGCACCCACATAAAGCCCAGGCATGGCAGTACATGTGTGATTTCAGCACCAGGAGGTGGGAGACAAACACAGATAGACTCCTGGAGCATGCTGGCCAGCCAGTCCAACCAGTTCACTGAGCTCCAGATTTAGTGAGAGAGCCATGTTTGTCCACATACATAATCACATTCTTCTGTGTTCTGTTTTGTTTTTTGAGATTTATTTATTTATTACATGTCAGTGCTCTGTTTTCATGTCACCAGAAGAGGGAATCAGATTCCCTTACAGATGATTGTGAGCCACCATATGGTTGCTGAGAATTGAATGGTTGCTGAGAATTGAACTCAGGACCTCTGGGAGAACAACTGGTGCTCTTACCTGCTGGGCTATCTCTCCAGCCACTATAAGCACATTCTTACACACATGCACATACATGCACGCATACACACTTTAAAAAAGAAAGGCTAGCTAGGGATGGTGGTCCACAGCTATAACCCCAGACTTTAGGAAGCTAAATAAAGAGGACCACTGTAAATTCAAGCCTGGTGTGGGATACATAGCTCTAGGCCAACCTGGGCTACATAAGGAGATTTTGTGTCTAAGTAAATGAATAAACAAAGGAAAGAAAAGCAGAAAAAAGAAGGTAGGTTAGTTGGTCAGTTAAGATTGTACAGTTAGAGGTTTAAGTTTAGCAAATGGGTATGTATAAACTACATTCTTTCCACTAAGTTCTATAGTGAGGCTGCAATAGGGAAAAAATAAAAACCAGAGGTACTGGTACACACTGATCCCAGCACTTGTGAGGGCAGTGGCAAGTGGATCTCTGAGTTCAAGGTCAGTCTGGTCTACAGACAGCCAGAGTTACATAATGAGATGCTGTCTCAAAAAATTAAAAAAAAAAAAAAATTAAGTGAACTTTGCTTTTTGTTAGTATCAAATTTAACAATAGACTATAGCATCTGCCTATTTATGTGTTTATGTATACAAATTATTCTAATTTTTTTCTTTTTATCATTCTGAAGAATTTCATTACATATCTGCTAAGAAAGGCCTGTGTTTAATGTAGTTTGTTCTTTATATACTGGTAACAAGCCCAAGGCTTTAAAAAAAAAATCACTACCCAGAAATTTCTCTTTTTACATTTCCCTTAATAGCAAGATGCCCACTATGTAAAATGCAGAATTTCAATTGTGGGTTTTAGAACTTCTACTTTTCTAAGGCTGGTGTAGAATGAAGTCTTCATTTTGAAGTGTTTGAAGGCAGTTGAGACTAAATTTTCTGAAAAGAAGCCTTTTGGGGGAATAGTACTGCTAGCCTGCAGCATTTCATTGGGAACAGTTGCCCTGTTGAAGGTGCACAGCAGCTTTGTGAGCAGGAGGGAAGGAATGTGGTGTAGCCTCAGGGACCTACAAGCACACTTGTTTCAAGAGGTGGCAGGCACCTGCATAGTCATTGAGTAGCCGTCTTTCTTTTGTTTTTATTTGTTTTGTTTCTCAAGACAGGGTTTCTCTGTGTAGCCTTGACTGTCCTAGAACTCACTCCATAGATCAGGCTCCCCTCGGACTCAAGAGATCCACCTGCCTCTGCCTTCTGTGTGCTAGGATTAAAGGCATGGGCTGCCACTGCCTGGCTTAGCCTTACTTTCTAACATACTAGCCTCAGCATTGTTCCACAAATTGAAATAGTTTTTGTTAAAACACATCTTGATGTGTTTTGATGCCAGGTATAAAAGATAAAGGTAACAATAAAAATTTCACTTTATGAACACTTAGTAAGAACTTGTCAATAAATAAATGACTTTGTTTCTCCAGTCAGAGTTTAGTTAGTTGATCTTCCTTCCCAGCCCCTCAAGGCCTGCTTTGTACAATTGTTTGTAGGATTGGGAAAACTAGCCCAAAGGAGTAAGCTAGGACTAATTAGAAGTCTAGTACAAATAGAGTTCCGTCTGGCTTAGGATTTTTATTTATTTATTATTTATATAGTATTTTGTCTGCATGTATACCTGCATGCCAGAAGAGGGCACCAGATCTCATTATAGATGGTTGTGAGCCACCATGTGGTTGCTGGGAATTGAACTCCGGACCTCTGGAAGAAGCAGGCAGTGCTCTTAACCCCTGAGCTCTAGCCTTTGCTTAGGATTTTTAGCTCATGCCTGTAATCCCAATATTCAGGAAGCCAAGGAAGAAACCTTGCTGCATGTCCTAGGCCAAGCTTAGCTACAGAGAAACTCACTGTGTAGACCAGGCTGGCTTTGAACCCCCAGACATCCATGCTTTTTGTGCCCCACACCTGGTCTCTACTGGTTTGGTTTGGTTTAAATTTATTTTATATGTATGGGTGTTCTGAACCCAAGTCACCTGTCTTGGATTCCCCGGAAGCATCCTTAGGACTGTAGCTCCTTATTTTAATTTTAATGGAATCTTAGAGCATAGCTTGGGTTGACCTGGAACTCAAATTCCTTGAGCCTCAACCACTCAAGTGCTGGGATTACAGATATATAGCACCATGCCTGTCCTATTTGGGAGTTACTTCACAAGTCATTCAGGTGATTTTCTGCCTAGACTGGTCTTAGGGCAGGGTTTACATGTCTGCAAACCTAATTATGTTCCTGACACACAGTGAAATTGATCTCAAACACCTTAGCTGACTCTGGACCCATACCAGAATTTTTATATACTTAGATGGAGAATGAATCTAAACCAAATCTCCCATAACTACTCTAGTTTCGTTTGGATTTGAATTTAGAATTGTTTGGTTGTTTTCCTAGGACTTAATGATCTTCATTAAGTGATCTAAGTTAATTTGATTTCTCCAAAATGCCTTTTTTAAAAAAAGATACTGAATTGTATTCACAATAAAACTGACCTTAGTGTAATGATAATAGAATTTACTCATCATAGGCCACCTTTGTAGGGGAGTCTGGACCATGCAGCCTTTTGAAATCAGTCTCTGGGGCCTAGAACATGTTTTTCAGGAACTAGCAGAAAGAACCTCCAGGGGAATTGTTTGTTCCATGTAGCACCTTTGAGGAGAGCTTGGATGTCCTTCATTTTTATTCACAGTTGCTCATTTAGTATGAGTTGGGAAAACCTGGTTTACATTTTTATAAGTTGAAATCTGATGTATTATATCTCAAATTATGCATTGATACACCACATAACTGGATTTTTTTTTCTTTTTTTCTTTTTTTTTTTTTTTTTTTTACATTTTTCTCTTTGCTTCTCCAGATTACAATTCCTAGACCTTCTGTGGCATCAACACAGTCAACTTCAGGAAGTTTTCACTATGGCCCACAACCAGAGAAAAAAGATCTTCAGCCCTTGGAGCCCACTGTGGAACTTTACTCTCCAAGGGAAAACTTCTCGGGCTTGGTTGTAACAGAGGGTGAGCTTCCTAGTGGAGGAAGCAGAATAGATTTAGGACTTCAGATAGATCACATTGGTCATGACATGTCACCCAATATGAGAGATGGTGACACATCTCAAGACTTGGGACTAAAAGACCTTCCTGACCATAATAGATTAGTTGTGAAAGAATTTGAAAATCTCCCTGGGGAAACAGAAGAGAAAAGCAATCTTCTGGGCTCAGAAAATGAAGATGAAAAGTTAAGCAAAGGACAGCATTGTGTTGAAATTTCTCTCCCAGGAGATTTAGTAAGTGCAGATAGGGATCACTCAACTACCACAGAACCTCTTGATGTGTCAAAGATACAGAATTTTAGTGTGGTGCCAAATCAGGAAAAAAACCATGAGATAATGAAGCTTTTGGCAGTTGGAACTTCAGAAATTTCTCCACAAGTCATTGACCCACATCCTGAAGGGCAGATAGGCCAGGTGGCAGCAATGCAAAAAAATAAGCTATTTAAGGATGAAGACATTAAGTGTGAAGACTTGCCAGGGCATCAGGGAGACCTCTCTACTTTTTTGCACCAAGAGGGTAAGAGAGAGAAAGTTATCCCTAGAAATGGAGAGCTGTATCATTGTATCTCACAGAACGAGCATGGTCCTCCCACCCGAAAGGACATGTTTCGCTCATCCTTTGTAACCAGGCACAGCCGCATCCCTGTTTTAGCACAAGAAATAGACTCAACTTTTGAACCATCCTCTGCAGTCTCTGCAAAAGAAAAGCTTCTACAGAAGAAAGCCTATCAGCCAGAGCTAGTCAAACTTCTGGCAGAAAGAAGGCAGTTACAGTCTTTCCTGGGGGACCTCCCAAGTGCCTCTGATATGCTGAGAGAGGAGAAACTAGCTGCTGTTCCCTTTCCTGAGGACGAAGTCTTCACTCCCTTTTCAAGACTGGCTGTAGATTCCCACCTGAGTAGGTCAGCTGAAGACAGCTTTCTGTCACCCATCATCTCCCACTCTAGAAAGAGCAAGATTCCAAGGCCGGTATCCTGGGTCAGTGCAGATCAGGTGAACAGCTCAGCTCCACCTCAGTTCTTACCTCGGCCACCGCCAGGAAAGCCACCCATCAGGCCTGGGGTAGAAGCCAGGTAATTCTTCATGCTTTCCTCGTGTGTGTGTGTGTGTGTGTGTGTGTGTGTGTGTGTGTGTGTGTGTGTGTGTAACGGCGTCTTCGAGTGTACTTTACTCCATGGCAGCAGTGTAGCAGTTTTTTCTTTTGAGCTTGCTTTCTTCAGTCCCTTTCACAGGCCTTAGGGTACACTACAGATTGAGGTTAGTGCATTTGGTTTTCACTGTGGCAAAATAAAACTTAAGAGCCAGGCATGGTAGCGCATACCCTTAATCCCAGCACTTGAGAGGCAGAGGCAGGTGGATCTCTGTGAGTTCTAAGCCATCCTGGTCTACAGAGTGAGTCCAGGAGACCCAGGGCTACATAGAGAAACTTTGTCTTGGGAACACCTCCTCCCCGAACGATACCACAACAAAAAGCTAACATAAAATTTACCATGTTACTCATTTTAAGTGTCCCTTTCAGTTGCATTAACTGAATTTTGCTATCATCACTATCTACTTTAGAGCTGCTTTCCTCATATAAAACTGAAACTACCAGCTAAAACATAAACTTCCATTTCCAGCCCCCAGGAACACTTATCAGTTTTCTTTATGGTTTTGATTATTATAAACATTTCATGAAAGTAGAATCATATAGCATTTGTTCTGTTATAGCTGGCCTATTTAGCAGAAAATCTTTAGGGTCATTCTTGTTAGTGTCTACCAGTATTTCCTTCCTTTAAAAAGTGGTTGGCAAGAAGGGGACTTGTGCCATTTTGGTGTTGGTTTTATAGAGCCCTTACAACTTCTATTTATTTGCATTTGTGTGTGTGTATCTGAGCATGCCGTTGCAGACAGACATGAGAGGCAGCTTAGTGGGGAGGAATTTCCCT
This sequence comes from Meriones unguiculatus, assembly GCF_030254825.1. Taxonomy (NCBI): domain Eukaryota; kingdom Metazoa; phylum Chordata; class Mammalia; order Rodentia; family Muridae; genus Meriones; species Meriones unguiculatus. Next base: position 21,078,807 of record NC_083365.1, read on the forward strand.
CCTTCCACCTCATGTGTCTCAGGGATCGATCTCAAGCCATCAGGTTGACTAGCTGGCCCCACCTTAAAGCATTTTGTTTCATGTTAATTGTGTCTTTGTCTTCTTTTCTATGTAGCTGATTTTTTTATGTGTGTATGGTGAAACCTTAGATTCCTTTATTTTTTCCTATTATGTAATTGTGCCTGTTTTCATTGTGGTCAACATGAAACATACAGACTGTCCTGAAGTTCCAACATTCTAATTGAGTTTTTAGCTGGGACGTGCCACTGTGTCCCTCTAAGTCTCCCTCCCCAGTCCTTGTACTTGTTCAAATCATAAGATTACATATTCATTTTATGTCCCAAAACAGAAGCATATAATTTAGTTTTGCTTTTGAAACAGGACTTATATAGCTCAAACTGTCCTTGAACTCCTGATCCTCCCACTGGAGTTACAGATGTGCAGCAATCACATTCAACTTGAATAACTGAATGTTTTATAAATATATTAGTCTGCTAAATATTCAGAAAAAAATTATAAATAGTTGTGAAAATAATAATCACTTTTATAACTGACTATGTATTTATATGTTTTCTTTATTCAGATCTTTATTTCCCTGAATGGCTTCAAGTTACTGTCCTCTCATTTCAGTGTGCAGTAACTTCAGCTAGCATTGCTAGATGGCAGGTCTGGAGGTAATAGAAGTGGTACTGAACCCAGACCCTCATGCATGCTCAGTATGTACTCTACCTCTCAGCTATACTGCCAAGCCCCTAGCTCAGCTTTTACCTCATAGTACTTACCTTCATTTATCCTTCATTTTGAAGGACACTTTCTCAACATGGATTTGTAGAGCTTTAAAATCTCAGCCCTCGACCCATTGCCTTTTAACCTCCAGAACTTCTGATGAGAAGTTGCTTTTTTCTGGTTGTTCTCAAGACTCTTGACAATTTGTGTGTCTTGGTTTGATGGTGTGTGATTGGGTTGCCTTGGGGTCATTCTGCTGGATATTGTGTCTTGTCGTTCATTAAATTTGGGGAGTCTCTAGCTGTTATTCAGGTAGTCTCCACTTTCTTGTCCTTCTGCAACTCGTGTGGTGCCTCCATTGGCCGCCTTGCTGGCGCCTTGCCCTCTTCTTGAATATCTTATATGTGAGTTAGAGTCTTACTTTACAGTTTTCCTACTTTACAGCTCACTTTCTGCTTCTCACTGCTCAGATATGCTTTTTAAAAATATTTGTGTGTGTGCACAACCACTACACTTATGTCTGTGAGAGAGTCGGGTCCACTGGAATTTGAGTTACAGACCAGACAGTTGTGAGCTGCCATGTGGGTGCTGGGAATTGAACCAGGATCCTCGGGAAGAGCAGCCAATGCTCTTAACCACCGAGCCATCTCTCCAGCCCCAGATTTCTAAAATAATTACATTCTATAGACTATTCCATTGCAGCTTTCTAGAGAGAGGAGGAAAAAAATCCACAATACATACATCCTCTATTTAAAACCTTACATATTAGTCAGCATCTTGTTCCTATAATCGTTTATAAGGAAATGGGATTAGAAGCTCACTGGAATTCCAGGTAGCATGGCACAAGGCCATGGCAAGTCCCCGGTCCCCTTAGTCACAACACAGGAGAGCATGAGCACTGTGTGTCTCCACATATGCCTGTCTCCCGCCCATTGCTCACAAAACCACCAGGATTTAACCACAGAGGCTCCACCTAATGATCTCATCTCATCTAGTCACTTCCCAAAGGGTGCACCTCTAAACACCACAGTCAGATTAAAGCTCCACCATTTTGTTAATATTAGCATAAGATTTTAAGTATTAAACTAATGAAGATGGTCCAGAGACAATCCATGCTACTATTTAAATTTATTATAAACCCAGCTGTGGTGACACACTTGGGAGACAGAGACAAACAATCACAATTCAAGGCAATAATGACCTACACAGTGAGTTCCAGCCAGCCAGGATACATAGAGCCTCCCTCAGAAAACCATTTAAAACAAACAACAACAACCAAAAAAACCTTGATTACTGCTAGACATGGTGGTAGTGATGGCATTCAGGAAGCTCTGAAGTAAGACAACCTGATTGTATAGCAGAACCAGATCATAAATTTTTAAAAGTCTTATAACTAGTGTGCGTAAACTAGTGTGTGTGCATGAATGCGTATATGTGTGTATGCACGCGTGCATTGCATGATGGGTGTTCGAGGGATAGTGTTTGCCATAGTGTGTGTGTAGAAGTGAGGGACAACTTTATGGAATGGGTTCTCTCTTTCCACCTTTTACATGGGTTCCAAGGATCAAGCTCAAGCCACCAGGCTATCATGGCAAGAGCATTTACCCACTGAGCCATCCCTCGGCCCCTCTTGGGACCAGGAATGATGGAAAACACACAAATAAGGTATGTTTGGCCAGGAATGATGGAAAGCTAGGAGATGGTGTAGATCTATAATCCCAGTACCTGGGAAGCTGAGGTTGACCTGGCCTGGGTTACAAACTGAGTTCCTGTCTCGTGTGAGCTACATAGGAAGACCCTGTCCAAAGAAACAAACATTAACCAAAAGGTAAAAGACACAGCAGATACTGGTCTGTCCAGTGTCACATACAGCATGTGACACTCAGTATCCTTTTAGTGTATTTTTTGGTTTTGACATACTTGACATCATGATTTGGGATACTATGATTTTTACGCATGCTTAAAATGAAATTTTGAGGCCCTATCTCCAAAAAAATTTAATTTCTTCTCTATTCCTTTAAGGCTACGCAGATATAAAGTTCTAGGGAGTAGTAACTCTGACTCAGACCTTTTCTCTCGCCTGGCCCAAATTCTTCAAAATGGAGCTCAGAAATCCCGGAGTACTACTCAATGCAAGAGCCCAGGATCTCCTCACAATCCAAAAACACCACCCAAGAGTCCAGTTGTACCTCGAAGGAGTCCCAGTGCCTCTCCTCGAAGCTCATCCTTGCCTCGAACATCTAGTTCCTCACCATCTAGGGCTGGACGGCCCCACCATGAGCAGAGGAGTTCTTCCCCACATCTGGGGAGAAGCAAGTCACCCCCCAGCCACTCAGGATCATCGTCCTCCAGGAGGTCCTGCCAACAGGAGCATTGCAGACCCAGCAAGAACAGCCCCAAAGGATCTGGCAGCCTCCACCACCATTCAGCCAGCTCAAAAACTCCCCCAGGGAAGAGTAAGCCAGCCAGTAAGCTCAGCAGATAGGAAGTGAGCGGGCTGTATCTCTGGGAAAGGTGTGAGATCTTCCTCCTAGACCTGATGCATGTGTGTCCCTGTACTGTCTGTTTCAAACAATCAGTGTTGATCTTCTCTTGCAAAAGAAAGTAACATGATCAGTCATTTATAAGAAGACAGAGTGTAACTACCTAGTGCAGGTAGGAGCAGGTCAGGAGTCGATGCCTTTGCATAGGAAGCTTCAGTCCAGCAAAGTCCAAGGGAAAGAAACTCACTAAATGAGCTCGTTTACAGCTGCCTTTGAAACAGAAAGTTGAAGATAGGAAATAGAAGGGGATTTTAAGTGATTTTACCTAATTTGTCAATCCTCTCCTCAAAAAGTATATAGCAAAAGTATTTGATATTTTTATTTTAAACTTCCTAACCTTGGAGAGTCATTGCGCAGACATTCAAATACATAAGAAGTCTATTGCCAGGAAACTATTACCTGGATATATTTGGCTTGTGTGTTTATTTAGTGAACCACACCTTTCTTTCTTTCTTTCCTGGATTTTACATTTTTTTTAAGTTAATGTTTCTTACCTCTTATTTTAATAATACACCCTGATGTGTGTTTCAGCAGCACACATTAACACTTTAAAATCCATTTACCCTCACTTAGTCAAACCTTGCTGTTTTCCTTTGAGCAGCAGTTCTTGTATATTTTTATCTAAAAAAGGAAGGAAATGTCCAGCTAGAGCTATTGGATAGGTGTGCTTGAAGAGGGGCCGAAAGTGGAGCAACATCGGTAAAGGTAGATGTCCCTCGTGCCCGACTACATTTCCTCCTCGCAGCAGGAGACTGGCGAGAGGAGGCAGCTTTCCTGCGCTCTTCCCAGAAAGCGCCAGCCTTCAACATGGCACTAGGACAGAAGGACGCTTCGAAATGTGGCTTATGCTTTTAGAGATTTAGAGGAAATTAAGTATGTTATTGAGGCTTATAATCTTCAGATTTTGTATTTTATACATTTAGCCAATAAGGAATGAATATCTGGGAAATAAATTTAGGCTAAGTAGTTTTGTTTCAATGTTTTTATTACCTGGTTCTTGTGTTGCTAGCCTGATTTCCACATCTATAAGAAGACAGAGTGTAACTACCTAGTGCAGGTAGGAGCAGGTCAGGAGTTGATGCCTTTGCATAGGAAGCTTCAGTCCAGTGGAATCCAAGAAGAAACTCACTAAATGAGCTCGTTTATAGCTGCCTTTGAAACATAAAAATCTCAATTTCTAAAGTTGTGAGGCTGATCATATCTATTCTAATCTCACTCTTCTACTAGCGGAAATCAGACAAGTTAAAAGACCAGACTTTTAAAGTGGGCTATTTGACGCCCTGTAGGTGTTTTAGTATGCTAAAAACCCTATTGAGGTCAGGGAAATTGATCTGCCTGCTGTTGAAATCTGCCTTCTAACTAACATCTACTTTTTCTTTGACCTTGTATTGCTGCCAATCCTAAAACAGTTGAATTTCAGGTGGGTGGGGGCAGTGGAGCAGCAAATGTGTTTCTTCACTAAGTGAGCATGTTTCAGTGCCACATCCAAGCTGCCCTGACGCTGCATTTACTCATTCTCTGTTTTGAGTGTTTTCAAACTTGGGACACTATACTGAGACATAGGTCTCCCGTGAGAGATGTAGCGTAGCGTGGAATCTTTCTTTCTTTCCAGGTTTAAGCACTTCAGAACAGTGCAGTAGATAAGGCAAACTTACTGTTTATTACAACTGGAGACTGATCCTTGTGTATTATATTCTATAACAGTTGCTGCAGTACTACTTGCATGTCTTTCATGGTAAATTATATAAATATTTATAAATATAGAGACATATGCTTATATAAATTCATTCTTTCTCATTCTGCATTTGTAATTTCAAGATCATAGATGATAAAATTCCTTTTCTATCGTGTGCCTCGTGTACACGTGGGCATTGCCTATCTTCGTTTTCTGAAAATATGTTCTTGGCATGTGACACCTAAGAGCCTCCTGCCTTCCAGGTGCATAGTGCATAGTTGGCAGTCTTTAACCAGCCAAGGTAGAAGATACTTCATTTTTATTTAAGAATTATTTTAATAGGGGAAATTTTCACAGGATATGCTTGTAATACAGGCTCAAAGATTACCCATGTTAGCCACGTAGTTCTCTCATTATGGGTAGAGTGGATAGATGGGCATTATAATTCTGGGTCTAATGTCAATTGATTTTTAAAACACTTCCTGAAAGTTGCCTCTCTCGTGGCACTCTTTTGAAGGGGAGCAGGGATAGGGTGTAGGATAATTAAATTATCTTTTTTTTTCTCTTACATTAGCTAAGTGATGCTACAAGTAGCCAGCTTTATTACTGACCTCACTAGTCAAAAAATGTGCTAATAGCAACCACTACGAAAGCTAACAGAGCCAAGCCTTTTCCTTTCTGAATTTCTCTGCTGGCAGTCAAAACCCAAGGTGATGGCAGCATGACATAAGATGTTTTCTGTTTTGGTTTGTTTTCTCCAACCTTTCAGTGTGTTGCCTCCTTTTCTACATGTCATTAACAAATTCATCACAATCCAGAGACAAACGGCCTTGTTATATGAGAATGTTTTATTTTCTATGTAGGGAAAAGAGCCAACCAAAGATGTTTCTGTCCTGAAAAAAAGGAAATGGACTAATTATATTTTATGTATCAGTAGTTACATTTATTAAGTGTTGTCCTTATCAAAGGCACAGTGGCATGTGCCTTTGATCCTAGCACTCAGGAGGCAGAGGAAGGTGGATCTCTGAGTTCAAAGCCAGCCTAGTCTACAGAGTGAGTTCCAGGATAGCAAGGGCTACACAAAGAAACCCTGTCTTGAAAAACAAAACAACAATAACAAAAATGCATATGAAGCCAATATGTTATAGGGTAGTAATATCTTAAGATACATAATCTTGTGCATAAATAGCACTAGCTAAAGTAACTCTGAGTTTGCCTTCATATGTGTATGTATACACACACACACACCCTGAGTCAAAAAATAAAAATAAGAAAATAGAAAAAAAAGAGGTTAAAAAGCATACTCTGTGCTTTTAGATATTGCATTTCTTTCAGGCTAGAAGTAGAAGTTAGTAGCCTTAAGCAACACTTTGGCTTAGCAGTATGACCCAGAGAATCAAGGTTATTTGGTTTGGTTGGTTGGTTTGGTTTGGCTTTTTCAGTTCGAGGTTTTTATGATGGCATATTTCACATCCAAATAAATATAAACAGTGTGGCTATTTTACTTAAGGTAAAGAACGTGACTATAGCTATAATAAAAGTATGGGACGGAAATTTATCTTTAGAGACAAGTATATCCTGGCTTCTGCCTGCACAGGTTACTGACTCACACCTGCCTTTACCTTCCTTTTTTAGTCCCTGTGATTATTTCAGTGGGGCAAAGAATGGACATAGCAACAGCTTAGTTCCTAATTTTAGGTAATATTGCCCAAATTATACTACTGACCTGCAGGCTTTTTTAATTGCTTGAAATACTGAAATCATACCTAGTAATTTTGCACATAAAGGTATCTAACTTTAATGGATAGTGGAGAGAGAATTGGACCATATCCAATTCAACATTAAGATTTAACTTTCAATGACGCTGTCAGCATCCAGGCACTTATCTCCAGCCCTGGTACACAAGCCGACCTTGCAGACAGGAGCACAGCTACCTTTAGTTTAGTCGCATGTTTTGCAATGAATGTCTCTGGTAAAAGTTGACTAAAAAGTTAAATTAAGGCCTAAAAAAAAAAGCAAGATGGTCAAAGACCAATTGTCATCATTATCCACTTTACGTTATTTGCTCTAACATACTAAACCACTTTATGGTGATTTGACATCTATCTGTTTCACCCCTGGCCACTGTGAGAAATTGAGGGGCTTCAACAGGCACTGGAGACTTCCTCCCAGTCACATATTCCTAGGCTGTTTCTGTGATTGTATCCATTGTACAGAGAAAAAGGTATACATTGCTGCATGTCTTATAAGCCTAGACCAGATAGCTAGCTAGGTCATAATGAGATTTTCTACACCCAATAACCTTGACAAACCAGGTGCCTTTTCCTCAAGGGCAGAAAAATTTACATTTCTAATCTAATATTAGGAACTGATGATAAGAGAAATAGGATCCACAATTTAGTGGCTAAAGGAAAAATGCATCCTGAAAATACTCTCTTAAAATATATTTGTAGATAATCTAGATTTAGCCTTGGAGATTAAAGATTTTCTTATTTTAAAAGCTTGCTAGCTAGATGTGGTGGCTTACGTTTCTAACCCTGTACTTGAGGGACTGAGGTGGGAAGACAGAAGAGAATCTGAAAGCCAGCCTCTTATTCACAGTGATCTCAAGTCCACCTGGGCTGCAGTGTGAGACCCTGTCTCGAAACAAAACAAAACTACATTATTTTTTAATTATTTTTAAAGTTTTTGTACATGTATGTGTATATTGTATGTTGGATATACCTCCCTCTCATTCGTTGTAGCTGTTAAACATGGCATGTCTTAAAAAATTACTTCTTCTGTCATGTTGATGCAAGGATTAAGTTGTTTGCATTGACTTTTTAAAAATGTACCTATTTTTGGCTTTGTGTTGGGATATTCTTTCTGGGGAGAGGTCATTTGGCACCTCTGTCACTGAGGTAATAGGATATTTGCAACCAACTGTACTATTTAACTTTCTTGAATTTGGTTCTATAGACAATATATTTGCATAATAACTATTTATGGTTTAATCCAAATGCATTATAGGATTATAGTATGTAATAACTATGATAGTCCTTATATGCCACCAGGCCTTATTATACCCAAGTTCAGAAGCCATTGTGGTGCATATTTAGATCTTAAAGTATGGAAGGAAACTAGAGGGAGTTCCACAACTGACACAACGGGAGGTGTGTAAGCACACCCCAGTTCCTGTCCTCACCAAAACTTCACAGAACTCTGGTATCCACTTTTAAAATTGGTAAGTAAAGTGGAAACTCCTATTAGATATTTGCCATATTTTGGTCATTTCTCCAGAAATTTGACACAATCTGAAGCATCTTGTTATGCAACATTGCTTTCCAGAACTGCAGGAAGTGAAGAATTCCTATAGTTCCTAAGTAACTCCCAAATATGGGACAAAGAACCCTTATTCACTTAGAAGGGAATATGTAGGCTTTCAGTTAAGTTCTTCTCTTGTGAGAGGATTTGGATCAGAAAACAAGATCATCTCTTGGTTTCACACAATCTCACTGAGTTCAGTGTTTGCTCCCATACAAGCACTAATAACCATGAGGACTAAGGCAAGTTCAAGATTATGGGATTATTTTCCTATGCTTTGCTCAATCCTTGGTTTTAAGGAGCCCTGTAGCAAAAATAGAGTAGAGTTCTTTTCATTGCCCTTACAATGCAGCAAGTGTCTGCCTTCTCTAACCGGAGGGGACAGCGTCTAGATAATGATGCTCATCTCTTGGAACCTTCAGCCAGAGCTTCTAGACCAACAACACTATGAACGAGGCAGGTTTCTGAGACTAATACAATTACAGAGTTTGCTGATGACGTAACTTTACACTAATAAGTGGGATAGTTATCTCTCTAAAATTGTTTTGCATTGTATAGATGGTTGTTCACCTAAAGACATTAGTAAACCAAGTTTTATACAGACTATTCTTCACATAGGATACTTTAAAAAAAAACAACTCTTATGAAACATTATTTAAATCCTCAAAAATTCACTTGTACTGTGCCAGGTATTTTTTTGCTCAATTACAGCAGTAAACAAGGCTACAGAGTTTGGCTTTGTGATTTATTTTAGGGCGTTTTCTGAAAAGAAAGCTTTGAGGCTTTATTCAAAACAGTTTTGTTGTTGTTGTTTGGTTTGGTTTTGGTTTTTCCAGACAAAGTTTCTCTGTGTAGCACTGGCCTGGAATTCTCCCTGTAGACCAGGCTGGCCTTGAACTCAAGAGATATGCCTGCCTCTGCCTCCCTAGTACTGGGACTAAAGGTGTGTGCCACCATGCCTGACTAAAACAGTTTTATTAAACTATTCATCAATTAGTAAAATTAATTCTCTAAATACTTAAGAAATTAAAGTATGGGAAGATAAAGGAAATATATCTTCTTTAAAGACAAAGGAAATGTAGTGCTGGCCCACTCAGGACTTTGAAATTGGATTGGATTGCCTACACTGGTGGTATATGCCTATAATCTCAATATTTAGGGGTTAATGCAGGAACAGGAGTTGAAGGTCATGATGGGCTACATAATAAGTTTGAAGCCAGTGTGGGCTCCATGAGATCCTGTCTCAAGGGATGGAGTTGGCAAAAGAAAAAAACTTAGATGAGATTGGATTGGATGGGTTGAGTAGACAGAACAAATCTCGTGATCCAGGTTTGAGCCACTTTGCTGTCCCTGATGTACAGTTCTCATTCCCCTTTGACACTTTTCCTAAAATATCACCTATTTCATCAGACCATTTATAGATTTCACGCTTTTCAGAAAAGGAGGCACATCTCATTTTGTATTAGATATAAATGTTGTAAGTTTATAAGCTATTATTGACAATTGTTATCAGATTTAGTCAAACCTGAATTCCCTTCTTGAACAAGAGAAATTAGTTAATCTGTTTTACTGTCCTCCTTGTAATGAAACGGAAATTGCTCTTTCAAGTTCTTTTAAATGTATTACATTGTATCCCTTCCCCCTCCAAGCATCTTCCTTTTATGTGTTTTTGCTCAGGCAAGCAAGGGCATAGAGTACTGAAAAACATGGCGTGCTTTTGTATAGGCCATCTGTACATAAAAGTGTAATTATTTATTTAATTTTCCCATTTGTACCATATTAAAGCTTTGTACAGTGTTTTAAGTTCTGTTTTAAAATTATTTTGTATTTTATTTTTATAATCTAGTAATAAAACATTCAGTCCGCATGCAAACTCTAGTGCTATTTGTGTGATGGTTTGGATTTCAAAAAGTGAAATATATTTCCTAAACCCCTTAAGTGTTACAGATTCAGCACCAGAAAGTGACTAGAAGCTAGGTGAAAAACCAGGGTTCAGGGGTCTGAGGATGTGTGTGTATTCGTGCTGGCTTTGAAGTTGATACTCTCTTGCCTTTCTCTTGTGCTGGGATCGCAAGCAGCCGCTAAACCCAGCACAGAAGTTCGCCTTTTCCGTCTCTCTAGCAAACAACCCTGATTGATACCACTAGAGGGATTCCTGCTCTCTCTACTGTCTGCCACCTTCCTTTGCCTGAAAGGAACAAGGCACATCGTGGCTGTTTGGCCTTGGAGGAATATTAACTGTCTTTTGTTTTTCTCAACTAGATTCCAAATCCTTGATTTTTTTTTTAACCAAGGGGAGGAGGGGTGTCCACGGAATTAAACACCTGCAGAAACGCCTTACACTTCCAGAAATTAATCATGAACACGCTTGATCTCTCAGATATAAGAAGCTGAAAAATTCATCTGATGTAAACTCTTTAATACAATGTGTAAAGGAGTAAATACAAGTCTGAAGGACAACTGAAGACCTTTCGTGGTTGTTATCTGATGCTGGTATAAGAAGCCTATCAGCAGGAACTCTCTCCTAAATTGTCAGTTGATGAGACTGCTGGGAACCTTAGCCAATGGTGAGAAGTCAGCCTTTGAGGTTTAAAAAAACAACAACAAAAAAAAAGTCAAAGTAGACGGGGTGGTTGTGGCACACACCTTTAATCCCAGCACACTCCAGGCAAAGGCAGGGCCGGCCAGCATGGTCTACAGAGTGAGCGGCAGAATTATACAGAAAAACCATGTCTCGAAAAACGAAAAAAGATCAAACAGGAGGTTGGTGACTCGAGGGGAGCCTGGTCTACAGAGCTGCAGAACTATACAGAAAAAAACACGTCTCCAAAAACAAACAAAAAGGTTCAAAACAGACGGTTACTCACGTAACTTTTTTTGTTTTGGGGAGGGAGTGAATGAAAAAGCTCTACGGTCGACGGCCCGGGGCTGTGCTTACGGCAGACGTCTGGTCTGACAGTGGTTCAGCTTTCCTGACTCGGCGTCTCCACAGAGCTGCGGTTCCATCCCAGCTCACTGCTCCCGGGGCCCGGCAGGCAGGCGAAGGCCTGGGAGCGCCCTGCCGGCCCGGGCTGCTCCTCCCCGGCCGCCCGAGCCTGGCCCCGCCCCTCAAGGCCCCGCCCCGCCGCCCAACGGTCGCTCGCGGCCGGCCGCCCCGCCCCTCCCGGCCGCCCGCGGCGCGCCTGCGCCTGCGCAGTAGTCTCCGAGCGCCAGCACCGGGATGGCGGCCGTTTTAGAGTCGCTGCTGCGCGAAGAGGTGCCGGTCGCAGCCGCCGTGCGGTGGATCGCGCGCAGCACCCCGAGTTCGGAGGTAACAGTGCCGACGCGCCCTCAGGCCCGCCTGGAATGTGCTTCCCGCGGGGGACGACGCCTCACTCCCTTCTCCCAGCCTGCCCCGGCGGGCGGCCCGCGCCCAGGACGCTCCTGTGCGCGCCGCTGCCGGGCCGCCCACCCCGCGGCCTCAGCCCGGCGGCCGGCGCTGTCAGCTGACCCCCTGGCCCCGCGACCTCTGCTTCTTCCTCAGGAGAGCCCCGAGGTGGCCGCTCTGAGCGCACTTCGGCCTCTGCGGAAGGAATTCGTGCCGTTCCTGCTGAACTTCCTGAGGGAGCAGAGCAGTCGCGTCCTCCCGCAGGGCCCCTCCACCCCCGCCAAGACCCCGGGCGCCTCGGCCGCCCTGCCCGCGAGGCCCGGCCCCGCGTCGCGGGGTAGCCGCGGGGCGCGCAGCCAGCTTTTCCCCGCCGCCGAGCCCCTCGGCGCCGCCGCGGAGGCCCCTCTGGCCCGCCGTGCGGGCCGCAGGCGGGGTCCGGGACCGGGGCCGTCCCGCGAACGAGGAGGTCGTGGCCCCGGGGGCCCGGAGGAGGGGGCCAGCGGCGAGAGCCCGCCCTGGGCCGGAGGCCGGAAGCCTCGGGGCTCAGGCAGCCCCACGCTCACGCTCTCGGATCCGCCAAACCTCAGCAACTTGGAGGAGTTCCCTCCCGTAGGCACCGTTCCTCCCGGCCCTGCAGGGTGAGAATCGGCCCTTACGGCAAGACCATTCGCTAAAGCAGGGCTGGGCGCCGCACAGTAGAGCGCGCGGTGGGTTGGAAGGTTGAGGGTGAAGAAACCACAATGGGAGGGTTTGAAAGGGACCCATCTGTTGTGGATGGAGTGATGCTCGAAGATAGAGATTTGAGACAAACCTGTGACTACTCTCAGCAGGACGAAGCCTTCTCGAAGGATCAACCCAACTCCGGTGAGCGAAGAGCGGTCACTTTCCAAGCCCAAGACCTGCTTCACCTCACCCCCAATCAGCTGTGTCCCCAGTTCCCAACCCTCAGCCCTGGACACTAGCCCTTGGGGCCTTGGCCTTCCCCCAGGGTGCAGAAGTCTGCAAGAGGAGCGGGAGATGCTCAGGAAGGCGCGGTATGGCTTTGCCGCCACCTGGGATGTCAGCTTCCTGCTTGTGCGGGACTAGCAGGGATTTTTCCTGAGCTTGATTTCTCCCTTGGGGATTCTGGGTTTGCTTCCTGGGCTGTTCATGTCTTCTCTGGCAGAACCTGAGTGTGAATGTCACTGGAAAGCCAGGCTGAGTAACCATGACATCTCTCTGTTCACATAGCTCCAAGCAGCTCCAACAGTCACCTACCCCAGCCTGTCCCATCCCAGAATCAGGGTCTCCTGTCCCCAGCCGGACAGGAAGCCTCACAGCAGAACCTGCTGACCCGGCAAGGGTGTCTTCTCGACAGCGCCTGGAGCTGGTTGCCCTCATCTACTCCTCGTGCATTGCTGGTGAGTAAGAGAAGAGGGAGCTGCAGTGGATATGTCTGCAAACTACTGGCTAAGAGAGGCTCAGAGAGCCTTGGTTGTCAGTGTAGCCAGTATTATGGCGTTTCTTTTTTCTATCCAGAGAACCTGGTACCAAACCTTTTCTTGGAGCTTTTCTTCGTCCTTCAGCTCCTTACTGCCCGAAGAATGGTGTCCACCAAGGACAGTGACCTTGAATCAAGTCGGGGTGCCCTAGGTCAGTAAGCAAGTCTGATTCTGAGAAATGAAGTTTGCAAGTGGGATAGTTGTTAACTAACCGTTTGCTATTGTCCCAGATTCCCTGGAAACCCCCCTCTTTCAGAGCATCCACGACTGTGTATTCTTCGCAGTGCAGGTTTTGGAGCATCAGTTTCAGTGAGTTTCCTAGCTGAGACATTTGTGTCTTACTCTCATTGGCTGGTTCTAGCCATTTAGGGTGCATGATTGTGCTTAACATAGATACAGTGGCCCTAGACCTTTTTCACCTGTAACCTTTTTGTGTGTGTGTGGTGGGGGTGGTTTTGTTTTTGAGACAGGGTGTTACTGTGTAGCCCTAGGCTGTCGTTGAACTCCCTATGTAGACCAAGCTGGCCTCAAACCTGCATAAATTTACCAGCCTCTGCCTCTCAAGTGCTGGGACTAACAGCATGCAGTATCATTCCTGGCCCACCTGTAACATTTAATTTTGTGTCAAGACTATAAGTTTAACCTGTAAATAATCAAGACTATAAGTTTAACCTAATCAATCAATCTATCTCTGGGTGCTGCCAAGCAAGGATTGCAAGTTTAAGACCTGCCCAGGCTGCAGAAAATTCAGTGCCAGCCTTTGAATTTAGTGAGGTGTTTAAATAAGAACTACAAATAATAACAACAATAATAAATGCAAAAGGGCCTAAGTGAGTGCTTGCCAGACATGTAGAGAACCCTGTGTACACAAGAAAAGAGAATAATAATAATAATTAGACATGACAGCTGACCTTTATGTTTATCTTGCCTGTTGTCTTGCTTTAAGCTCCATGAAGTCTCATTTCTTCACCCTTTACCTTCATCATCTTAATCCTTGGCCGGTGACCTTGCCATAAATATCTAGGCTTAAACACCTACCTTGTGCTTCAGGTGTGCTTTCTATTTGCAGGCTGTGTTCCAGTCTCAGTCATATGTGCGCCTGCCTGTCTTTGCAGGGTTCTTTCCTACCTGGACAAAGGGACCTTAAAGCTGCTGGCTGAGAATGAGCGGCTGCTATGCTTCTCACCAGCTCTGCAAGGTCGCCTTCGAGCTGCTTATGAAGGCAGTGTTGCCAAGGTAGTCACCCCCACTTAGGTACCTAGTAGCTTGGATATTCTGTAAATTCAGGCAATCTTCACGGTGCTGTGAGGTGGCTAACTCTGGGCGAGAATAAGGAGTAAATTCTTCTAAACATGATTCCAACCGATCTTGTTTCCTAATGTTATTGCCCCCGTGTTTTAGGTCTGTCTTGTGATACCACCCTCTGCTCAAGCTGTGTCCTTTCAGCCGGAAACTGACAATCGGGCCAACTTCTCCAGTGATCGAGCCTTTCATACTTTTAAAAAACAGAGGTGAAAAGAAAAGGGACCTGTTGAGGAGGGAATAAATAACTATTTACTTTCCTAGAATTAAGAGTAAGGTACTAAAAGGGATGGGTTAGTGCTATTCAGGCCCTTTGCTGCAAGATATCATAAAGCCTGTTGGCGTCATTCTGTTTCATGTCCACAGACCTGAATCTCTGAGCTTAGCCAACCATCTTAGGGTCGGCTTTCCCTGGGCATAGATGCCTGTGATGTGCTGCCGTTGGGTCTGTAACATTACTGTCATGTAGAGAGCAATGGAGGTTAAGGATTGGCATTGTGGGCAGGCCCTTCTTAAACCTTTCAAGCAAGGAAGTGGGTGTAGGCAACTGGGATTCAGCTAATCAAGCTTGCATACTTTCCAGGGATGTGTTCTATGAGGTGCTTCGAGAGTGGGAAGATCACCATGAGGAACCCAGCTGGGATTTTGAGAAGGGCTTGGGGAGCAGGATCAGGTGGGTGCTCTTTCCCTGTTCAACTGTCTGCTTGCTCTTAGAGTAAGCAGCAACTCAGTGATATTTAGGGTATTTATTGGGAAGGTTTTCCCTCTCCACTCCTCTCTTCCTCAGTCTCTAGTTATTGGTAATTCTACCTAAATCAAAAGGGATTTGTTTCTCTAGTTTCTCACACTCAGGAATGTCCTATGCTTGTTCTGTAATGGCAAATGCTTGAGAAAGGATCCAAACTGCATAGGCAGATGACCAGGCTGTTGAAAAAGCCTCCTCTGTCCTTATTTGCCTTTCACATCGATCATGATGTTCACTGGCCCTGACCATGGCCTGAAGATCGGAATGGGTATTTCTTGGTGGGTTAAATCTGTCTAGCCTAGAGGAATCTTGGTGGCAAAGGGAACATTTCTTACCTTCTCCTGAGTGGTTTCCTGGCAAAGGGGCTGTACAAGTCTTGAGTAAATAAACAGCCAGAGCATGTCACTTGCTTCTCCCCACACTCTGTGCCTGCCTCTTCCTCCTCAGAGCCATGATGGGTCAACTTTCAGCAGCCTGCAGCCACAGCCACTTTGTCCGGCTTTTCCAAAAACAGCTTCTCCAGGTAATAGCTGCAGCAGTAACCAAAAGATGTGGGCAGCTAAATCAGGGCTGGCACTCTGGACCAGATATACAACCTAGCAGGTCTCTCTCTTTTATGGGTTTTTCCATCTTTCTCCTCCCTTTTGATTCTCAGATGTGTCAGAGCCCTGGCGGTGCTGGGGGATCTGTCTTGGGTGAAGCTCCAGATGTGTTGAATATGCTAGGAGCTGATAAGCTGGGGCGGTTGCGGCAGCTCCAAGAACGGCTTATAGCCCCTCAGAGTGGTGGGGGACCCTGCCCACCCCCCACCTTCCCAGGCTGTCAAGGCTTCTTCAGGGATTTCATCATGAGTGCCAGCAGGTAAGGGTCTCCTGCGTTTCACAGGGAGAGAGACTGAAGACAGGAAAGGTTTGATTTCCCCAAAGGGCAAACCGATCTCCTTTGCCTGAGCCTCAGGTTGGACATGTCTGAAAGTGGTTTCTGTCTTCTCCCATTTTTATGTCCTCTTTTCATTCTTTTACCCACATCGGTAATTTCATTGTCCTTTAGCTTCATCTTCAACTTTTTTTGTCTGGGCACCTCTTCTGAATGAATGCTGGTTCTCTCTTTACCTATTTCAGTGCCTTTTTTATTTTGTCTTTTGCTCTTCTCCCGCCCAAGCTTCCATTTTAATCAGCATCTTATGGATAGTTTGAGCTTGAAGATTCGAGAGCTCAATGGCCTTCCCCTGCCTCAGCACAAGCCCGGTGATGAAGATGGGGAGTCAGATGTGGACTGGCAGGTTAGAAAACAGAGTCAGGGAGATAATGGGGTCTGAAACTAGGAGGGAAAGGATATGTATTCAGGGAAAACTTCAGCAGATTGGAAATTGTTCTAGAATTTATTCAAAGGATATTGTTTCACTTTTCATGCAGGGTGAACGGAGGCAATTTGCTGTGGTACTTCTTAGTCTTAGACTTTTGGCTAAATTTCTGGGCTTTGTGGCTTTTCTGCCATACCGAGGACCTGAGCCACCCCCAACACGTGAGCTTCAGGACTCTATTCTGGCCCTCAGGAGCCAGGTGAGTACGTGGGAGATCTGGGTAAGGAATCACTGGGTAGACCAGAAAAATGCAGAGGCTGACTGGTTTCCTTAGCTAATCTAGAAACCTGACAGGTCAGAGGGGTCAGCCATCCTTCTTCAAGGGTATGCTCATTGACAGAAAGAACCCTGCCTTTCCCAGGTCCCTCCCGTTCTGGATATACGGGCTCTGCTGCAACAAGGGTTGTGGGCCCGTCGGGCAGTGCTCACTGTGCCCTGGCTGGTGGAGTTCCTCTCTTTTGCTGACCACATTGTCCCTTTGCTGGACTATTACCGGAGTGTCTTTATTCTCCTGCTGCATTTACATCGGTGAGAAGAACATGACTTATTGGTATAGCCCTGCTATTTGTGAAGAGGGCCTAGAGGTCGATGTTTTTATGTGGTTCCACAGCTCTAACAGCCTCAGAAGAGGCAGGACTGTGGCAGTTGTTTTCCATTCCCTTGGTCTTTCCCTCTGTTGGATGGCCTAGCAAAGAAGGATGTGAGGTGCAAGTCACTGAGCTTCTGTTTGTCTTCACAACAGTAGTGTGATTTAGGTCTGCTTTTGAGAACTCCCTTCCTAGTAATAGCTTTTGTTTACTACTTTCTGTCCTTGGCACAAGTCTATTCACATCCTCCTCTTACATTTTAGGAGTTTGGTCTTATCGAAGGAGAATGAAGGGGAGATGTGCTTCTTGAACAAGTTGCTGCTGCTTGCTGTCCTGGGCTGGCTCTTCCAGGTAGGCAGAAGGATGTGCTAGATAGGGTAGTGGGTGACTGCTGTGGCACAGACTGGAGATCTTTAGAGTCTGAGTAAGGTAGGGGAGAGAAGAGGAAGGTTCTGAGAGGGATGGGTATTGTTACAGCTTCAGGAGACAACTTGCTTGACCCAGGGCCCCAGTAGATTTAGAAAGTATGGCGAATCTTTGAGTGTCAATGGCTCTCTGACTGCCTTTCCCCTCTACCAGATACCTACAGTTCCTGAAGACTTATTCTTTCTAGAAGATGGTCAGATAGATGCGTTTGAGGTGGATATAGCTGTTTCAGAGCATGGTTTGGTGAGTATTTGGGTCAAACCAAGGCCATGTGAATCCCAGGAATTAAATGAGCTGAATAAAGGCCCAGCCGGAGACAAACTAGAAAGACTTAAGATGATTCTCTCTCTTGACTCCCATTTCTGTGCATTTGGGAGGAAAGGGAGACTGTCTGCCTTCCCTTTGCAACCTTGGTCTGTTCTCCCTCAGGACAGTGTGCCTGTTGTGGACCAGCAACTGTTGTATACCTGCTGCCCCTACATTGGTGAGCATCTCTGTCTCTCCCGGTCATCCGTGGCTTATCTTTTTATGGATACCCAAGAGACCTGACTCCCCAGTGTATTGTTGTGTCTTTATGCTCTCTTCGTACTTCATCCTTTGCTCCATAAGGGCCATTTGTGTGGGGGAGGTAACTTTGGAAGTAAGAACTTTGACTCCTCTACAGGAGAGCTCCGGAAACTGCTTGCTTCGTGGGTTTCAGGCAGCAGTGGGCGCAGTGGGGGCTTTGTAAGGAAAATCACTCCTACCACCACCACCAACCTGGGTACCCTGCCTCCCAAGACCAGCCAGGGGTTGCAGGTAAGAACAAAGGGTAGGGAACGGGGGAGGCGGTTGGTGGAGGAGGCAGAAGGAAGCCCTCATGGTACTATTAACCTGCCTCCACCTCCTGTCAGGCTCAGCTTGCCCAGGCCTTTTTCCACAACCAGCCACCCTCCCTGCGCAGGACTGTAGAATTTGTGGCAGAAAGAACTGGATCAAACTGTGTCAAACACATCAAGTAAGAGTGCAACGAGAGTCCTAGTCTCAGTCCCTTATCATTTTCTCCCTTTAAAACTTTTAACCTTGTGCTCAAACTGAGCTTTCCGTGGGAGGGCAGGGAGGCTGAAATTTCCTTCAATTTACAGCCCCTCTCCTCTTTACTCTCCTAACTGTCCCAAACCTTGCTCTTCTTGCCACAGGGCGACATTGGTGGCAGATCTTGTTCATCAAGCTGAGTCACTTCTTCAGGAGCATCTGGTGACACGTGGACAGGAAGGGGGAGATCCAGCCCAGCTGTTGGAATCCTTGTGTTCTCAGCTGTGCCCCCATGGGGCCCAAGCATTGACCCAGGGGCGGGAGTAAGAACTGTCAATCTGTTTGAATCTTCTCATCTCCTGAAGTCTCCTCTGGCTTTTGTAAATTTGTTTCTTGAGACTGGGTCCACTCTGTAGGCTAGGCTGACCTCAAACTTCCAGGTGCTGAGATTACAGGCATGAGCCACCACAGTCAGCTTTCTTTGATTTTTTCCCCCGTCCTTTCTTGTCTCTTTCACATTCCTTTTGTTCCATTTCTTTTCCTTCCTCCCCTTTGCTCTGATCCCTCTTTTCTGAAGAATTATGTGTTTGGACAGGAAGTCCAGATGTTGAATTGGAAGAGTATAATGTAGGGCTAATGTGGGTGGGTTTCTCCTTCCTCCAGCCTCTATGGTGGGGCAGGAGAATGGATGGTATTTCCTCCTGAGGTTTCAGGTCATAGGCCTGGTGCACTTGGGAATTTACTTTTGTGAGTCAGTCTACACTATCTAGACTTTCATTGACCTCCTCCTGTCTATTTTTTCAGGTTCTGCCAAAGGAAGAGCCCCATCGCTGTACGAGCACTGTTACCTGAGGAGACTCCAGCTGCTGTACGTAGGAAGGAAGCCTGCAGCTAGCAGGCCAGTAGGCGTGCTTGCATGTACACACGTGTGCACATGCCCCTGAGTGAGGTTCCTGTAGGGTGGGTCCTGGATTGTAGCCTCCAGTGTTGCACTACCCACCTTCCCAAGCCCCTGACTCAGCAGCCCTTCTGTGCCACAGGTTCTAAGCAGTGCAGAGAACATTGCTGTGGGGCTTGCAACAGAGAAAGCCTGCTCTTGGTTGTCAGCCAACATTACAGGTGAGGTCTAAGGAAGGAGCAACTGAACCACATTCTTAAAGGTGGACAGATAGGGTATGGAGGAGTTTGTGGGAGATTATGAGAGCCAGTTAGAACCAGTGAAGGTGTGGGTTGTCATGGCAAGCCCATGCAGGGGGGGACACTCCAGTGACTCTTCTTGTTCTCCCTCTGCCTGGCAGCGCTGATTAGAAGGGAGGTGAAAGCAGCCGTGAGTCGCATGCTACGAGCCCAGGGTCCTGAGCCAACTGCCCGGGTGGAGCGGAGGGGCTGCTCCCGAGCCTGTGAGCACCATGCTCCCCTCCCCTCCCACCTCATCTCCGAGATAAAAGTACACAGCTACCCTACTCCCTTTGGCTTTCCCACTCCTTCTCCCTGCTGCTTGTTTCTTTTTGCATTGGCTTCAGGATTTGTATAGAGCTTTGTGTTGTCTGGCTGTTTTCTGTGTCTTTCCTTACTGAATGGATTACATAGAACACAGCTGAACTGAATGGTTTTCCTAAGACTTTTGTTCTAGAATCATCCAAAAAGTTAAAGGTTGTTGTTGTTTGTTTTGGGTTTTTTTGTTTGGTTTTTGTTTTGTTTTGTTTTTTGTTTTGAGACAAACTCCCACTGTGTAGTTCTGGCTGGCCTTGAACTCACAGAGACCTATTGGCCTGTGCTTCCCAAGAACTGGGATAAAAGGTGTATGTCACAATAGGCCAGATCTAAATTTTTTGACTAAATGAATCTTATACACATGGTGGTGAATGGATGTATAGTGGGAAAGTTTCTGAGCAGCATTCCAGTGTCTGGACATGGTTTCTGTACTATTCTTCCATGTGGGAGATAATGCTAGACACTAAGCATAAACCATCAGCTCTAATGTAACCAAACAAGCACAAAGCTGCGCCTGGTGGTGCCGCCCTGGATTCCTAGTTATTCTGGAGGTGGAACAGGAAGATTACAGGACTAAGTAAGACCAGGCTGGGGCCACTTAAATGAGACTGAATTTATAAAATAAGGTAGTATAAGCCCTACATGTTTTCCCTTGTTATCTTGAGAGAAACAAACTCAGTAGAGCAAGAGTCAGCAACTAGCCTGTTACCTGTTTTTGCAAATAAAGTTTTTATCGACTATGACACCACTCATTTATTTATAAATCATCTGTAGCTAGTTTTTGTGCTACTAAAGCAGAGATGAATAGTTGGATCAGTGTTTAGGCCTGTAACTCCCAAGGGCTAAAATACTATCTGGCCCTGCTCCAAACAAAGTAGTGGTCTTGGAATAAAGATATAGAAGAAAGACTAGAAAGCAGTGCCTATCAATGGGGACTGTCCTATAGTTCTGAGGAGAGGAAGAGGCATCAGGCTAGAGACCATTTCTCTGAGATGAACAGAGGAGCATGAGAGAACTATTCAGACTCTAGATAGGACAGTTTCCTAAATATTTGAAGACACCCTCTGGTAACTGGTCGGGTAGTTTTGTCTTGAGGTGACATCTTTTGAGCTCTGTCAGCACACTGTAGGCTTACCACTCCATGTACTTCCCTCTGGGTTGTCCATATAATCGCTTATCCTAGCTGTGCTCTACTGCCTGAGCCTCAGTCCTAAGAACATCTTAACCCAGTTGCTTCTCCCTTGGGCTCTGTTTTCCATCTGCCTCTCTCTATTGGCTGGTTCCCACTTCAAACCAAGTTTCTGGGAGCCTGGCATGAGGTCTCAACACTGCTCTCTACAGGATGTGCTCTCCCTGGCTGCTGGGCCTCGGGACCCTGAGGAGGGAGTTTCTCCAGAGCATCTGGAACAGCTCCTAATCCAGCTGGGCCAGTCATTGCGGTGCCGCCAGGTGAGATGCAGCATGAGCCACATTGGTTCAGAACCAATTCTCAGAACAGGAAGAATGATGTTCATGTCTCCTCTTTTTTTCCCCCGTAGTTTATGTGCCCAACTGCTGAGCAGCATCTGGCCAAGTGCTCTGTAGAGTTGGCTTCCCTCCTAGGTATGGTTCCTTTTCCATCATATTTCTTCATGCTACATTCCTTGTGCCCCAAGGTTGGGTACAAGCAAGGCCAGGAGCACAGGACATGCTCTTCTGCCTCCATTTAAAACTTACCTTCGCACTCTCTTCCTATAGTTGCAGACCAGATTCCCATCTTAGGGCCCTCAGCACAGCACAGGCTGGAGCGAGGACAAGCTCGAAGGCTTCTGCACATGCTGCTTTCCTTATGGAAGGATGACTTCCAGGGGCCAGTTCCATTACAGCTTCTACTCAGCCCAAGAAATGTGGGCCTTCTGGCAGATACTAGGCCAAGGGAGGTAAGTGAGAGGTGCAAGGCTCTGTCTGGTTTGTGTTGGGAATGGTTAGATTTTGTGTATAATTTTGCTTGCATGAATACTTATGTGCACTGCATAGATACCTATTAGATCCTCTGAACTAGGGGGTGGCTGTGAGTCATCATAAAGCAACAAGTGCTTTCAACCTCTGATCCATCTCTCTAGGCCCATGTGTGTAGATTTTCAAATAGGATCTCACTCTGTATTCCATGCTGGCCTTAAATTCGAGCATTCTATCTGCCTCTGCCTCCCCAGTGCTGATTACAGATGTGAGCCGCCATGCCCAGCTCCTGCAGTCATGTAGTGTGTTGGAGGATCGGTTGTGTGTGGGGATAGTATATGTACTTGTTAGTAAGCACTGTTCTTACTATACCTGAGCTCATTGATTGGCTAAACTAGCTGGCTATTAAGCTTCCAGGATTTTAGGTAGACACTTACACAACAGAAATCTAAACACAGGTCATTATGTTTGCACTTCAGGCACTTTACCGAGCCCTCTCTTCATCCCCTACAAGTCATGTTCTTAAAATGATTCAGTGCCCCATCCCAAATTTTAGAAGTTGCTGTTAATTTATTTTTCTCTTGTTGATCTATGCTAAGACAGATTCCCTGTCTCAATTTCCTCCTGTCAGCTTTCTTTTTTTTTTTAACAAATGTTTATTTGTAAATAGTTCGTAATCAGGTCTTCCTCACCTTTTTTTGTTTGTTTTTGTTTGTTTGTTTTTGTTTGTTTGTTTTTGTTTTTCCAGACAGGGCTTCCTTCCTGTGTAGCCTTGGCTATCTTGGAACTCACTCTGTAGACCAGGCTGTCCTGGAACTCAGAGATCTGCCTGCTTCTGCCTCCCAAGTGCTGGGATTTAAGTAGTGCACCACAGCCACCTCCTCCCCCCAACCCTCCCTGGGCTGCAGCAAGTGCTCTTAACAGCTTGCCGAGCCATCTCTCCAGCCCTAGCTCTGTCCTTTGAGATGTCTTTACTCTTGGTACTACTGTACAGTCCTCAGTCCCCACTACTCTTAGTATTGCTGTCTGTTCCTGACAACACTGACCTTCTGTATGGTGTTCTGCAGTGGGATCTGCTACTGTTCTTACTCCGCGAGCTGGTAGAGAAGGATCTCATGGGACAGCTGGAGATAGAAGCCTGCTTGGGAAGCCTTAATGAGGCCCAGTGGCCAGGGGTAAGGAGTCTTAATCCCTTTGTCTTACATGAAGACGTGTTGCATTTATCCTAAAGGTTGCCTGTGTAGCCCAGGCTAGGCACAACTTGCATTCTTTCTGTTTGCTGGGTGTCATGATTCCAGTTGTGGGTCCACCTAGTTGGCAGCTACGTGCATTTTTGCCAAGTGTTTCCAGTACTACCAGGAGTATTGGGTTTGATGTGAGTGGCTGCTTTGTAGTACTCTCAGAACAAAGGGGAGGAAGAACAACTCAAAAGCAGCATGGCACAGGAAAGATTGGGGATTTGCAACTCAGCACTTTCAGCCTATGTTTAAAACGTTCTTGTGATTCAGAGCAAACCATACCCAATACTTTGTGATGGTATTGTCATGGACGTTTATGTCCATTTTTTACATAGAAGGCATTGGGTGAAATAGCTGGGTAGTCAGCGCTTCACTGTCTGTGAGAGCTTATTTGGGACTTAGAAAGTGCAGACCATCCAGAATTACTTTTCTCTTAATCTTTTACTTCAGGACTTCTCAGAAGAATTATCAACACTATTTCGCTTGTTTCTAGCTGAGCCCCATCTGCTAGAACCTCAGCTGAGAGCTTGTAAACTTATGCAACCAAACCGAGGTACAGTGCTGGCCCAAAGCTAGGGCTGGGAAGCAGCCCTTCTGGGCATGTCACCAGAACCTGCCTCCTGTGCCTCAAAAGGAGGCTCAAGAGTCCACGGCACACCTTGCTGGGGGCAAGAGTGGCCAGGTCTGCAATCAGGGTTGCGGCTTCTAAGAGAAGGAAGTGTGCTGCCATAACCACACACAGGCCTCAACGTCTGAGATCTAGAGGAAGGAGAACCTGATTCACAGTCACAGTGGAGAAGCCTGGAGACTCCAGTCTAGGAGCAGAAAGGCTGGCGTTTCTCATCCAGATGCTAAATGAAATGCGCGTGTGCTGGTCAATGCATTTCAAGCCTCAAGTTGCTGCTATCCCAGCATCTCTTAAAACTTTGGGGTCCTGAGAAATCTCGATAGGCAAAGAACTTTTGCTTAACTTATGGAAAGTTAACAAAACATGGATTTGGAAGTCTATATTTTCTTGCCTCCAGAAACTGGATTATCAACCCCAACCCCGAATATTGGCAGCCAATAAGGTAGGACATACCTAAGTTGGTCTTACATGGACCTTCACCTTTTTGCAGGGAATTAGTCAGACCAAGCCTGCTGTAGAAAATTAAGAGGTTTGGGGTGGTTTTCTAAATAAAACTTTCAACAAGGTTTTGATGGCTATTCTCCCCTGCTTTTATCCCCTTTTTGGAGGTGGGCTTTGTGCATTGCAGTGAGGGAGCTGCCTTAGCTCTTCATGATGAGACCCGATTCTAGAGGCACAATCTGCTATGGATTATTGCCATCTACTCTGACCCGTGCGGCACGTAGCTTTGGTGATATTTGTACTGCAGGCCCTGGGATAGCTGACTTATATCTCAGAACTTCTTTCTGACCAAAAGCAGTCTTCTGAGTTATAGTTGGTGATATCTGTTTTGTGTGTTCTGTGGACACCTGGGACTTTCTAGGGGTAAAAGTGCTCAGCTGTCCATGCTTGGCCAGGAACAGACCCCAGCCTAGGGTGATTCCCATGCTCTCCAAAGCCTGACTTACGTTTTGTCTTTTGCAATAGGATCAGTGCAGGACCACAAATATGGAAATACACAGCAGTCAACCATTATTTAATACATAATGGCATAGTGTTATAACCACATCTCTGAAATACATTCTTGTGTTTTTCCCTTCATGGACCCTTTAATATAAGTTATATTAATTTAACTACGTTTAAGTAATTATGACAAAAAAACCTTTGCTTGAATATCTTTTGATCTATGGTTACATGCACAGATGTGGGAAATGAAGCTCACCTACTTGGATCCCTACAAGCATGTAAACAGAAAATCTCAACACTGGATTAGACACTGCCATCGTGACCCTCAAGGGTACATTCTGTTTGTTTTTTGTTCTCTTGGAACTCACTCTGGACCAGATTGGCCTTGAACTCCTCTGCCTCCTGAGTACTGGGGTAAAGATCTTCTCCACTACCATGGCTCTTCCCTGCCCCCCTTTTTCTTTTGAGACAGGGTTTCTCTGTAGCCTTGGCTGTCCTGGACTCAAGTAGTAGACCAGGCTGGCCTTGAACTCACAGAGGTCCACCTGCCACTGCCTCCCCGAGAGCTGGGATTAAAGGTGTGTGCCACCGTGCCTGGCTTTTTTTTTTTTTTTTTTTTTTTTTAAAGACAAATATTTTGACTTGTATTGGTCAATAACCTCAGTAAGGCACAGAGAGGTAGAAACTGGACAGGGTGGCTCCTGTCTTTAGGACTTGAAAGGCTGAATCTACATACCGAGTGAGGTCCTGACTCAAAAAAAAAAAAAAAATACCAAAACAACAACAACAAAAGGGGGGGGCAAGTAAGAAATTGCTAAGCATTATCAAGTATTGCCAATAAAATTAATCATAAATTCAGAGCAAATTTTAAAACAGTCAATCAGTAATATATAAATAAGAGAATAGAAAAATCTTGCAAAGAAATTTACCCTTTAACTAACTTATATCCATAAGAGTACCTTCTCTCACCAAAGATTTGGATTGGATTAAGGGAATTTCTTAAGTCATACCATTTCGAGATGAGCACAGAAAATCTTCAAGAGTGTTCAGCCAGGCCAAGATCCAAGAAAACAACCCTTTTCCCATTCTATCATATTAAATCAGCTAGCTCAGTACTTAGAAAGATTGTCAAATAGTTATTTTTGTTGCCAAAGACAGGCTAGCTACCTGAGAATGATCTTGAACTTCTGGTCCTCCTCCTACTACCAGAATGCTACCACACCCTTACCCAATCAACAGATTTATATAAAAAGAAGTGGGTGCTAGGTGTAGTGGCTCATGATCCCAGCATTTGGGAGGTTGAGGTGTTAAATGTTGACACAAGGTCAAGACCTGCTAGAATTTAATCCTATCTTAGATAATCTGCTTGAAATTCCTCTTACCTTGTTAGCAAACAGCATGTAGCTGCCCCTACCTATTACTAGTCTTCAGGCCCTGCGTCCTGTTAGTTTTTTCAGTGGTCTTCCATTGTACTAAGCTCAAGGTAGACTGACTAAACCTGTAACACACAGTGACCCAGTAAAGGGGGTGGAGGGAGAGGAAATATGAATAGTTAAATGTTTGTAAACATTCGATGAGAGAAAATGCTGAATCAATTTCTGGTTTGTGCAGTTGATTCTTTAAACTGTCTGCTTTGGTTCTTTCTGCCACTCCATCACAAAATGGAGCTGAATGTTGGAGGCAGATCCAGAGCACCCTTGGCCAGTGCTTGCCTGCCAAAGAGGTACCTTGCCAAGGCACTGCAGTCTTCAGCTCAGCAGGCTGTGCTTTTTCCCAGTCTTTGAACACTTGGTGTGCCATTGAGTCCCAGAGGCGGGAAATAAAGGTGAGTTAAATTTCATTCTTCGGACAGCTGGGGCCAGGAGCTTCAGGTTGCTCACTCTTCAGAGGTAACCAAGAACTGTTTTTTCTGGCAACCCTAGGCGGGGTTGGCTACCACAGCAGCTTAGGCACTTCTTGCCTCAGGGTTTAGAAGCAGCTGTAGAGTCTCAGGTGTCCTGGGCCTACATCTCAACCATGCTGTCTCCAGGGCCCAATACTAACTACCAA
Organism: Meriones unguiculatus; assembly: GCF_030254825.1. NCBI lineage: Eukaryota > Metazoa > Chordata > Mammalia > Rodentia > Muridae > Meriones > Meriones unguiculatus. Next base: position 21,105,631 of record NC_083365.1, read on the forward strand.
GGAAAGATGCTAGCTTGGCCACAACCAGTGGCTGCTGTTTGATAAAGGAATGCAGAAGATGAGGAGGGAAGCCTGGTGCACCCAGCTCTACCTGAAAGCAAAAGAAAAACTGAAGGTACAAACAGACCTGGAGCAGCCACTCTAGAGATGTACCTGGACCCCTGAGCAGTTAGATCTAAGAGTACTGGCTTTCCCCTCCCAATGATGGAGTTGGCCTGAGAGTAGAGCGCTATACAAGATGGGTAAGTGAGGATTCTGGTCTGCTGCTGCTTTCAGTTACAACAGTCCCATCTATTTCCTAAGACAACCGTGGTCAGCCATAGGATATATATAAGTCAGTCAATCTCTGGTGCTGGGAACTTCACAAAGACTAAAAAGTTGATTCCCCTTACTCTGAGCCTACTTTGGTCAGATAGCCTGGAAATGAGGATTCTACACAGCTGGAATGAAATGGCCCAACATACTCTATGAGGCAGGATACGGTGTTACCTGGGCAAGGAAGATGACTCTGGTTATTTCTCTCCCCTCTGTGATAACAGGCTGCAAGACCCAGGCACTGGGCAGGATCTCTCCTCGGACCATTTTTCTGCTAGGTCTTGGCATGGATGTATCATACACAGACTGAGCTGCCATGATTGACAGGTGCCCCTAGGGACAGAGATACATGTGAGTCCTGCCTGTGTAATGACAAAACAGGCTGGTTTAAGTATAGTCAGGATGATGGGTATAACACTTTCAGCCCTCAAGCCACCCTACTAATTGTACCTCATGGTGCCCATGTTCACCCCATAACATAGGCACCTCTTTGGCTTCCACGCAGACACAGCAGAAGTCCCGCAGCTGCTTCAGCGCGCACAGTGTGGTATCGCACACCAAGTACACTAGAAGACAGGTTAGACACAGGCCCGGCCTTACTCCACAGTTGCACCCTCAGCGCAGGCTGAGCAGTCTGGAGCCCCCACAGTGCTGCTCCAACCCTCCACCTCTGACGCCCTGCCAGGCCTTTGGAAGCCTTCAAGCCCTTGAACTCACCCAGGCTGATACTGTTGGTCACTCGCTGATGCAGTCTTACTGTCTGGATGGGCTTGTGGTACAGAGGCCATAGAGTGGGATCACTCACAGCTGCCCACACTTGAGAGAGCGGCTGAGACACCACACCTGCGCCCAAGAACCCATGCCGAGTAGAAGAGAATTCCTTGTAGTAAAGCTGTACCTTCTGTTCCTCACCCTGGTAGCTTGAGAACACAGGAGGCAAAAAACAGAAAGGAGGTTACCAGCGTGAGTTATTCCAGGAAGCCAGGGCAGGGAAGGAAAAGAATGATAGCAGAAGGACCAAGGCACAGCAAAATAACTTACTTCCAGCCAGCTGTTGCCCGGCGCCTGAAGAGGTTGTGGAGATTATCTGAACAAGCAGCCATTACCTGGGGCAGAAGGTAAAAAAGCCAGGCTAATCCTTACTAAATGCCTTTTTGTCAAGAGTTCCTGAAGCCCCCATGCCTTAGTGTCCCTAATCTGCCTGGCTCCTTTCCTCTTTCTCCCCATCCAACATAAGTCCAGCTATAGCAACAGGAGGAGGGAGAAGGAATAGATGTAGAGACTCACATCAGCCATTGACGTGTTGACAATGTGTTTGGCCAAGTCCTGGTACTGGGAGGAGAAGCAGGTCCCTGAGTTGGATAGGGTACAGGAAGAGAAGCAACCACTGCCCAGGGAGGCTCTGCAGCCTACAACAAAGAAAGGAAAAGTTCTACAATGACCTGAACATCACGGTGGTGGGAGAGTGACATGGGACCAAGAGTCTGGACCAGTTACTCCCTCAGGTATTCCCCAGGCTTTATACTCACTGTGGGCTAAGCTCTTCCAGGTATGCCCAGTCAGACACAGGTGACTGTTCCTCGTGCTGGACAGTCCCCGCCAGTCCCCTATCCAAGTGTCTTCGGACTCTGGCACTTGAGAGTCCTCCTGCAGAACAGAGGATACTCAGAACAGGAGAGCCAGAACACCTTCCACTAGTGCTTGCAATGGGACTTCAGGAGGTTGGGTGCTAAGGTGCTTTGAATAAATGTGGCCCCCAAAGAGTCATACATTTGAATGCTCTGGAAGCCTTCAAGCCCTTGAACTCCCCCAAGGTGATGCTCTTGGTCACCAAGGAGAGGCACTATTTGAAAAGATTAGGGGGGTTGGGGTAGGCTTTGAGGTTTCAAAAGCCCATGCCAGCCCAGTTTTTCTCTGTGGATCAGAGTATAGCTTTTCAGCTATTTCTCTAGCACCATCTGGCATGCTGCCATGGTGATAACGGACTACGCCTCTGAAACAGTAAGAAACACCCCCACCCCCAAGTGTCCAAGACAGATGGCCTCAAGAGGTTACAGCAATAGATAACAGCCCAGAAGACATTATATCCAGGCCACAGGCTTAAAGGTCCCTTGCAGATCAGCTGCCATAGCAATCAGGATAAGCCAGACCTGAGCATGGGGCTCTCTACCAGATAGCCAAACTCCAGGGTCAGTATGTGAGAAGCCACCTGTACCACTGTGGCAGCACAATGGAGGCCATCTCTGGAAGAAGTTAGTGTGGGTAATTAGCTCTAAGTCAAAGGGAAATGAGGAAGCAGTAAGCTCTGAACAGCAAACCTTGGCCCTGGCCAGGTGCGGCACTGAGCCAGAAGAGGCACTGGGTCTCCGCTGTCTTTGGTTAGTACTCTATCTCAGCCAGCTCCTCAGCGGAACAAAAACACAGAGCGATGGGTAAAGGTGCCTGTCACCAAGCCTGAGGATGAGAATCCCTGGGGCAGAACCAATACTGAAAGCTGTCTTCTGACCTTCACATGTGACATGGTATGTGCATGCATATGTACACACTAAATAAATGTAAACTTAGACCAGGTGTGGTGGCAGATGACTTTAATCTCAGCACTCAGGCGGCAGAGGCAAGAAGATCTCTTGAGTTTGAGGCCAGCCTGATCTACAAAGCAAGTCCAGGACACCCAGGGCTCTTGTTACACAAAAACCCTGTCTTAAAAAAAACAAAGCTGTACCTCCTTCCTTACTCCATTCCTCCTCCTGCAACAGATAGTCCTGAGTCATTTTTAAGACCTGTAACCTTTAGGACCCTTACACCTCATCACCACCTTTCTCCCCTCGCCACCCACCACCTCTCCCTTGTCACTAGATATTAACATTTAAATACATAAAGATTTTTTTTTCCCCAGCATTAAGCTTCCTGAAGCCAGTGTTCAGTTTGACATCTCCCTCTCACCTGCACAGAACCTGCCAGAACCCAGAACCATTTGCTCTCACCACTCCTCCAAACCACCACAATACCTTGGGGCAACAAGATGCTACCAGCCCCATCTTTCAGCAGGCTGTCACATGCATCAGACCTCTTCACCTAGGCCCCAGGCTCCCAGCTCCTGGCTCCCAACCCTGTGTTCCCTCTCTTGAGTTCTTTGACTCCTCCTCAACCACAAACTGACATCTTGGGATTCTTTTGCATCTGAGCCAATGCCCTAGGTGACCTCACCTGTTGACAGCACTGATGATTTCCAGCTATAATCATGAATTAATATATTGACTCGACATCAGGGACAGGGATTAATTACATCAGAGACCCAGAACAAATCCTTCATATTGTGCGGGTCAAACAATACTGGGGGCAAGAGAAATGTGACATTATTAAAAGAGAATTTTTAAAAGGCCAAAGCAGGAAAATACTGATTAGTATGCAATTAAACAGACAGACTGTTGGTGGTGCACATCTTTAATCCCAGCACTCAGGAGGCAGAAGCAGGCAGATCTCTGTGAGTTCAAGGCCAGCCTGGTCTACAGATTGAGTTCCAGGACAGCCAAAGCTACACAGAGAAACCCTGTTTTGAAAATATATATATAAATTAAAATTTATATGTATATAACTGCTTTCTAAAATGATAGAAAAAATTTTCAAAACCTTAAATATTAGCAGACAGCAACAGAACATTAGAAGAGTATGTCATGTGCATAAGTATTCAGTAGGTATTTAGAGAATTCCAAGAATGCAAGAATAGTTCCATATTAGCCAATATGAACAAATAGATCAACAAAATGACAGTATCCAAAGGCTGAAAAGTAATGCTCTAGAAAAATCACATATGCATCTTTACTGTAAAATATGTCTGTTTAAAACCTAGTATGAAACTTAGGTGGTAAGACAGCACATGCCTCTCACTAATGTCTGGAAGAAGATGACACTGGCTCTCACCTAACTTAGCTAAAGGGCAAGGGCACATAGTAACACAGTAAGGGCATGATGAGGTTCTAGGAGTTGACAGTGACATGCCCATAGTCCTAAAGAAATCTAGAGAAGGGCTATCTAATACGAAAGCCTCATTATTTGCTGAGTGTGTGCAATGTAGAGCATGTGACCTAAGAACAAACATGTTGGACCTGGTGTTGGTCACCTGTTCCCTCCCTCCACAAATACAAAGCAGCAGCCTGTAACTTCACATTTCTAGGAACAATTGCCAAGAACACTAAAATTCCACACAGTGGCAAAAGGAAACCTGAGCTTCCAAAGACCTCAGACAGGAACACAGAAGGAGAAACAAAATATCCCAGCAGTTGGAGAGAGTCCCTTCTATAGGGGTAAACAGAGTCCAGGAAAACTTATCAGTGGAAACAGGACAAACTGGCTACTGAGAAAACCCATGACTCTCACAGGTTTACAACCTAGATAGATAAGGAATTTGGAATCTTCACAGCCTGCCTTTGGGAAAGGATTTACTTTAACTCCCAGCTATCTCCTGGGGTGCTGTAGACAGAGGCCATTTTGATAATGGACCTACTAATTGAATTTGGACTGCTCTGGCCATCAGAAAGTCCTGTCCCCATCTCTGGGGCAAAACTTGGTCTAGTAGAGTGACTGACTCAAACCTGCAGAAAGCATGTAGAGAACAAGTGTAAAAGAATGGAAAGAAAGGAAAATGGAAAGAAAGGAGAATGGAAAGAAAGTAGTTGAGAGAAGTGTCTCACATTACGAAAAAGAAGATGAAAAGGGGACAGTATGACAGGTACCAGTAAAATTCAGAGGATTATGAAGGAATACTTGACAACCTAGATTCCTAAAAGCTGGAAAATCTAGATCTGGATAAATTGGTAGATATAAATGGCCAACCAAAATAAAATCAAGTGGGCATAAAAAAACTATAACAAGCAACAAGAATGAAACAGCATGCAAAGATTCTCCCAACAGAGGTCCAAGACTTCATTACCAAGTTCTACTAAACCTTTCAAGTTAATGCCAATACTCTTCATACTATTCCATAAAATAGAAAGGAAATGAACACAACCAACACTCATTCTAGGAAGCCAGCACTATCCTGTTAACAAAGCCAGATAATGGGGGTTAGTCTGTTACTATGCATTCAAATGCTAAATACTGGCTCCCAAGTTCTGATTTCAGTCCCGAAGAGCACATTCTCATGTATACCAAGTGATGTATAAAACTTGATTCCCAATTTAAAGTTGGTTGGTTAATAAAAATTAGCTAAAATAAATAAATAGAGCCTGTAACTGGGCCGAAAAGTAGGTGGAGCTTAAGTTCCTAGGGACCATCAGGCCAGGAGGAGAGAGGGAGAGAGAGAGAGAGAGAGAGAAGGAAGAAGATTGAGAAAGAGGACATGGCCTGATGGAACAAATACAGCCCAGACAGGACAACTTATTGGCAAGTAACTGTAGCTAGACTAGCTTAGAAAATTAGTTTAAATCATACCTGCCCAGTTACTATGCTAAAGCTGTTTTTTAAATAAATTGCTAGGTCTTTTCTAGTTCCATCCATTTGCCTGCAAATTTCATGATTTCCTTATTTTTAATTACTGAGTAGTATTTCATTGTGTAAATGTACCACCATTTTTATATCCATTCCTCAGTTGAGGGACAGCGAGGTTGTTTCCAGATTCTGGTTATTACGAATAAAGCTGAAGAAAGACACACTGAGATGGCTCAGCAGTTAAGAGCACTTCCTGATCATCCAAAGGACCCTGGTTTAGTTTCCAGCACTCGTATCTGCTTGTACTCTACTCTAGGGGATCTACCACACACATTCACACAAACACTCACATACATAAAAGTAAAAAAAAAAAAAAAAATTATAAGACTTTAATTCAAATATGGAAATACTTCCCCAAAGTTCATTATTTAGAAGAATTATACAGTTACATGTCCATAACACTCAAAGCGATCTACAAATTCAGCATAATCCTCATGAAAATATCAATGCTTTTTACAGAAACAGAAAACTAATCTTAGAACTCATATGGAAATGTAAAATACTCCAAATGGAGAAATCTTGAGTAAAGAGAGCAAAATTAGCTGGGTGTGGTGCCTTTAATCCTAGCACTTAGACAGAGACAGGCAGGGAGTTCAAGGCTACCTGGTCTACAAAGAGAGTCCATGAGAGCTAAGGCTACACAGAGAAACCCTGTCTTGAAAAACCACCACCACCACCACCACCACCACAACCAACAACAACAACAAAGCAAAGCTGGAAACTTCATAATACTTGAAAACAGTGTGGTACTGGCATAAAAATACATGGACCATAGAAAATCCAGAAATTTTATGGCCACAGCCAACTCATCTTTCACAAAGGTCCCCAAACAAACGCTAGAAATAGATACCCTAACAAATACCAGTGGGAAGAATGGAAAACTACACACATAAGATTAAATCTGGACCCTCATCTCTCATCCCTACAAATCAACTCAAAATGGATAGGTTTTGTTTTCTGAGTGTGTCTTGCTTTACACTAGAGATAATCTTGAACTCATGATTGCCCTTCCTCAGTACACCAAGAGCTAGGATTAAAGGCATGTATCACCATGCCGGGCTCTGGACCAAAGACCTTAGCGAAAGATTTGAAGCTCAAAAGTTACTAGAGGAAAACATTAAAAATACTTAAAAACTGACACAATGATTTTCAGGACGTGTCTACACAATTTTAAAATTGACAATTGACCAGGCAATGGTAGAGCACACACTGTTAATCCCAGCACTCCAAAGGCCTCAGAGGCAGGCGGATCTCTATGAGTTTGAGGCCAGCCTACAGAGTGAGTTCCAGGACTATAAAAAACACAAAGGTGAGTAATCCAACTGTGAAAGTAGGCAAATGATCTAAACAGGTATGCCTCAAAAGAAGATTCAACAAATGAATAACATACATGAAAAATTTTTCAGTATTAGTCATTGGGGAAATTAAATCAGAACTATAATTATATTCCATCTCATTCTAGATAGAATGGCTATTACATATATAAAAACAACTGGCGCTGATGAGCATGTGGAGAAAAAGGAATTCACGCTCTGTTGGTAGGAATGCATGTTAGTATATTGTTGAGTCCTGCTCCTTTTGGCATAACTATAGCCGTTTTTGCTCCAGGCTCACCAACCTCTTCATCTCAACTTGTTGCTGATAAAGGAAAAGCTATCTGTGCAAGGTCAGGTGGACCAAAAACTGTATGTTCAGCAAACTCTATGGCCTTTCTACTCCTGGAAATTTCTCAAACAAGCACAGCCAGCCTCAGCTGCTAGCCTCACTTTCAAGGTTAGCTAGAACTGATTTGTCTAGCTAGGAAAAATAACTTGAGTCGGGGCGAATACCCGGTTCCACTGTCCCCCTCCTTACCCCTGGATGGCCTAATTGCAGTTTTTGCCTTCATAAGCTGTCTCTAAAAAATGTTGGGGGTCCCAGTTCAGCTCCAAAGTCTGAACTGCATCCCTGATTGCAGTCAGTCTTGGGGTATGCATTCAATAATCCATCTATATTGGACTGAGATCAGAGTCTGAGTGATTTTTGCAGCTTCCTCTGGACTCTAACAATAGCCACTATAAAAATTACAACGAAGAGGAGTTCATATACAAAGAAATAGTTTAATACCTAAAATTACTGAAGCTTTGCTTTTGAGAGGTATGAGCCTGTTAGCAGGTGAATGACAAAATGTGGTTTATATACTCAATACAATACTCTCTGGCCATAAAGAAAAATAAAACATTGTTGTTTGTGTCAAAAATCAACAGAACTGGAAGACTTCATATTAAACAAATAAGCCAGGCGCAGCGACAGAAGCACCATACATTCTCTCTCCTATGTGGTACACCCCCCCCCAAAAAAAAAGTCATCCTAGGATAGCAGTGGCTGCAGGCTTATAACTCTGGTCAAACTTGTATGTTTAGCCTTATCTGCTCCAAGGCTCAGGGAACATCATGGAAGAAGGGACATGAAGAATTAGGAGCCAGAGGAAGAGAAGCGGTGCAGAATGCTAACTTCTGGGCGTGCTATGCAGTCCTGAACTGTGATTCCCTGCAAAGAGCGGGCCTGCCATCATCTTGTCACGAAGTGAGCAAGAGCGCAAGGTTCTCTCCTCAGAACTGACACACAGTTCCTGGTTGAGGGAGGAGGGAGACACATCTGCTTCAGTAACGCAGCCGCTGGTTGGGAGCCCATGCTCCTGAAAACAGCTCCTTACCCATAATCCTGTAAGTAACCCTAACAAAATTACTGGTTCTCAAAACAAACACAGAGGTAGGAGGTAGACTTGTTGGCAAGAATGGGTTTGGTTGTATGAGGAGAAGGGTAAGGGAGGATAATGGGGGAAATATGCTTAAATGTATGATTATACATAACACTCATATACATATATGATTATATGAAACTGAAAGAATACATTAAAGTTCCAGCTGGGCAGTGGTGGCACATGTCTTCAATCTGAGCCACTCAGGAGGCAGAGGCAGGGAGGTTGCCTTATCCAGCTTTGATGTGATGGCATCTGCCTGGTCTTATAGTTTGCTATGCTGTGCTTGGTTGAAGTTCCTGGGAGGCCTGCTCTTTTCTCAGGGAAGGCGGAGGGGGATGAATGTGAGGAGGAGGAGAGGTGGGGGAAGGGGGAAGGGGGAAAGGAGAGACTTAAGGGAAGGGAAGGGAAACTGTGGTCAGGATGTAACATATGAGAGAAAAATTAGAAATAAAAAAGAGCAGAGCCTGCTTTTCCAGGGGACCTGGGTTTGATTCCCAGCATAATTCCAGTCCCAGAGGAGCTGATGCCCTCCTCTGATCTCCACAGGCACCAGGCACTCTTGTGGTACACAAACATAACTTCAGCCATCACTCATACACAAAATAAAAATAAATCTTGCTGGGCATGATGATGCATGCCTTTAATCCCAGCGCTTAGGAGGCAGAGGCAGTGACAGGTGGACTTCTCTGAGTTTGAAGCAAACCTATTCTACATAGTGAGTTCCAGGCCAGCTAGGGTTATATACAGTGAACCCATCTTAAAACCAAAATATAACAAATCTTTTTTCAAAGGACCAACCCAAACCAAAGAAACAGAAAAATTAAAACAAAACCAAATGTGCACTGTTTTCTTTGTTGGATGTTTTTTGTTGTTGTTGTTGAACATTTTTGTTGTTGTTGTTGTTTTTGTTTTGTTTTGTTTTTTGCTTGTTTTTACTTTTGTTTTGAAACAGGGTCTCAGTGTGTAGTTCTGGCTGTCCTAAATCTTAGCATGTAGATCCATCTGGTCTTGACTGACAGATATCCTCCTGTCCCCGCCTCCTGACTACTAAGATTAAAAGCCTCCACAGCCATGCCCAGCTGTGCACTACTCTTGTAGGGGACCTGGGTTCCATTTCCAGCACTCACACTGATGGCTCACAACCACCTGTAACTCCAGCTCCAGGGGATCTGATGCTTTTGGCATCTGTGGACACCAGCACTCACATACATGTACCTACACGCAGATACAACCACACACATAATTAAAAATAAAACAAAACTTAAAAAAACCAAAACACTGAAATACAAGAATAAAAAGAGAGGAAGGCAGACCTAACCTAAAGACATATGTCAGCAGAGACCTTGAGAAAGCACAGGTCCCAGCCACACTTTCATCTCAACTCTCTAATGTCTGCCCACTCACCACAGCTTCTAGGGAGTGGAGGTGGCCTGAGAAGGCTGGAATGCTGTTGTAGCCAGATGTGACCCCAGAAGATATGCTTCCGTTGGAGCTGGTACACAGTGAGCTGGAGGTGGCTAGAGTTTGCAGGCTTTCCTCTTCCTGGGAAAAAGACAGATAAACTGGCTTCTGGTGGTACACCCTCCCTACCACATCCTCTCCCCCACCTGGCCACCACTCGCCTCCCAAAGCCTCCTGCTGAGCATCCCACCTACTCTCCAGAAGCCTCGACTCTCCACACATCCCTGACTCCACACAGAAGCTTCTTCCTCCCACACTGGCCTGGGACAACAGTGGTCTGATGAGGGTGTAAAGGAAATAGGAGCCTAGCTTTGGGATGGAAGCAGAGCCCTACACTCTCCAGATGTATCACCAGACTCAGACAGACAGAGGGAAGGCTGTCAGAGTCTAAGATCTGGCCCAGGTTCCAGGCCTGTCCTAAGGCAGAAGATTGCCTCATTCCCCACCTTTAGCAGCTGAGAGATGATCTGTTGGCGGATTCTCATCTTTTCTTGTTCAGTCCGCTCCCTGAGCCGATCCCGAGCCTGGGCAATCTCCACCTTGGCCTTTTCACGGGCCCGATGATAGTCTCGAAGCATCAGATCAATGTCAGAGGGAAAGCGGGCTGGTCTTGATGCTGGCTGTGGTATCCTAGGGAAGCCCACAGGATGAAAAGACACCTTCTGATATGGTATGTGCACAAAAATACTATCCTGCCTATCCCAGCTGGCTCAGCACAATGCTCTATTGCTTACATGGTCATCATTTATCATTCTCTTTTTTTTAATATTTATTTATTATATAAACAATGTTGTGCCTGCATGTATACCTGCATGCCAGAAGAGGGCACCAGATCTCATTATAGATGGTTGTAAGCCACCATGTGGTTGCTGGGAATTGAACTCAGGACCTCTGGAGGAGCAGTCAGTGCTCTTAACCTCTGAGCCATCTCTTCAGCCCATCATTTATCATTCTTAAAAGAGGTTTCTAGAGAGGAACAAGCCATTCTAAGACACCCCACCACCCCACCCCTGCACACAGACTTGAACACATGAGTTCCTCTGTCTAATGCTTTCCCAGGACTTCTCTCTATCCATCTCCTTTTGCACCTCTGTACCCGATCCTGTCCTATATGTCCTATTTCCATTTGCCCCAGACTCCCACATCTACCTCAGTCATTCCAGATGCATGGAAGAGCCTCTGGGATGTTGAAATTCCAGTCCCAGCTCCCACAGAGCCTGATTCCTTGCAGGCTCCAGATTCGCCCTTACCTAGTGGTCTCCACGACATCCTTCCTCAGCTGCTGCAGGTATTCTCGGCGTCTGCTGGGCAAGTCACGTTCCCAGGTGGGGAGGTATTTGCTGGGCAGGAAGCTGACTTGTTTCTGGGGTGTGAGGCTTCGTGTCCGTCGAAAGTTATGAAGTTGCTCAGTCCTCCCGTTCCTGAGGGTCTCTGTAGTCTTTTTCTGCCTGAGACAAAAGGTGATTGATTCACTGAGACAAAAGGTGATTGATTCCCACATGGCCTTCACCCTGAAGTCCTCTGACCCTGTGGAAAATCCAAGGGGAGCAAGGTCAGAGCTAACAGCTCCCTGTTAGGTCCTATTTCACCTTGCCCACCCCTTGCTCTTCAGGCCCAGGGCTCTTGCCTGTGAAAGTAACTGTTCTGTGCCTGATATGACCGTTGTCTGGGAGGCCTGCTGCCTTCTTCTGCTAACCTAAGCCTACTCCTAGAAGCTTTCAGCCCCTGTACAAGCTAACTTGGGTCCAGAATGTTCTCAGCCTCTGAGACTTACTGCTTAAAAAGCTCACCCTTTCTGGTTCTGAGCTCTGTGCTGGCTGGTCCAACTCAGCTGTTCTGGCTCAAACTACCCTTCCAACTGACTCAGTCTGGATTCTCTCTTGGCCCCTGAATTGCTCTGCTTAGTTTCCAGCAATCTGCTCTAATCTTCTGGCTCCTCGTTCTCTGGCTCCTTCTTGTCTTCACCTTTGTCTATCTTGTTCTCTCCTCTCTCTGTTTATTTGTCCTGGTAAAATTGCCTTCTCTCTCCTCTCCCTCTCTGCCAATTATATAGCTTCCCTTTCCTCTCTCTTCTCATGAAGAGTTGGGCATATCCTATTCTATCAAGTCTTTCTCTGATTCGTCACTGTTTCTAAGCTGTTTCTGTCACTCAGTTAGACATCACTTTCTAAGATGGGTGCTTCCTTCTGAAAACTAACTTTATTCTTTATTGTTTGTAATTAAAGGTATGTACCACCATGCCTGGACTTAAGCTTTTCTTTACCTGAAACTTGCTCTATACCGGGCTGGAATTGAACTCAGATATGTTTGCCTCTGTCTGATGGATTAATAAGCCTCCCAACAACTATATCAGGCAAATAAAAATTCCTTTTACACCTACCTGCTGTAGTACTCCTCCCTGGAGGACAGAGAAGGTTCTTCATGAGCAAGCACATCCCCTGTCCCACTCTGCAGCACCTTCATCAGAGCATCTGTCTCCCCGAAGCCATGGTGTAGTTTTGCTTCTGTGAGTTCCACACTGAGTGAGGGTTTCTGGACCCCAATTTGTAAGGGGATGTGCTTCAGTCGGGGCCACTCAGGGTCCTGGCTGTAGTTGCCAGAAGGTTGCAGGGGCCTTTGTGTTTGGTCTACAGAACTGGAGTCACACCCGGCTTCTAGATCCTCACCGACATGCAGCTCTCCACAAGGTCCAATCTGAACTCCATACCAGTTATTAAATTTGTTATCGATGGGGAGGTCCCTCAGGCTGTGATGCTGAAGACCAGGGGCCACACATATATGTGAATCAGGACAGAGTAGCCCCACAGGGTTGCAGGCCTGGGGTGGGGCTATAGAAGGATTTTGAAGCCCTGTAGTATAAGAGATAGGACAAGGGCTAAGGGGCTGAAGACCTCTCCATGAGGAAGATAGCTCCATACCGGGTTGTGGCTCAGCCACAGACACTGAGCTCTCATCTTCACTGGCTGCCCTGACCTGCCACTGACTTGGCCTCCTACTGATCAGTGGACCATGCTCTATGGAAGCTACCTTCTCAGGCATAAAGCTGTCATCTAGCTTCAGGCTCCTGTGCCTTGGTGGTGGAGATGGCAGTCTGCTTTGGTCTCCAGTGGTGCTCTTGGACTGAAGCTGCTGAGGGGCCTGCTCTAAGAAACTAACATGGAGACTAGAGCTCTTCTGTTGGCTGCATGAGGAGCTAGAGTCAAGAAATAATCTCTCAGAGCTCCTTTCTAAGAGGTTCTTGCCTTCTCTTTCCAGAGACTCAGGTCTCTGAGGGACATCAGACTCATCAGTGGCTTCAGAATTATCCACTGGAGGTCCTGGGTCACCAACAGCAACATCTGGACTGATACCAAGCTTCTCGGAGTCTTCGAGAGAGTGAGCTGAGGGGACTGATAGAGTAGAAGAGGCTAAGGGATTGTTCAACTCCTGGGCACTGGCACTAAATATAAGAATTGGAGAGGAAGCCCTATCCACCAGCACAGCACTAGGGAGGCCTGGCTTCTTCTGGGTACTAGGCTCCTGGGTGAACTCTGAAGCACCATGGAAGATCCCTGAGTACTGGGAGACTCTAGGACTGTTGACCACCATGCAAGATTCCTCTGGCTGCAGGCTGGGAGAGGGGGATCCATCAGGAGAAGCCGGGAAGCTCACCAAAGTAAGGTTCTGCCCAAGATGAACTTTCTGAAACCTCAAATGTGGTGAAGACACAGGAAGGCTCTGCAAATTATTGTGAGTGCTTCCTTCACGGAGATCTGGGAGTTCTGCTGCTTCCTCTCCCTCTCTCTTCTCTTGAGCCACAGTGATGATATCTGAGTCCATCACTTCAACGATCACTTCTTGAGGCTTGACCTCTGGGGGCTGGGAGAGCAAAGGAGATGAGGCCAGGTCTGTCTGGATGCCCTCATCCACAGTGGTCTGAGTACAACTGTCCATCGTGGGGGCCTGTGGGGCCTCATCTGGGGATTCACTCTTGATGTTCTGCTCCTTTGGGACTACACTTGTCTGTGAGAGACTCCCAAGCAGCTCTGAAGTGCTATGCAGAAGCTGTGAGAGGTGGAGGGACAGATTGTGCATGCTGGTCCAGGAGGCCAGCTCAGAGGCTGACATTGTGGTAGCATTGGGCTGAGCAGAGATATTGGTGCAACTCCAGTGGAGCCTGCTGCCCAGGGTCTGTGTTCCCTGCTCAAAGGTATTCATCCTGGCCTGACTCACAGTGTGGCCTCTCTCTGATGGGCAGAGTAGTACAATGTCATCTACCTGAGCTGTGGCACTCCGGCCAGCCAGAGGCAGCTCACTCCTCAGATACCCTATTTCCTCAGAATGGCCCTTGAATGGGGGCCTCTTGTCAGGACCCCTTATTGGGGCAACTCCTTCAGAGCCAGTAAAGACATGGGGCTCTCCCACAGCAAGTGAGGAACTCCATATTTCCCAGCCTTTGTTTGAATTTTGGTTACTTTCAATACCACTGTGAATGTTTGACAGATCACGGGTTTGGGTGTAATTCCTGAGATGGGAGTGAAACAGGGATTTTTTGTCTTCTAGGGCATTGTCTATGCTGGAGCACTGAGCCATAGTTGATGGTATTAGGCATTGGGGTTTCTGGCTACAAGAGACATCAACTGTACTTCCAAACACATATTGTTTCCAGCCAATATGCACAGGTCTCTGTGGACACCAAGGCAGGACATAGGGACTTATGTCACTGGAACCAAAGTGCATTTCTTTGTCCATCCTAGAGTGCCAATTCTCTGGCATACTCTGGACACTCAGTTTATGTGTCTTTCCTTGACGGGCCTCTTCCAAAGTACCAGGCATCCAGTTGGTCATAAAATCAGGGGTTGGCATACATGACACAGTGGAAGATGTTGGGTAAGGAGGAATGACAGCTTTTAGGGGCTTGTCATTGGTGGGGCTATTGTTAAAGTTACGTGAAACTTTGTGACTGCAATCCTGAGTCTTTGGACATGTTGACACTGGCTTTTCTGAGGAATGGCCCCTCAGATGTGGGCCCCACAATCTGTTCGGCTCCTGTGCATCTTTCTCTGTTGGAGAAGGAGGCTCCATATTCAAATTTAGTTCTTGAAGGGATCGAGATGAGCTGACCACAGAGAACTGAGGTCTAGGGGAATACCTGGTGTTCTTGGGGCCAGAGAAGATTGCAATCACAGGAAGTGCGTGCCTGTGATGGGGAGCCAGATGGTCCCTTTCAGAGCAGAGCTGGCCAGGAGTCCGGGCAACAGGCTGTGAGGGTTCAGTTTGCCCCAAGGGCAGAGAAGCTGGGTCTTCAAAGTCTGAAAAGTAAGTCTGGGACACAGAAGACTTGGTCACAGCCATCTCCTCTCTTTCACCATCTTTAGTCTGAGAGTCATCAAAGCCACCTTTGTTAGAAGGTACTCCATTTCTGGCCTGGGCGTGGTCTTTGCCACCTCTTGGAGGCTCGTCTCTCTGTTGCTCTTCTTCCTCCCATGAAGTCTCAGTCTGAGATTGGTTGGTATGTTTTAACATGTCTACAAATTTGGCGTGGGGACCCAAGTAACTGTGACCCCTGACCTCAGTGAAAGGCTGTGTATTTTCTGAAGAGGGTCTGATGGTATTATCTAAGTGTCCATCCTGAGCTGCTTTCACCAGTTCACCGCCAACAGACCCTTTATTTAAATTTAGGGTATGTAGTCCCCGAGTCACCACAGGAGGTCCTGGCATGGTTTGTGATACCTGTGCATTCTCACCTACAGACTTATCCTTCAAAGTTCTCAGTGGCTCAGAGTGTGTGCCTGCAGGACTGGATGGAGAATCGTCCTCAGGGGCACTGCTGGCCTTCTTCCCTGAAGTCTTTTCCCCAGAACCTTCAACTGACCTTCTACCAGCAACTGTGTGGGTGAAGCAATTTGCCCTCACTTCAGAGCTGCAAAGGGAGCTGGAGCTTTGAGCTGGAGAGGGAAGAGCAGGTGTAGTGGGTGAGCTGGGAATGCTGATGTCTCCAGACCCAAATCCTATATTTACATGTTTGTGCTTGAGGCCATGTTCTGAAAACACTTGAGAGTCTTTGGAAAAGCTCTCTACTGTTCCACCTGTTTCACTGGATGGCACTATGAAAGGTGAGTGGACAGGAAGTGGAGCAGCACAAGGGGTTCCCTTCCTAAGGACACCATCTCTCCAACATGGCAGAGTAGAGGAATGACAGGAGTAGGCATGAACAGTAGGTGGAGAACCACTTAGTTGAGAGTAAGGAATAGTTCCATCCTCTTCCTCCTCATAAGATGAGCCACGTAGCCTGCTGCCTCCAGTGTTCCCCTCAGAAACAAGGCACTCTTTTGGGGACAGACCTGGAGCCTCTTCTCCAACTCCACTTGGACTCAGGATAGGTCTTTGATCTAGCAATGGAGTTGACCTTGTATATTTGCTGTCATCCCCACAGGCCTCTGCCAGACCAGAACCAACATTTTTCCACTTGACAGGACGCCACATGTGAGCATCTGCTTCAAACTTTGTCGGAGCTCCAGGCTCAACAGCACATGGCTTTGGACTTGCCTTCACTTCTTCTAAGCCAGTGGAAGCATCCGTGTAATGAAAACGGTCTTGCTTAGGCCCCAAAAGGCCAGCAGCATTATCAGCATTACAGATCACAGTCTGGCACTCGGCATGGACTGCTTTTCCTTCCTGCGAGGTCACGGACACCTTACCTGAGCCTCCTCCACATGTGCTGTCTAGACTTCTGGGTTCCTGAAGCCCTGGAGTCCTGTCCTGCCCACCAAAGGACATACCCTCTGCAGGTTCCCATGAAGCCAACTGGCTTTGCCCATGAGGGCTCCTGCCAGGGTCATCACAAGAAGCTTGAGAAGGTGAGACAGACACTTTCTCTAATCTCACCCTCCCATCCTGCTCTACAGTTGGAGTAGAAAGAAGCCTGTCTGGGACCAAAGGATAAACAGGGGACAGTGTTCTAGATGTTTCTTTCTTTTTCTCTATGACTTCAGAAGAACCAAACCATCCACTTGCTCCCCCAAATTGCCTTGTTTCTCTAGTACAATGTCCTTTTTCTAAATCTGGAACAGTGTGAGAGGAAGCCAGCAAATGATACCGTGGTCCTCTGTCAGTTTCAGGGTCAGGCAGATGATGAAGGTCCTCTGCACTGGCCTCATCAGCCAAAAGGTCTGCAGACACAGCAGATGGAGATGCTGCATGCAGTCCTTGTGCTTCATCTTCCTTCCTGGTGCTACCCCACCCTAACTTCACCATTTGCTCCTGAGACCTACCAGCAGCCTCCAAAAAACACTCAGCTTCTTGTGAAGGCTTACAATGAGGGAGGACTGTCCTGTCAGCCACAAAGTCACTAAGCCGTTTCCTCTGTGCTTTTGCCTGTCTGATCTCTTTCAAGATGGCCAGACATATGGATGCATGGATAGAGGGGTCTGGCGGTAGCAGAGGCTCTGGATTAGGTGCCTCCAGTAGAGACACAGGTGTTAAGCAAGCAGAGCTAGCTGGATGTTGATCTTCAGACTTCTCCTCTGCTTTCTGCCTTTCCTCCTCACCCTGGCCACTATCTTCTGGTAAGAGGAAACTGACCTTCTTTTCAGTCTGTCTTGAGACCCTGTCCAAGTAACTGGTCTTTATTTCTTTTTGTACAGTTGCCTCGGCTTCAGAATCCAAACCTTCCTGGGTAAGGAAGCCTATTGAAGTATCCCTGAAGTCCCCCTTCTGGTCTCCTTGGGGGCCAGTGCTCACTGTGATCCAGTCCTCCATCTCCGGTAAAATGCTGTCTGGTGTAACAGACCGACCATCAGCTCTCGTGACCATGGGCATCACAGATCCACACCAAGCAGCGTGTGTGGTGTAAGTATCCCCTGCAACACTTCCCTGGGGGCTACTGCTGCTGGTCTCGCCACTGAGATCCTGATGGCCTACTCCAGTTGCCAAAGAACTTCTATTAATTTTCCACATTGTAGGCTCTAACATGTGCTCAAATGAAGAGATGCCTTTGGTACCAGAGGCATGCAAACAGCTTCTTGGTAAGCTAGGATAATGCATGGGTTGGGTACCACTCAGCTCTCCACAAAGAAGAGCTGCAGAGAAGCCTGTCTGGCTATGGGATGGGGAGACAGTCTCCTGGCTGAAAAATGTTCCCTCACAGTGCTGGCTTAGAATAAGAAATTCCTGAGTTGGTGAGATCATATTCTCTTCTTCATGTAGGTTCTCTCCCCTTTTCACGGCCATTTCTTCAACACTCCCATGAGCTTTTGTATCCTCCAAGTGTGAATCACTTGGGAGTTCAACAATTTGGTTTTCCTGAAACTTTTCCATAGTCTGTGGTTCCTCGAGACTTTCCAAGGCCCAAGCCTGGTCTTGGAAGTTTGTTGATGTTTTTAGAAGCTCATCATCCTTCTCAGATCTCTCTACACTGAGCTGCAAAGGCAGAGCTCCAGCTAATTCCTTCATTCTCCTGGAGTGAAGGGAAACGTTGCTAGACTCTCTGAGAGCTATGCCTTTCCCCAGAGAATCACATGTGTCCCTGGCAAGTCTGTCTACTCCAGGTTGTGGGTCTGAGTGCTCACTCTCAGACTGCCTTACTTGTGCATATTCCCTTGATCTGGAGGGGCTTCCTATGACTTTCTGGACTTGGGCATTATAACTGAGGGCACTGCCACCATCTTCTTCCCTAGATTTGCTGTCTCTGGTATCATCCTCTATCTGTACTGGAAAAGATGGCTGTACCCCAAAGAACAAATGTTTTCCAGAGCTTCCTGGCATCAGGACATGGTCAGCCCTCTCCTGGTCCTGTATGTCCTGGAGCATAAACTCTGTACTTGACATGTGGGAAGCATGAAGATGCTTATTCTGCTTAGATTCAATTTCCAAGATGCCAGTTTCCAGCTGTATTACACTCCGGAGCAGCCTAGCCATCTCTTCGGCATTATTAAATCTTTTATTCTGTTGCTCTCCCAAAGGTTCTTCTTTGGACTTTATTTCTTGTGACTGCCCATGGGCCTTGCATTCAACAGGCTTTCTTTTCTGAGAGCACAGAACTAGACGGCATCTTTCACAGGTGTACTGGGTTCCTGGAAGATTGAACTCTTCTCTGATGTCTTTGGAAATCACTTCCCTGAGAAGTACAGTTTCATTCCTCCCCTCCCACATGTGCGTTGGACTTCCACCTCTGGCCATGAACACAGGGCTGCTTACTCGACAGTGGACTGATCTGGATTCCAACGAAACAGCAGTTTCCTCTTGTATCTTGTCCAGGTCAAAGTTGATGTTGCCAATGAAATCAGACCTGCCTCCAGAAGAAGTCTGACTGTGAACATCACAGGTATGTATCTGAGACAGCAGTGCATCCTGCTCTTCCTCACTTGCCATGGGATCACAGATGAAGAGCAAAGTCTTGGACTCAGAGCCGTCAAAGGCAACGCTGCAGTGGTGCCATGCACAGGCCTCTTCTCCTTCCTTGTGTACTGAGAGGCTATACTTTTTATTTAAAATTCCAAAGTGATTTCCACATTTGCAAGCTTTGAGGCTGGCAGAAGGGAGATGTCTGTTCTGAGCAACAAAACAGTAAGCAGAATCATGGCTTTCTTCCTCCTTCATATTTCTAGAGTGGTCCCCCAGCTCTTCAGTAACTTCCTCTTTACTCAGATCAGTTGGCCTCTTTGTTGTCGCCTGCTGAGATGGGTCAATCTTAGAATTCTGGCTTTTCGACACCTTGGGCAAGTTGTTCTTCCAGTGAACTTTCTGGAGGACTTCATAGCTATGACCAAAGCCCCAGGCTTCCCTGGGGGGTGGGGAGGGCACCCGGGCTTCCCTACAGGCTGGAATCTCTAAGGCAGTTTCTGTCAAGGCATCCCTGCTCTTGGTTACGTAGAATGTTTCCAAGGGAGGAGGTTGCAAGGAAGGTGGGAAAGGGTCCCAGGGGGCAGAGTGCGGGAGCAGCTCTGGCTCTGAAGGGAGAGTGCAGGCACCACCTTCGTGTGTTCCAGCTGCTTCCCCGCTGCTCTGAGGGGAAGTTGCCTTCTCTTCTAGGAGGGGATGCTGGCTTAACAGTCCTGGTTGAACTGCAGTGTTTTTCCTGAGACGCGCCCCATCTTGAGGCCAGTGGCCTACTTCAGCGGCTAAGGTGTCATCATTGTGATAAGCCCTCTTCTGGAAGAAATGCTGCCCAGAGGAAGTTATCAGCCTGGGGTTCTTGCCACTCTGAAGGGACCCTTCCAAGCTGGCCCGATTGACTTCCCATGCCTCTGTCATGGGATTTGGTGTCTTGTTTCCTGCTGTGTGGGCCTGTGCTTCAGATTCAGAAGTCAGAGGCTCTGGGTCTGCTGGGTACACCCCACTAGAACTCACTCTCTCAGCGGCACTGAAGCGGTCAGAAGCACTTTCTAGGTTGGCCCTCACACTGCCACAGTTTTTCTCTTCTCTTACGTGCCTGGCTTTGGATAGGTGGACTGGAAAGTAGCTGAAACCTAAAGTTCTAGATACCCCAGGGTCAACTGGCAACTGAGTGTCTACTTTATCAGAAGCTTCAGCCAGGGAGCTAGAGTCTTCCTCCAGGAAGAGGAAAGCTGGCCTGGGCTCTCCGACAGCCCCCAAAACAGAATTTGAGAGTTCAAGAAGATACTTTTGCTGAAGGGCAGTCCAGTCCTCATGAATACTGCCTACATGAGTGACTGAGGTGCCAGAGGGAGCCAGCACACTCGATATGTCAGGACTGTGGGACTCTTCCGAGATGGCCTGGTAGGTCACATCAGAGATTTTTCTACCTTGAAAGACACCATCAACTCCTGGCTGAAGGAGCCTTTGATGTCCACAAATTGAGGGCTTGGATGTATCAGAAGCAGGAGGTGCACACAAATCTGAACTACTGGTTGGCATGGCACTGGCTTGGGTAAATGTGTGGCTCCCTGACAGGACTGTAGCTGGTGACTTTACTTCTTCCATGCTTAGCCAGTGTCTTGGTGTCTCACCATGCAGCTGAATTTCATGTCTGTCAGGACTTGGACATAAAGAATGTATGATCCCTGAAGGGCTGCTGGAATAGCCCTTAGAGTCACAAGAAAACCATGAATCCACAGATACCAGGGGGCTCGCTCTTGTAACCTGCACACCTTGGAAAGAGTTGGTTTGTTCAAAATAGCTTGCCTCCATTTCTGACTCAGGCTGCTCACAATAGTGCTGAAACTGAGGATCAAGGTAAAATGAGTTGCTTTTTGGCACAAAGACATTCAGCCTGACTGCTGTTCTGTGGATGATAGGGCTAGGCCTGCATGTTGCCTCCTGGTCTGCTGCAGGTAGGGAGTCCTTCTGCAGGTGCCAAAAAGTCTCCGTAGGTCCCTCATCAGCAGAACCAAGGTAAGGCTCCTCTTGTCTGTCTCCTAGTTCTGCAGCCTCGATCAAGCTGTCCAAGGAAAAGCTCCCATGTGCTTGAGTAAATAAGCTTCTGTCTGAGGGCATGGTGAAGCCCCTCACAGAGGCTGAAGTTCTGGTCCTTGAATACCCACTATCCTTGGTAGAATATTCACCCCCTAAGTTTTCTGGGGGGCTTTGGTACCTGTTCTCAGCAAGTGAATCCTCAGATATTTGACTGTTGTCACTTTCGGAGTTCTCTGGATCTGGGAGAACCCATTTTCCCTGAAGGTCCTTTGGCTTCAGCAGCTCCTTTGGAACTTTGATGTAGACATGAGAGAGAGAATCTACTGAGTAACTGCTCTCAGTGTCAGATAAGTCATTGTCCTTTTCCCTTAGATGATCCATTATAAGTCTAGAACCTGTGAAGGAGGCCAGGGTGTCTGGATCCTCTGCACTAAGTTGTTTTTTTAAAGGACTGCCACAAGGCAAATGAGAGAACTTTTTGGCAAAGTCTCTAGCCCTAGCTGTCAGTACCCTCTGATGTTTTTTTGGTGCCCTGCTTGGAGGTGGTGGTTTGGATTCTGCCTGAAAAGCTGTGACTATTTTTCCATGCCCAGCTGCTTGCTTGGATCCACTGAGATAAGCAGAATAAGTGGTAGTTTCCTTAAGAGCCTTGTAGGTCTCATAGCTCCCTACTTTTTGCCATCCAGTTTGTGTGTTGACAGATGCTCCTAATCCCTTATCCCTTCTGGTGTGGGCAGCTGGGGTAAGGGTCCTTGAGCCATGCTTTAGCTTCTTAGTTGATTGGCACAGAGTCCCTGAGCTCTGGGATGACATCTGACAGGGCTGTTTACCCAATGGCTCAGTGTCTTGGCTGTTTACAGACATGTAGCTTCCAGTGAGACAGGCACCTTGAGTAGAGACTTCCCTCCTGGGTGAGGCTCCCCTGGCTGGATAGAGTTTCCTCCGGCCTGATGGATGAAAGCCGTTCCTGCCCGAGCGCCCTGTCCTGGGAGGGGGAATGGTACACGCTGATGGAGTTTTCTCTGGTACTTGGTGAGTTGGGTCAGGCGGAGGTGTAGTGGAAGGATCCGAGTTCAGGAAGGCACTGTGAAGAGAAGAAAAGCAGGTTCAGAAAAGTAATGTTCCCTACTCTCTGTCACTAAAAAGAACATGGTGTCCTACTTTGTTTGCTCTGAAAGAGTTGGAAAGCAGGCAGTGTGTCCTACACTTCTCAAAACAATACACACAAGAGCAGACAATAAAGCCCTGGCTTTCAGGGGTCTCAAATGCATACTGTCACTCACTCCCTGCCCCCAACTGTTTTGTCTTAGGAAAAAGTTTAACTGAATTATATATCAAGCAATTGGCTATGTCAGGAAAACAGGAACAACTTTAATACTATTAAAAAAATCAAGGAGATAAATCTATGAAGTGGTACTACCTACTAAACTGACCCATTTTTCACATTGATAAG
Organism: Meriones unguiculatus; assembly: GCF_030254825.1. Classification (NCBI taxonomy): domain Eukaryota; kingdom Metazoa; phylum Chordata; class Mammalia; order Rodentia; family Muridae; genus Meriones; species Meriones unguiculatus. The sequence goes on from NC_083365.1 coordinate 21,128,445, forward strand.
AAATAGGAAGGATGATTATGGGAACTTCAGAGATTTAACAGTGACAGGCAGTTTATAAAACTAATTAGACCTTGATACGGAAAACCAAGGCACTTGAGAAAACCGAGTAACTTGAGAAAACTGAACAGGAGCCAGGTTTTAGATCAAGCTACCAACCTTAATCTCGGTAGGTACAATTTGGTAGGTATGACAAAATAGCTTATCTATTTTTACAGGTACATGCTTAAAGGATGTGGGTTTAAAATGTCACAACATTGTGTTAATCCTTTGCAAGACAGGGTGGTGGGACTGAAAGGAAAGTGACACATCTCTGTAATTGCTGATGAAGTCCTTTTGCATGTGTGAATTTTTTCCCATAGTAAAAAGTTGGTTTGTCTGCCACGTTATTTAACAAATAGAGAGGTGAACAGACCTAACAGCGACACTGTGTGGGTCTTGTGAGCCAAGGACACAGAACAAGCACACAGGTCTCCCCTCCAAAGAATCTTGGAGATAATATACTCTACACTATCCTGGGGCAGCAGACAGGGATTGAAAAAGCCGAGGAGGCAGATCCAGTCCTGAACCTGGAGGCAGCCTGTGGTTGGAGGCAAGGTGAGACTAAGGAAGAGGTAGGACATCTGGGCAGTCTAGACATGAACATGAGACAGGTTCCCTCAGAAGAAGAAATGAGCTGGGAACAAGAGCAGCCCTGAAAGGGTAAGAAGCAGCCGATTGTGTAAACATATTTACAAAGAAGAGAGGCCAGAGGACCAGAGAAATAAAACACCTCTCCATCTCACAGACTGAGGAAGCCTGTGGAGTAAACAGTCTGGGAAGCTGGACTCACTCCAGCCATGGCTACTGGTGGCCATCACTGGTACCTGTGTGGCTGGGGTAGGTGTGGGCTGCGGAGCCTCTGTGGGCTCAGGCAGCTGTGAGTTGTCCGTCTGCTGCTCTGCCGAGAACCGGGGCCTGAGGTGTTAGAGCTGGAGACCCAACTTGGGGCCTCGGAGGCACTGTCATCCTGGATCCAGTAGAGTGCCCTGGGCTGCTCTAGTCTCCTCTGGGCCTCCAGCTGCCTCCACTTCTTAATTCTCTCCAGCTGCAGTGAGACCTTTTTCCACCTGCTGTTCCACACTGTGGCCCGAGAAGTACGTCTCCACAAGCGCTGCAACTGAACCACCCTTTTTTGGCTTTGAACCAGTGGGGATGGTGGGGTCTGAGGAGCTGTTGGAAGCCAGGCATCAGGTGCCACAAAGGCCTCAAGTTCTTTCTCTTCCCCACAGTCGTCTTCTTGCTTTGTCTCCTGCAAGCTGGCTAGCCAGGTCTCTTCTCTGAGTAGCCACTGCTGGTCTGGGAACCAAAAACACCCAGAGAGAAGGTCAGCACTTCCTGCCTATGGCTGCCTAGACTCAGACATCTCCAGCCACAGCCAGAGCTGTGAGGAGTGAAAAGAGATGAACAGAGCGACGGACGTGGCAAACAAGAGCTACAGGGCCTCCTTTACTGAAAGGGAAGGAAAGGAAGATGTGTAGGCCTCAATATAATAGTAGACAAGTGGGGCAGTTGGAAATGCACAGACAAGTGCACCACTGGAGGGAGTCAGCAGAAGGTGCATCATTCTGAGGGGCCATCAAGAAGTCCATTTGTTTATTTCTAGCCCCCTTGTGTGAGCTTCTGATCTCTAAAAGAAGGGAGAGAACGCCCCGTACAAAAGATTCCATCACGTCACAAAGACAACAAAGGTCAGAACACAGAAGCTCGGCAGCGTGAAACTGAAGAAGGCAGGACGAGGCAGACGCCTTAGACAAGGGCACCTACTCTCTTTTATCTGTTGGCTGATGTGCGTCTGGTCCAATTCCAGTCCCTTCTGAACTCTACTCTGTCCTTCAGTGACTTGCTCTGTCAGATTCTCCACAGAGCATTTCTGTTGCTCAGACTGGGCTCTGTGGGATGTCTTGCCATTTCTTGATGGATGCTGGTCCTTGTCACACTGATCTTCCAGCACTTTCCTGTGACAGAAAGTCTAGGGTCACCCAAGCAAACCAAACTCAGGACAAATGGTTGGGAGACAAGTCCCTCTGAGAGCACTCCTAAACTCAACAAGGTAGAAAGAGAGAGGGCTTCAGACATCTGTCAGTTTGGAACAAATAGGTGTGTCATCATAGGCAGCTCATGACATCATAGCACAGGAGCAGAGAATAGTCACTAGACAACACTCTTGGAATTGTGGGTATAGCAGAAACCCAGCTTACTCTCATAACAGAATCATGAAAGTCAAACATGTCTTTGTTGTTGTTTATTTTTATTTGTTTCGGGGTTTTGTTTTGTTTTTGAGGCAGGGTCCTGTGTAGCCCTGGATGTCTGGAAACTCACTCTGTAGACCAGGCTGGTTCTGAATTCCACGGAGCTCCACCTGCCTCTGCCTTCTGAGTGCTGACATTAAAGGCATATGCCACTACACCTGGCTCACAGGAAATAATGAAAGTAGATAATATTTTGTTAAAGGTACAAAAAGCTGAGTGTGGTGGTACATGCCTTTAACCCTAAAGCTCTGGAGGCAGAGGCAGGAGGATTATGAGTTTTTCTGTCTCAAAAACAAAAGATAAAAACAATGCTTTAGCTAAATCAAGCATCTCTGTCCAGACTGGGGAGGTGGCTCAGTGGATAAAGCACTTGCCATGTTAATATGAGGACCAGGGTTTGGATCCCCAAATTACAAATAAAAGCCAAGCAAGCATGGTAGCTACCTGAAATCCCAGCCCATGGACAGTAGAGACCGATCCCTAGGGCAAGTCGGCTAGTCTAGAACTGGCAAGCTAGTCAGTGAGAGACCCTGATCCAATAGAGTACAGCCGTTGAGAGATGTTGATATCAGCGTTAGGTCTACACACACAAGCTTGCACACACATGTACATGCAGACATACATATACAGAGAAGCTCTGCCCTTTAAAAATGAAAGAATTAAAAGGGTTTCTACTAAAATTTCCCTCAGGAAATCCAGGGAAAAAAAACAGAATACTGGGAAGGAAAACTGTTAACCCAAAACATTTTGTACATATATTTACATATATTGTACAAATGTTTATACATGTTTTGTTTGTATTACTACTTCAAAATTAGCCACAGTAATGGTGAATTACAAGCATAAACCCATCAATGAGGCCTAGATAAGCCCAGCTAAAACCCACAGAACACTACATCCAAGAGGCAGAGTGGGGATCCATGTATTCTGAATCCCCTGGGGCTACCCTGGATGTTTCTACCGACCAGTGCTGTCCAACATGTGAGCAGCTCTGTGGAGAGGCACTGTTGCTCACCCGGTCCCCAACCCAACGTTCCCTCCTATCACTCAGACCCAAGACGGTCTTCACGTGCTAGCAAATGCTCCTGGCCAGAAGAGAGAGAACCAGAGCCCCCCAAAGGGGCCAAGGATCACAAGAACTCTCATGAATCCTATTTTGGAATCGTTCAGTGGTCTTGCTGGTGATCTCACTGGTACCAAGTCCCCTGACAAACTTCTATATTTACATCTGATGAAATAGGTCAATTTGGCCAAAGGGAACAAAAAAGCTTCTGGGGGAAAACCCACAAGGTATGTAGCCTAGGGAAGGAGATTCTGTATAGAAAGGATAATGGTGAGGTAGAAAACCAGCCACGTCAATTGTATATAAAACTAACTCAAGAGTTCAAAGTTTATCACAAAGCGGATGAAGCAGGAGCAAGGCAGAATCTTAAAGTGTTTTCTCACTGTTCTCATAGGTCCTGTCCCCTTGTATGCATAGCTCTGCACTGATGGTTATGAGAGCATAAAAAGGATTCATTTTTTAAAGTCTAGAGGAAGCGATAGATTCTGAAGGATTATACATAAGAGCTCATACACAGGTGCACCAGGAGTTAAAGGAACTGTGGTGAAGTGAGGCTTAGAAGCAGTACCAGACGTCTGCTAACACTCCCCAGTATAAACCTTGTTAACAGGGGAGACACATGTCTTTCAGTGAGAAGAGAGGTAAGATACCAAGCAGAAAGCAAATGAGGGTCACGGATACCTCCCTGTCGGCTACAAACTCAGCAGCCAGCTCAGCATTTTCAGATTACTCATAGTTTTTCTTTGCTATAGCAAACACTTGAGAGAAACAACTTGAGAAAAGGATTCATCTTAGCCCACCAGTTCAGAGGCCCCAGTCTATGGGAGACCACCCTCACCGCTTGGGCATGAGCATTGCTGGGCACATGTGGTGGTCCAAAGTGACTTAACTCATTCATGGTGAATGGGAAGTAGAGAGAGATGTGGGCAAGATGCACCTCCAAAAACACACCTGCAGTGACCCACTTCCTCTAGCTCTACCCTCCCTCCTAATGGTTCAGAACCAAAGGTTATGCCATAAGGTGGGGATTGGGCTTCGATGCCCGAACCTGTGGGGAACATTTTATTTTCAAGCCATAACACTTGCCCAAGTCAATCTGGACCAGATGTGTTCAGACCTGAGCTGTTAAACAAATCCCTCCCGGTTCCACTTTGTTACAGGCTAAGAAGCAAACCCAGGGGACTCCACCAGTACAAGCACGAGATTCTCACCTCTCCTTCCAAGGCTGGGGACAGAGGTCCAGTCTCAAGGCGGTGACATCCCCATTCAAGTCCAGCCATTCCAAAGAGCCACTGCTGCCAAGAGCCTTTCCAACCTGGGACACGGAAAAGAGCAGTGAGTCCTACAGCACAGTGCGGAAGCTTCTCCAACAGCCACTCGGAAATCACAGCCGTGCGTACTTTAAGCCTTTGGTGACGCAGCAGCTCGGCCTCGGCCGGGTGGTTAAATCGGAACTTCTGTGCTTTTCCCAGTGTTATGACAGCTCCTGCAACACACAAACAAGAGGTCAGTCCATGATCATGCTCTCGAATAAACTGAGATACTGTGAGATAAACTCATGCCTGCAACAAGCTGATAATTTAGCTAAGTTGATACATATTAACTGTACATCTCACAATTGTAATCAAATAAACATCAGGATGAGTTCCAGGTAGTGCAGTCAGAGAAACTTCATGAAGAGGCGGACTCTAAGTTCAGCTTCAGAGAGTGGGATTTTAATGGATTAGTACTAGAGGGATACTGACATAAAGTCATTACAGCACACTTCCAACAACTTCAAAAACAGGCTTCATGCAATACTGCCCTATGTTCCCCTTATCACAAATGAAGAAAATGTAGCTCAGAAAAATAAACAACGAATTTCCATGAGTCATTCTGTACTCTTGGGTCCTAGAATGAGGAGAATCATATTAGGAAATCTTCAGGTCTCTGGATATAGAAGCTGAATAACACATGATTAACACTTGCTTCATTGAGCTCTCTGGACCCATCAGATTGAAGATGTCTATCATACATCCATATATACACAGGGAGGAAGACAACCCTACCTTGTGTCAGACGGCAGGAAGCAGTGACCTCACGGCCATTGACTGTACAGCGTGCCCCTTGGGTAGGCCGGAGAATGACCACCCCACAAGTGCTAGTGATTGTGCAATGGTCTCTCTCAATCCACTGGCCCTGAAGAACTAAAGAGGTGGGGGTACCTTGAGTGGGGAAATCATTCAGGAGAATGACTCTTCCAGTTTTTACAAGATCCAACCAACATGGCAATATTTTCCATCCTAACAAAAAAGGAACACCCACCACCTGAAACCACCAAGAGCTCAAAGTCTCTCCCTGTGTAAGCCTCCTCCTTCCAAGTTCCAGACCCAAAACTAAGCAGCAGAAAGAAAAGCAGGCCCTTAACACTTCAGAGACTCCTTTTTCTCTCCAAGATCATCAGCTTCCTTTAGTAAACCTTTTGGTCACAAATAGCTGCCTGTGTGTTAGACTCAGATGTGTGGTCACCTACCGATGTCCTGTTCCTGGTCTGAATCAATCCTTCCTATTTTTGTTGTCCCCTCCTACAGGGAAGAAAGGAAGAAGCCATTTTAATGAGAATAAAAAGAGACCCAGCCCTGCCCTCAGAGCACAGTCCACATCTGTATAGAGTCCCTGTCATCCCATCCCCATCTTGGCAGTTTCAGAACCATTTCCCAACCTCAATCTAGGCTGCTCTGGCCTTCCATCCACTCTCTCTGCAGCCCAGGAGGACACAGGCAAGCAACAGCACTAACTAATACACAGCACTGCCTGTTTGCAAAGCCCAGCAAGTGCTGGCAAACTCCTTTCTGCCCTGTGGCCTGATGCCAAAGACTAGATATAGCTGCCGGGCAGAAATTCCCTTATTCTCAAAGCAACTATGGTTAGTATGGCCCATGTTTGATCCAGGAGACTCAGAGACTTCATAAAAAGTTACCTTCTTGCTCTGAAGAGGAAGCATAACAGATGCCAAATTCTATGAAGGGTAAAGCACAAATAGGGGAAGGTATCTCTAGAGTCATAAGGAACTGGAAGAGAGTAGAAGAGAGCAAAGGCAGCTGGTGTTAATACAAGCAAACCACTGAATTAGGAGATGACTAGGGCCTTTGGGCTCTTGGATTATGACAAAACCACAAAGACCAGACAGATCTATTAGATGGTAGCAACATGATAGCAAAGATAGTAATTTGAGAGTGTATCTTCATCATTTCTTAAATAACCATTTGCTATGTCTCAGGTATTATGCTGAACTTTTGTAGATCATCTTACTTACTTTTGTTTGCTTGCTTTTTTTAATTTACTTTTTATTCATAATCATAAACATAACTCTGAAATCCAACTAGACTTGGAGGGGAATGAGGAAAATATGGAACCCAAAGAACTTCAGCGAGAGCAAAGATCACAGGGTACTTCAAGCAAATGGGATTGGGGTGCTCTCCTGAGCTCCAGAAGGAACGGTCTGGTGGGTGAGATGCCCACAAGCCAGAAGAATTAGTTTAGAGTTGTCCACAGTCGGAAATTATGATCTTCTTGCTGGTCTTGCAGTTCCTGGACCCGAAACGCTCCATGGCTTCTACGATGTTCATGCCTTCTTTCACCTTCCCGAAGGCCACATGCTTGCCAGCCAGCCCCTCAGTCTTGGCAGTGCAGATAAAAAAACTGAGAAATGTTTGTGTTGGTTCCAGCATTTGCCATGGACAAGATGCCGGGACCTGTAGGCTTCAGGATGAAATTCTCATCCTCAAATTTCTCTCCATAGATGGACCTGCCGCCAGTGCCATTATGGCATGTGAAGTCACCGCCCTGACACACGAATTCTGGAATAATTCTGTGAAAGGAGGAACCCTTATATCCAAATCCTTTCTCTCCAGCGCTCAGAGCACGAAAGTTTTCTGCTGTCTTTGGAACTTTGTCTGCAAACAGCTCGAAGGAGACGCGGCCCAAGGGCTGGCCATCAGCCTCAATGTCAAAGAACACGGTTGGGCTGACCATGGCTGCAGCAATAGACGACAGGGGACAGCGGTGTCTGCAAAGCCTGTTTGCTTGCTTTTTGAGTCAGTAAGCCACTATATAGCCTGGGCTAGCCTTGAACTCTCAGCTTCCTGCCTCAGTCTCCCAAGTACTGGGGTCACCAGAATTTAAAGCTATGTTTGGCTTTTGTTTAATTCATTAACAAATAATGACATTACTCTATTCTTAAAGGCCAGAAATCTAGCCAGGTACGGTGGCACATGCCTTTAATCCCAGCAGAGGCAAGAGGATCACTGTGAGTTCGAGGCCAGCCTTGTCTATGAAGCAAGTTCAGGACAGCCAAGGCTACACAGAGAAACTCTGTCTCAAAAAAACAAAGCAAAGAAAGAGAGAGAGAGAAAGAGAGGAAGGAAGGAAGGAAGGAAGAGGCCAGAAATCTGAAGCTCATAGGGAGAAAATTGCCTAAAAAACCCCTTTACAGTCAGGCAGTGGTGACTCACGCCTTTAATCCCAGCACTTGGGAGGCAGAGACAGGTGGATCCTTGAGGCTAACCTGGTCTATACCGTGAGTTCCATAGCCGCCATACCTGGCTAGATTTCTGGCCTTTAAGAATACTGTAATGCCAGCATTTGTCAATGAATTAAACAAAAGCCAAGCATAGCTTTAAGTTCTGGTGATCCCAGTATCTGGGAGACTGAGGCAGGAAGCTGAGAGTTCAAGGCCAGCCCAGGCTATATAGTGAATTACTAGCTCAAAAAGCAAGCAAACAAAAGTAAGTTACACAGAGAAACCTTGTCTTGAAAAACAAAACAACATCAACAATAACAACAAAACCAAACAAACAAAATGCCAAGTAGAAAAACTGTGGCTACAATTCAGGTCTCTGAATTCCCAGCCCATATTTTATTCAGCCTCTCCATAATGCCTCCCAATGAGAGGTTTTTCAAAGTGACTAAAATCACCATTTGGCCACACTTTTAGCAACAAGAACGGGGAGATCTTGTAGCTTTCCCAAGGCAGCATGTGAGAAGAATCCTGGGAGCAATGAAGCTCTGGCCTTGGCACCTCTACCTCTTCTCCCTGTCTGCAAGTCAATGGATGCCAACCTCTATCAACACTGTCGAGGGAGGAGTGTGATGGATGATCTTGATTGTCAACTTGACTACATCTGCCATCAACTAAATCCCAAGCAACTGGGCACAGGATTTTAGGAGCCAATCAAAAAAGTCCTTTAATTGGATCATTTGAAGTGAGAAGACCCACCCTGTGGTGGTTTAATTGAGAATGGTCCCCATAGGTTCATGTGTGAATGATGAACTGTTAGGGACAAATTAGGAAATATGGCCTTGTTGGAGGAGGTGAGTCAGAAGTCCACAGCAGGCCCACTCTTGCTCTCTCTCTCAGGCTGCGGCTGTTAGAATGGATGTGCGCTAATCAGCTATTGCCCCAGTGACATGCCTGCCTGCTGCCATGCTCCCTGCCATGATGGTCATGAACTAACTCTCTCAAGCAATAATGAAGCTGCCAATTGCCAACACCCACGCCAGTGTCGCCATAGTAGCATAAGCTATAAGGCGGGGGATATGATTTCCCTGGAAATACGCCCCCTGGAAGGTCCCTGGCAAACTCATCCTACTTGGAAAAGAGACGTGTTCTGAGATTTCTATGCTTCTTCAGTTGTGGCTCTGGGGCTGGAATAATGAATTCTTTGATCTTTCTCTGTGACACCTGAAACAGCACAACTAATTTTATAAAGAAATTTATTATTAGTAGATTGTTAAAGGCTTTAATATAAATAATAAGTTTAAGAAAGGTAATGAATTAGATTTAGTATTAATAGGTATTAAGAATAGTGAAAAAATAATAGGCTCCTTCTTAAGAAAACATAACATGAGAAGTACAGCTGGCATGAGTTTACCCCTCCCTTCAGTGTCTTGTTCCTAGGGAAGATCATAAATCTTTAGCAGGACATAAGGGAGGATGGTTGACAAAGGTGTGTTTAGACTTTGGCAGGTATTCGACTTGGCTCGGAGGGCTATTACAGCTCCTGACTTTCCTCTTCACTAGTCAGTGATAATGAAACCATAGTTAGAGGTTTTTGTTTCTTGTTTGCGTTGATCAGAAAGTTTCTAGGCAAAGATTTCTTGTGGGCACTGCCCTATGTTAAAACATAAACTTTGTATCCTTGGTAAAAGTCTGAATGTTCTAGAAAGCATGCCAATTTTAAGGTTGTAAATTTTTATGGTGATCTCTTCCTTGTGAGATCACTATAAAAATACTAGCTTAATTTCAGTAAAGTTGCAGCAGAGTCAAAACCATCAAGGTGTCTCTGTCTGTCAATTCTTCGCCAAAACCGTGTCTTCCTGTCCAAAGCCTTGTTCTCCCACGGACGACGGGAGCCCGACTGGGCCGGTCCGTGGCAGCCAATTAAATGCTTTCCTTTTATTAGTTGCCCTGGTCATGGTGTCTCTTCTGAGCAATAGAACAGTGACTAAGACACACTCTAAATCTGAGCCACATCTCTTAGTGTCAACCATCTAAAAGGACATGGAAAGAAGTTCTTTGGCTTTTTGCTTGCTTGTTCTCACTCCTGCTAGCAAGTTCATCTACCCTGATGCTGAGGCATTCCTTCACTGGTATTACAACTACTTCTTCAAGATTCTACTGTAGCCTGAAGACCAGTCTTTATTGAGCCCTTGTGGACTGAACAACTACTGGATTCTTGGCTTTTCTGTTGAGAGACTGCCATTGTTGGACTAGCTGGACCACTGCCTATAACCCACTCTAATAAATCTTTCTCTCTGTCTGTCTCTCTCTGTGTTTCTTTTACTCTCTCTCTGACACACACACACACACACACACACACATTCTATCAGTTCTGTTCCTCTAACGACTTAACACAAGTTAAAACTCTTCATGTGAATTCAGAGACTCTTGATGATGGAGTACATTCCTCCCAAAAGGGTAAGGGCCACAGAATATCACAAAATTATGACAAAAAGGTGATGAGCTCTCAGATAAAAAGCACTAAGATGGCCCCATGTTTGCTATTCTTTTCATCTTTCTGCAGGTAGAGTTAGTGACACAAACATAATTACAAGGTATCAGCCATCTCTGCTCTATCCACTCTTCCTGTCCCCTTTCTGCTAAGGAGCTTTCCAAGTGGCCCAAGAGAAAACTGTTTCCAGTATATCACCAAGGGTCTAGCTTCAGGTCTGTAACTAAGTGAGCAACTAAATGAAAAGGGAGAGAATCTTAGGTCACTACTATTGTATAATTATTTAAGGTACAATCAAAACAAACCATAAAAAGAATGTGAGGTTGGAACTGGAAAGATGGCTCATCTATTACGAGCTGCTGCTTTTCCAGAGGACCCAGGTTCAATTCCCTGCACCCATGTGCTGGCTCACAACTGTCTATTAACCCTATACCAGGTAATCCAATGCCCTCACATTGGCTGCTGTGGGCACACACACGGTACATAACATACATGCAGGAAAAACACAAATTAAAAAAAAAAAAAGACAAAAGAACAACAAAAAAGAATATGGGTCCATAGAGTGCAGAATCAGAAATTAAGTAAAATGTCATTTCACTGGTCCTCTGATGCCCCAAGGAGCAGGCAGACTAAGTGAGCACTGACTAAATGAAAATTAGCAACCCTATATTTAGATGAAGTCACATTGCCTCCAGGTCTAAGACTCACATGTAGCCATAGCTCTTGACCCTCTGCTGCTACTCCAAGCTCTCTAACATCTCACTTCCTCTCCTCACTCTAGATTCCATCAGTGATTCAGAAAAGTTCCACTCAGAGGGTGCCATTTTAATGGATCTAGTCTTTCCTGGCCCCTCATCTTTTCCTATGGCTCTGAATGATGGAAAGATCAAAATAGGTTCTGGTATTTAGATATGTTAAGGTAAAAACAGACAAGCACTTCTGCCTGATACATTTTACTGAAACAATTGTGTACAAGCATACCAGAAAATAAGTTAATTGAGCTTTCCACCTGAGGTGCTCAAATGCTTCATCCCCAAAACTCTGATGAGCTTGGCTAACATCTCTCCATATTTCCCACAGACAAGAAAAGTGATTTCTACAGAGATGGCAGCAGCAGCGCATGTCCCCTACCGACTTTTATTTGTTCCTTTAAAATGTTTTCTGTAGACATTCATGAGAACAGAACTGGATCTTCAGTGAGCACAGGGACGTCAGCCATGTGAAGTGTGTTCTGCTGTCCACAGGACTGTCCTCGAACAGAAGATCATTTTTGAAGGGGACAGGTAGGTTGTCAACTCTTCAAACTACTCATTTAGGAAGGATGACCAGGGCTCTGATTTGGAGAGCCTGGGCTTTGATTCTACTTTTTCTAGATGAATGCTGGTCATCGCGCCCTTGCCACCAGTTCCTCAGACCCTCCATTATTCGTTCAGCTTCCTCTACCTTTCTCTCGCCTCTCTTCTTCTCCAGGGAAGTGCTGTGATGGAGACGGGGGTGGGCTGAGGGAGAAGCCTTTGTTCTTACCGATTTGCAGGCTGAATAAAAATGTGAGAAGAAAACTTTCTAGTTTCTTGAATTGGCCTATGTTTGAGCAACCTGTATTTGTAGTTTAGAAGGCTCTGGCAGCATCTTCTTAAACAAACTGTCCTCAAACTCCTGAGCTCAAGGACCTTCCTGCATCACATCACCTTCCTGAGCAGTGGGGACTACAGACACAGGGCACTCTTTTCAGCTCACACTGACTGTATATTTCAGGTTAAGATTTTGCTCTGTGTGACTGCACCCCTATGCTTCAGAAAGTCAGAGAAGCAACAGAAAAGGTGCTACTCTTACCTTAACATGAAGAAATTAAGGCACAGAAATAAGAAGTGAGTTACAGAAAAGCATCAGTAGCAACTGAAAATCAGTAATCACTCTGATTTCCAGCTTCCCCCAGACATTGACACAAAGCCCAAACAAATCCCTCTCTGTGGCTGGATCAGAGTTCTGAGCGCAAACCCAAAGGCAGCTCTGAGGCTTTGGTCTGGCTCCCTGAGAACATGGCTGTGAGCTCAGTTTTCCTTCCTCCACTTCTGAAGCTAGCACTGGGGAAGGGAGGAGAAGCAGCAGCCTCCTTACCTTGAGGTGGTAAAGCACTACACCTGTGCTGAGCACATCATCCTCCAAAGCCATCAGGTGTGGCAGGCTGGAGTCGATGACCACCCCTGCCCTCTTCCTGTTGATGTCCACACCAAAATGCTCCGTAAGTGCCTGCCAGTCATTCCACTTCTGAGCCCAGTCTTGAGTCAGCTTGCCTACCTACAGAGGTAGAGGACATGCTAGACCCCTGTGTAAGAGACAGACTGAGGTTCGCGCCTACCTGTTGCCCAGGGTTCCTACTGTTGCTACTCGGAACCTCAGAGAGGCCCCTGGACCTTTTCATCTGTGAGTGCTCTGTGTTACGTGTTCTTCAATAAACAAGTGTTACTTTTATAAACAGCAGCTCCTTCAATAAATGCTTACAGTTTTCTTCAAAGAGCATACATTGTTTTTTAACTAAAAAAAAAAAGTGTCATGGTTTGAATATGAAATGCCCCATGGGATCCTGCGTTAAAGACTTGGCCGCCAGATGGTGGCGTTCTTTTGGCTGGGGGAGGTGGGTCCTACCTGGAGGAAGTATGCCTTGGAAAGAAGTACCATGTTCCTGGCTCCTTCCTCCCTCCCTTTCCATGTCCAAGCTGCCATGAAGTAACTATCTTTGTTCCATTATGTTCCTTCCACCAGGATAATCTGCCTTGCCACAGGCCCATAACAACAGGCTGGTAACTACAGATCATGGAAACCTCCAATCGACTCAAAGCCTGTATGTGACTGTACGTGTGCACTTCTTCCACCGCCACTGTCATGTGGGGTGTGTGTGTGTGTGTGTGTGTGTGTGTGTACGCACAGGTGTGACCACTTGCAGATGTCAGAGAGGACACTGAGTACCCTATTCTACCCAGCTTTTCACATGGGTTCTGTGGATCTGAACTTGGGTAGAGCAAGAGTTCTTACTACTAAGTCATCTGCTCCCTCTCAGGTATCTCTAGCACACAGAGACAGAAACCTAACACAAAATGTTATTTCAGTTAATTGATGCTGCTTGGACATCTACACTTACACAATTCTCCTTTCTGCATCTTTCTGCTTATTTGGTTTTTGTTTGTATATTTCTTTGTTATTTGAGACTGGGTTTCTCTTTGTAGCCCTGGAACTCCACAGACCAGGCTGGCTTTGAACTCTGAGATCTACCTGCCCCTGCTTCCCATGTGCTGAGATCAAAAGCAAATGCCACCACTGCCCAGCTCTGCATCTTATTTTTATGTGTTCCATATTTAGGATTCTTCTTATAACCTAACATTTCTTTCCACACATTTAGCACCATGAGTCACATTACTATACCTGCCCCAAAGGTACACAGAGAACTAAAATGATACCTCATAGGCTGTATGGAATTTGTCTGAAGACATGTAACAAACAGCATGCAATAAAATAATAATAGTAATAATAGCAGTAATAAATGATAAAATATGGAATGATTACTAAATGCCAGGAACACAGGGGTTTCATCTTTTATTTAAATTTATTGTTCCACTCTCCCTCCCTTTTCCCCCTATTCTCCTGCCCTATTTCCCAAAAAAGGGGAGCCCTCTTCTCCTACCATCTGACCCCAGCCTATCAAGTCTCATTAGAACTGCTTGCATCCTCTTCCTCTGTGGCCTGGCAATGTCCTTCCACCAAGAGGAAGTGATCAAAGAGTGGGCAGCAGAGTCCATGTCAGAGACAGCCCCTGCTCTCCTTACTAGGGCACCCATATGGAGACTGAGCTGCCTATTGGCTATATCTGAGCAAGGGCTCTAGGTCCTCTTCATGCATGATCCTTGTTTGGTGCATCAGTCTCTGCAGGGCCCCATGGGCCCAGATTTGTTGGCTCTGTTGGTCTTCTAATGGAGCTCCTGTCCACTCTGGGTCCTTCAATTCCCCACTCTTCCCTACAACTCCCTGCACTCTGCGCAAAGTTTGGCTGTAAGTCTTAGTACCTGCTTTAATCCCCTGCAGAGTAGTCTTTCAGAGGACATTTATGGTAGGCTCTCATCCTGCTCCCTCTCTTCAACCACTTCTGGTATCTATTTTATTTGCCCATATGAATGAGAATTAAGCATCCTTCCTAGGGGGCCTCCTTGTTATTTAGCTTCTTTAGGTCTATGAATTGTTGTATGATTATCCTGTATTATGTGTCTAATATCCACTTATAAGTGAGTATATTCCATGTGTATCTTTCTGGTTCTGGGTTACCTCACTCAGGATGATCTTTTCTAGTTCCATCCATTTACCTACAAATTTCATGATTTCCTTGTGTTTTTTTTTTTAATTTTTTTTAAAGATTTATTTATAGTTTTCTGCCTGCATGCCAGATGAGGGTACCAGATCTCATTATAGATGGTAATGAGCCAACATGTGGTTGCTGGGAATTGAACTCAGGACCTTTGGAAGAACAGCCAATGCTCTTAATCTCTGAGCCACCTCTCCAGCCCCCAATTTCCTCATTTTTAATAGCTGAGTAGTATTCCATTTGTTATCTCTCCCTCATATAAAGTGACCTTCTCCCTAAAAACTCTAATCCTTCAATGTCTGCTTCAAAACCAGTTATCTGCCTTCTAGCTTATGATAGCTGTTCCAAAAATTATAGGCTCTAATGACTTCTTCATGAAACACACCAACCTCTGCATATCCAAGTGATCTGTACCACCTGAGGCAGGGACTCTCTATTCCTTGAAGCTTCAAAGTGAGCATTCAGCCTATGAATATGTGCTGGTTACTTGATTTACTAACTAGAAAATCATTTTTTTAGGCTACTCACACTATCCAAAAGAAGCTATCATAAGCCTGAAAAAATAAAATAAAATAAAGTCATTTATCATCAACTAAGGCAAACACCTTCCCTACTCAAGGTTCAATGGAAATAAAAATTACTTCTGAGCTAGACAAATCCTCTCTGCCCTGCTGAGGGAGCAGACCTAGATGAGGGATAACAGATGGAGATCAAACTTATCTCCGGGGAACTGGAAAGTTCAACTGTGTCCACTCACCACACCCACCTTCAAATCATTCTGGAGGACTAACTCCTTCTGGCTTTCGTCCAGTTCATCATTTAGTGAGCTCAAATTCCTCTGCAGAGAGACAGAGACAGAGAGTAGTTCTGGTGTTTTTTGGCATGACCTACAAGTAAGTCCCATCATTATACTTAAGAATTATAAAGTATGGACAAAGCAAAGACTTCACCACCAAAATCAGAAATAAGTCAGGAGGATTTGGTATTTGGGCTCATATGAGTACAAAGGAGAAGAATTGAAATAAATTTGTCTCTAGGACTCATTTCCCTTTATCTGTCTCCACAATGGGCAAGGGCCAACAAGGCAAATGTTTTCTACACAAAGATGATACAAGGAGAGGGTGTCCAGCTCATCTGAAGCTACACAGAGAAATCATGGGAATCCTTCTGCCTTTGTGCCATTGCTATCAACTGAAAACATGAAGTACAGGGCCAGCCAGATGGCTTGGGAGGCAGAAGCTCTTGCTGTGCATGAGTTCTGTCTCTAGAGTTCAAGGGGAAAGGAAAGAAATGACAGAGGTCAACCCAAAAGTTGACCTCTGGCCTCTACATGCATGTATGCACCAATATTCACACAAACACAATAATACTATAAAACCTGAAAACATGGAGTATGGCAGGCCCCAAGTTTTCAAGGGACAAGACCATCATTGGAATATAGTAGAGTATTGGCTGTCACATACCAGTTTAAAGCTCAGCAGCATGGCTTTCAGCCTCCCAATCTCCTCCCTGAGTTCTCGGATGAGCTTCACATTGGCATCCTGAAACACAAAGAACTCAGTCACCACTGGCTCATCCCAGGTATATGAATCACTAGTCTGGAGAAATATGTTATTCTTTGGGAGTAATTTCTTAAAGTATAATCCCAGGACCTACAATATCAGCCTCATCCAAGAACTTGCATCAAATGCAAATTCTGGCCCTACCCCCAGAAAGCAATTTTTGAGACTTCGGGTTCAATCATGTTTAACAAACTCTTGAGGTAATTCTTTTGCATATGAACTTTGAAAATCACCTTAGGGCAGGTCGGGGAATCTCACCAATTCTAATCCTCCTGTATGCTGACTAAATCTAACATGCCTAATCACACTACCTTTGAAAACAGCCCCTAGGTGAGTTAGGTATGTCTGTTGACCAGCTGTGGCCTCTGATCTGAAACTTCACTGCATTTCCAAGAGATTAGTAACATTTGCAATGTTCTCATCATTATTTGAAAGATAATTTTTCTGAATTTGAAAGTCAGCTTTCAAAACCACGAATCCCTCATTTCCATTTTAATCCAAAAGAGAAGTCAACTGCAATTTATATAATAAAACCCAGACACAAATCAGTATCAATTAAAAATAAAGTATCAAACAGAAGCTTCCAAATGGCCTTTCTTTGAGTGGCAATCATACACTGTGGACCTTAAGAGAAATGGTCTTAAAGAAACGAACGCCTAAAGGAAATGAAAGTATTTGCTGAGAACTGTAGAGAGAGAAAGGCATGGCATTACACTGAGAGAAAGGCTTATCACTTGCAGAAGGCAGGTTGGATTGAAAACTGTGCTTGTTAGTTTTTGTCAACTTGACAGAGGCTAGAATCATCTGGGAAACTGCAAACTCAATTAAGAAAATGCCCCTCAGACTGAACTGTAGGCAAGCCTGCAGGGCACTTATGATTGATGGGGAGGGTCCAGCTGACTGTGCATAGTACCGCTTCTGGGTAGGTGGTCTAGGCTGTTAAAAAAAAAATCAAACTGAGTGAGCCACGGAGGGCAAGCCAGCAGGCAGAGATGCTCCAGGTTCCGGCCTTGGCTCTCCTCAAAGATGGACTGTAGTCTGTATGATGTGATAACCCTTTTGTAGTGTTTTGAATGAGACATCCCCCACAAGTCTTAGAGATTTGAATGCTTAGTCTCCAGTTGATGGCTGTTTGGGGAGGATTAGAAGGTACAGCCTTGCCAGAGGAAATATGTTAGTATGGGTGGATTTTGAAATTTCAAAGCCATTTCTAGCTAGCTTTCTCTGCCTTCTGCATGAGACTGAGGTAAAAGCTCTCAGCTGCTGCTCTAGACATGTGATGCCTGCTACCATCATAGACTTTAACCCTCTGGGACCATAAGCCCCAAATAAACTCTTTCTTCTGTAAGTTGCCTTGGCTGTGGTATTTTATCACAGCAACAGGAAAGTGATAGCTATACCTTTCCTCCCCAAGCTGCTTTTCTTCAATGTTTTACCACTGCAATAGAGAAGCTAACTATGACAAAAATAATGAGAAACAGAGAAAACAATAAGGAGAACTTCCAACTCTATCAGGCCAGGTGTTCCAGTGAAGGTCTTACCTCATTCACCTGTGGCTTGTTGATGATGTTTTTGGCATTGGATGCATATCTCATGGTACTCATGGTCTCACTGTAGCTGGTATGTGCAGGGGACACAGCTGAGGTAGAAGGATAAAGCTGAGAAATTCAACAGGCCCTTCCATCTCAGCTCTCGCTCATTCATCTTGCTGCTAATGCCCTCGCTCCATGAGAGCCTCTTGAGGGACTGGGGAGTATAAGCGATGAGTACATTTTTCTAGGCACAATACTAGCTCCTCCCAGAAGCAGAGGCAGCGCCCCACTTACTGGCAACCATGATGGTTTTGGAGTTGCCTCCAAGGCTCTCCTTCAGTAGCCAGGTCAGCACAGAGTCCCGGTATGGGATGTAAGACGGCCTCCTTGCAGGTCCCCCTCCGCTGCTGGCCCCGGACACGGTGCTGGGAATCCCACTGTCACTCCCACTGCTGGCTGCGCTACTGAGGCTCTGGCAGCTGCTGAACACTTGTGAGTTCTGGGCTTAATAGATTAAAAAAAAGAAAAAGTAGAAAACAGAACAAATTATAAAGCAAATACTCTCAAAACAAGGATTACAGAACATTGACTGAGTATCATACTCCTTTCTACACATGAAAGGAGGCTTTAAGTTTGAGCTCATATCAGACTTTGGACTTGGAACATGGACCAATTAACATGATTCTAGAATGATTGTTACTCCTATGCTAAAATCACCAGGTTTTTATGCTCAAACCAAAAAGTAAACTTATCAAAAAAATAACCTTGCATGCATCTACCATATTTTGACAAAATGAAAATAGTATGAGTTATTCTCCAAAGTCTCCCTCCCCACTCCAACCACCCTGAGTCGACCACCAAAATACCTAAAGCGGAGATTACAATTCCCAGAGTCACGAGGGACTTGTTGATATTGGCGCCTTCAGTAATCCGGTCCTTACAGTAACTTGGATCTGCCTTCTCACTGAAATAGACCAGTGAGAGTAAAAACAAAAGCAAACAGACACTGTTCTGCTGTGCTGTTGGACCCATCATAGAAAAGACCCCAGAATCAGTTTCCCTGGTTGCTCTTTCCTGTGTCATTATCCTCAATACTTTCTCCCTTCTGGATACAGAGAAAAGCAGACCCAGCATGCCACTTGCTGGCACCCATGGTGATGGAGTTGCCCTCAAGGCGCCCCTTCAGCAGCCAGGTCAGCACAGAGTCAGGTATGGGACTTCTTCCACACAGGCCGCCTATGTAAATCTTGGTGTTTGGTGGTTGCCACAGTACTTAGGCTAGATAATGCTCATCTACAGTATTGATGGCGACACAATCTCTCACAGGGAAAGACTTGCTTTAAATTAATATTTTACTGGTTTTTCAAATTTCCAAATCGAGAAACTTTGTTTCGTTATTATATACTTTCTTATAAAATTATCTTCAAATTTTTCTTCTTCCTGGATATATGTATTTGGCTATAGTATGAATAGAGTATGAATACTTCTAGTAATTCATAGTGCATTCTCTTTCAAAAATGTTTAAAATGGGCTGGAGAGATGGCTCAGCAGTTAGGAGCACTGGCTGCTCTTTCAGAGGACCCCAGCACCACATGGCAGCTCACAACTGTCTGTAACTCCAGAGGACTAAGCACTCTCTCAGAGACATACAAGCAAGCAAAAAAAATAAAATAAAATAAAATAAAATAAAATTCAATGCACATAAACAAATCTTTAAAAATGTTTACAGTAATGTACAACAGCTACTGAAAAAGTGTACTAACTCAGTTCACTTCACCTTTTCCTTGCCCACAAAATCACCTCCTTATTCTTATAGCATGGGCTATAGGAGGTTTCTTTCTTGGTTTTTGTTTTGTTTGGCTTTTTGAGACAGGGTTTCTCTGTGTAGCCTGTAGACCAGGCTGGCCTTAGAACTCAGAGGTTCCCTCTGCCTCTACCTCCCAAGTGCTGAGATTAAAGGTGTACTCTACCACCACCCACTGTGCTTTGGGGGTTTTAAAAGGTCCCAATAGGAAGTTCAGACTAAGAACCCAGGATATGGAGGAATTTCTCAGCTCCTGACTCACTGTAACTTTCAAGCTGGTGTTCAAATTTTCTTCTTTTGTATCTCAAGATGATTAAAATGTTCAAACAAGGCAAAACCCAGGACCACACCTACCCCATGTAAAGAGAGCAATAATTTTCCTTGGCTTTGAAATCCCAATTACCTGCCCGCTAGGTCCACAAGGTTGATCTTGCTGGTGGTCTCTGAGAAGAGGTTGTTCTGTAGGACTGCCTAAGGACAAAGACTATTTAGAGCTGTCATTCAGAATGATTTGCTTCCATCCCCCTTAACACTGTCCTAACCAAGGTATGTTCTGAGTCAGATGAGCACTCACCCTATTTGATCACCATCACTTTCAAAAGCACCAGCACAGTTTATAGTGAGCAGGCAAATTTCCAGGAGGCCCTCTGCAGTTTTCAGAGCCGCTGGGAGTGTAGTGCAATGTACCAAGCAAGCCAATCAAGGGGCTCCGACTGTCACCAGCAAAGAGCCACACAAGGTGATGATGGCCTTTGATCAGGTCTGTTATTCTGGCTGGTCACAGCATGTTAACTTCCTAGGGCAAGAACTTTACATGTTCCGTTCAGAAACACGTATCTACCACCAACAAAACTATTTCTCATTTTTTCTCTTACCCTAACTCAATGTGGGTTTGTTTTATAATTTTCTTTTTTTTAATAATTTGTTGTTGTTGTTTCCAGACAGGGCTGCTCTGTGTAGTTCTGGCTGTCCTGGAACTCACTCTGTAGACCAGGCTGGCCTCAAACTCTAGAGATCCACCCTGAGTGCTGGGATTAAAGGCATTTACTGCCATGCCTGGCTTGTTTTATAATTTTTTTAAAAGATTTATTTTAGCTTTTAAATGTATATACATATATGTTTGTGGGTGTGTGCATGTGAGTACAGGTACTAGAAGAGGCTGGAAGGTGTCAGATTCCCTGGAACTAGAGACACAAGTAGTTGTGAGCTGCCTGATGCTGGTGCTGGGAACAGAATTCAGATCTTTTACAAGAGAAGGGCATACTCTTCACTGCCGAGCCATCTTTCCAGCCCCTTTTATAAAACTTCAATGCTGGGCCTTTATCACAAAAATAAAATTTTAGAACATTTCCAAAGACCCCCAATTTCTTTCAACTATGTTTATAGTCAACCTCTGCTCTCATCTCTAGCTCAAGTAACCACTCCCTATTCAATGCTTTATACAAATCTGCCTTTTGGGATATTTCCTAAAAAACTGGAATCATCCAGACTTTTCACTGGGCACAGTTTTGAGACTCAAATATGTTGAAGCGCTTTCTTAGTTAGGGTTTTATTGCTGTAAAGAGACACCATGACCATGGCAACTCTTATAAAGGAAATCTTTAATTGAGGCTGGCCTACAGTTTCAGAGGTTTGGTCCATTATCATCACGGCAGGAAGCGTGGCAGCACACAGGCAGACACGGTGCTGGAGAAGGAGCTGAGAGGTCTACATCTTGATCCGCAGGCAGCAGAAGAGGACTGTGCGCCACACTGGGCATGGCCTGGCCATCGGAGATCGCAAAGCCCACCCCCAGAGTGACATACTTCCTCCAACAAGGCCACACCTCCTAATAGTGCTACTCCCGATGGCCAAGCATTCGTACCCATGAGTCTATTCAAACCATCACAGGCACATATCATCAGGTCATGTTTATGAAGTATTCCACTGTATGGATAATCGTCATGGTTACCTACGTACTTCACAAAAGACATTGGGGGTTTGAAGTTTTGAGCAATTACAAATACAGCCGCTATAAATATTTGGATAGAAGTCCTTTATGAATATGATTTCTGGTCTG
The DNA here is from genome assembly GCF_030254825.1 of Meriones unguiculatus. Taxonomy (NCBI): domain Eukaryota; kingdom Metazoa; phylum Chordata; class Mammalia; order Rodentia; family Muridae; genus Meriones; species Meriones unguiculatus. The sequence goes on from NC_083365.1 coordinate 21,150,096, forward strand.
TTTTTTAGTTACCTAAGAGTGAATGCTGCCTGGGTCATATGATTAGGTATTATCTAACTTTTCAAGAAACCACTGGTCTTTTCCAGAGTTGTGCCATTTTATACATGCATACAAGATTAGAGAACTCCAGCCTTGTCAATGTGTAGTGTAGAAAATCTTTAAAACTATATCCATGGTAGCCAGGTGGTGGTGGAACATGTCTTTAATCCTAGCACTCAGTAGACCAGAGAGAGACAACTATAAGAACATAATCACAAAGCACGAGAGGAGGGAGAAATCCTGCAGGGAGAAGGAACAGCCAACCTTTGTGTAGTGGATAGTGAAGATGGCATGGGATCTGCTGCTGGCCTCGTGAACGTGGGTGGCTGCTGTCATCCTGCGTGTACAAGGCAAGACAGTTAGCACAGGACTATTCAAGCACTGGGGGAGTCACGTGAACACACGAATGTTGGAGCGGAGGTTAGTGAGATGGTTTAGTGAGTGAAGGCACCTGCTGTCGAGCCAGGCAGCCTGCAGTTCACAACCATCCGTAACACCTGCCCCAGGGATCTGTCACCCTCTCTGGCCTCTGTGGGCATAGCACACATATGGTGTACATACATTCATGCAAGACAACCATACACATAAAAGTAAATAAATTTTTTAAAAAAGAAGTATCCCAAAGAAGGCAAAAGTAGCACTCTCGGTGCTGTTATCTGACAATAAAAGGGAGAATGCTTTCATACTAGCTAACATTAAAAGTTTTGAAATTATAAAACCAAAAATCAAGAATAAAAATGAGAATACTTGGGTGTTATCAACCTGGAACAATAGGCCAAAGATAGGTCTATTTAAGTGAAGACAAGTGACTTGTACTGGGAATGGTGACTCACAGCTGAAATCCCAGCACTTGAGAGAGGAGAGCAGCAGGACTGTGAGCTTGAGGCCACCCTGGACAGACCCTGCATCATTCAGAAACAAGGCTGGGGAGATGGCTCAGTGGGTAAAGTGAGCTTGGATCATCAGCACTGATGTAAAAAGCTAGGTGTGGTGGCACATGTCTGTAACTCCAATGCTGGGAAGTAGAGATAGGAAGCTCTCCGCGGGCTTGATAGGCAGCTGGTCTAGCCAATCAGTGAGCTCCAAATTCAGTGAAACACCCTTCCTCAAAACTCAGTTTGAAAGCAAGAGAGAGATACCTAGCATTCATGTCTATATGTGCACGTATCCAAATAAGTAAATGAATAAAGATTTAAAAAAACAAACCACACAGAAAAAGACAAGTGTGAGTGGTATGTATGTTGCAGAAGCCTCACAGAGAGATAACTATGAAGCAGAGAATGCATCTAACAGCTTCAGAAAGCCTTTTGAACTGAGATTGAATTACACTGATGCCATGTTTAAATGAAGAGTTTACAGCTGCTCTTAGAAATGCAACCCAGTGATAATCCCTAAAGCCACCGAGTGTCCCCTTTATCTAAATCTAGGTCACTGATCCTCCAGTTTAAAACTATCTTACATTATTTCACTGACTTCTCTAAGGACCTAGAGGATAGAAAATCTAGGAGATGTTCCTATAACTCAAGCATGCAGAGGGTTAACTGAATCTAACTTATATTTATTTTGTTTTTTTGTTGTCACTGTGAATCAAACCTAGGGCTTGTGCTAGACAACCATTCTATCACTGAGTTACATTCCAGATCCTATTCCCTCAGATAACCCAGGCTGGCCTCAAAGTAGCTAAGGGCTTTGAACTTCTGACCCTACTTCTGTCTCCAAGTGTTGTGGTTGCAGCTGTGCATCATCACGCCTGGTTTACACAGTGATGGCCTCATACCCAGAGCAAATGCTGCACTACACCCCATACTCACATTCCTTTTTTTTTTTTCCAAAGTTTTTTTTAGATTTACTAATTGCATGCATATGAATGTTTTGCCAGTATGTATATATGTGTACCACATATGTACCTCGTGCCTGAAAAGGTCCAAAGACGCTTCATATGCACTTGAAGGGGAGGGACAACTGCTTCAGCCTTTGCTGGGCGCTGGAAATTGAACCTGGGTCCTTTCACATACTATACAGTGTAGACACGCCTCAAATTTACAGTCCTGCTTCAGGGAAACTTACTCATCCTGCCTCACCCTCTCAAGTTGCTGGCATTACAGGCAGGCAACACCATGCCCATCTGCCTCTGAGGGGTTTTGTTTTGTTTTGTGTTTTTGTTTTCTTGAGACAAGGCCTATCTATCTATCTATCTATCTATCTATCTATCTATCTATCTATGTCTCGCTTCCTTGGAGATGAGGATGCTTACCTCTCATTTTTAAGGCAAGTTCTCTACCGCTGAGCTAAATCCCCAACCTCCAAGGTCTCTCTGTGTAGCCCTGGCTGCCCTGGAAGTTGCTACGTAGACCAGGCTAACCTCAAACTCACAGAGGCCCACCTGGTCTACGCCACCACACCCAGCTTGAATCCTAACTCTTAATGACTCAGAAGCTCAGCTTATCCTGAAAATCAGGCAGAAGTTTTTCTGAGAGAGTTCCATGAAATTCTTGGACTAGAATGTTGTTTAATTTTCTTCCTTTGTTTTTCAGTTAAAGGGCCTAGTATTGACAGGATAAAAATACAACTATAACATTTTTTTCCTCCCAGAGTAAAAAGCTTCCCTAGGCATTAGATTAGTAATGTTCTAAGAACTCACAGTAGCTAAAAACATGAAATGTTATCACAATGCACAGTAGCTCCTGAGGCGCTTAAGTTACTCCTCTAATTTCATACTCCCCTGATTTCATAAGCTCATTTTATCCCACATAAACTGCCAAACTGAGAAGACAATACTACCCAATATTGTTATGTCCAGAACAACCTCTGTTTAGCAGTAAGTCTTTGTCATGTTCTAGTTCTGAGAAGGCCTTCTGGCTGTTAACTGCAGGGAAGTGCAGAGAGATCACTGTAAAGGTGGACAGGGAAACGCAGGATGGCAAAAGGAGCCTGCAAAACCCCTGTGCCCACAACAAACCCATTTTACCTGTTTGCTATCCCCTCCTCCAGGAGCTGAATAACTTGCTGATAGTTGGTAACAACATGCTGAGACAGACCTGTTAAATTTGTCAGGGGATAAAAGAAATCAAATGAAATTCATGGTAAACTAACCTTTCCCTGCATGTCTTCGCCATTCTTTTTATTACATTTATCTATTTTTTCTCCGTATGAGTTTAAATGCAGGCCCAGCATAATGCACATGTGGAGTCAGAGGACAATTACAGGAGTTACTTCTCTTCCTCCATCAGGTAGGATGCAGGAATTGAACTCAAGCCATCAGATTGATGGCAAGAACCTCTAGACCCAATGAGCCGTCTTGGCACTGAAGAGTTTAAGTTATCCTGAGTATAACTCCATTTTGAAGTAAAGATCTTGACTGCGAACTGAATTCAGGCACTAGGAAATATCACAGAATGTACACCTGGCAGAGAACAAAGTTAACTCTCCTAGCAACAGCCTTCAGGAAATAATACAGAATAAATGCTTCATAGACAATAGAGACAAACTTCCTGGCAATAATCAATGGGAATCGGTTAGAAATGGGATGGGAAAATTCTCCCCAATGTTTCAGATGTGGTTTAGAAAAATAGCCATTGTGATTATATGCCTTAGCCATTGTGATTGTGTGCCTCAGAAAAGGTCACCCTGCCCTGCTAAACTTTACCCAATTCTGTAACGCCAAGGCTTGTGCCCCCCTGCTTGTTGCCATGGAAACCCCCTGTTCACAGACTTTCCCTTTAAAAATCCTGTTCACTCAGAACTCGGGGTCCCACTTTTCTACTGCTGTGTCAGTGAGACTTGGGTCCCAAGTTTGATCACTATCATAATAAAGCTCTCTTGCAATTGCATCGAGTCGTCTCCTGGTGGTCTCTGAGGGTCCCGTGAACCTGGCATTACAGCACCTCTAATTATTTGTTTGTTTACTTATCTATTTATTTATTTACCATTCTTACATCATATCACTTGATAAGCGAGAATGAGGGAACCTGACTAATAAGCTCACTCAGATAACAAATTAATAAGTATGCACTGAAACCTCTCATCAGGTGGTGTAATGGGTTCTAAAAATGACGTGTATTTTCACAAAGATTATGGTTTGGGATCCATGTAGTGGCCATGCTCAGAACAACAACAAAAATTCCTCACAGCTTTATTGCAGAAGTTACATGAACTCTCCACCTCCTCATATATTATCACTGGCCCTCACAAAATCCCCGATAGGAAGTTGATATTTTCCCCACAAGCTCATTTTGGCATAGAAAAATATATAGTAAATATAGCTCAGAGGTTAAGAGCGCTGGCTACTCTTAGAGATGTTCCGAGTTCAATTTCCAGCCACCACATTGTGGTTCACAACCATCTATAATGAGATCTGATACCCTCCTCTAGCATTCAGGCATACATGCATATATACATACATACAGAATACTATATAAATAAATAAAATTTTTTATTTTTTTACAGTCCACTCTGAGAAAGGCCCAGGACTGAACAACACCTAGAGCAGTTGCCCACTGGCTAACAAGGACTTTCTATTTAGCCAGGCTCAGTGGTACACCCCTGTAATCCCAGCACTCAGGGAGGCAGAGGCAGGTGGATCTCTGTGAGTTCAAAGCCAGCCAGGTCTACAAAGAGGGTCCAGGACAGCCAAGGCTACACAGAGGAACCCTGTCTTGAAAAAACAAAGACTTTTATTGGCTTGAATCTGTGTTTAAGTGGTCTTCTCTGGTGGCTACACCTCACAACAAAAGGACACAACATTCCTCCTTAAAAGATCACCGCTATCCCTCCTAAACAGCTGAACCCAGCCTAACAAAGTAAAACAGAGATGGGACCAGCCCCAATGTTGGTGTTTGACTCTACTCGTCTTCCCAGGACTGGATCCTATGAGCCCTTCAGGCTTCACATCAAGGGTTACCTGTCAGAAAAGCTTCTCTTGAGCACACACAGAGTTGCTACATGCTCCAGAAGTCTTTTTTTTTCTTTCCCTCTTCTTCCTTTCCTTCTTTCTTTCTTTCCTTCTTTCCTTCCTTCCTTCCTTCTTTCTTTCTTCCTTCCTTCCTTCTTTCTTTCTTTCTTTCTTTCTTTCTTTCTTTCTTTCTTTCTTTCTGTTTTTGTTTTTTTCGTTTTGGAGTCAGGATTTCTCTGTGTAGCCCTAGCCATCCTGGAACTTGCTCTGTAGACCAGGATAGCTCTGTAGACTCATAGAGCTCAACTTGCTTTTATCCCCCAAGTGCTGGGTCTAAAGGTGTGTGCAACAACCACCCAGCTCCAGGGGTCTTTCCAATTGGTATATCTAACTACTTTATAAACCTTTATCACAATGTGTAATTGTTTGTCTTATGACGCTTTCACCAGACTTTAAGCTTGTCTGTGAAGGCAGAGCCATGTCATGTCAGCTTATCAGCGTACATCCAGTGTCAAGCCCAGCAGCCAGCACACAGAAGACCATCATTATACATGCTGAGTGGAGATCAGACATTAGAGCTTCCTGCACCGTAGGTGGCTTTTCAATTCCCAAGATTACAGGAGCTCACCTTGGACATAGGGTCCCATCTCTGGGTGCTCCCTGACCCTCAAGGTGTAGGACTTATGATTGGATTGCTTCAAAAGATCTCTTACTCGTTCATTGTAGATTTCTAGGAAGCTAGAGACGTGGAAAAAAAGACAAGACAATTAGATTCTGGAGAAAGAAGGGAAAATGTTAATTAAGAATTAAAAGGTCGGGGTTGGGGATTTAGCTCAGTGGTAGAGCGCTTGCCTAGCAAGCTCAAGGCCCTGGATTCGGTCCTCAGCTCTGGGGGAAAAAAAAGACAAAAAAAGAATCAAACGGCCTTGGCTTCCTGTTCTGGCTCTGATAATCTTAGGACCTTAATCAATCCAGGGTTCCCCCTTAGGTGTCTTTCTACATGTGCACAGCAAGGTTTTGACCATTGGCTAACATTATATCCCAGTTTATAACATCAGTGCCAATTTGAGATCAATGGGCATTTTATACAATCTGAATGACTTTCAAATCCTTCTATTATTTCTATTATTATTCTATTATTTCTGCTTGTTTTACATAGGTGCTTATAGGGGACAGGGTGCCCATGTGAGTGCTGGTGCCCTCAGAGGCCAGAATGAGTCAGATTCCCTGGACTGGATTTACAGGCAGCTGTTAACCATCAGGCATGGATGCTGAAAATCAGACTTGGGTCCTCTGCAAAAGCAGTATGCACTTGTGATTTGTTGGTGGCACTGTTTGGGGGAGGTGTAGGTGGTCGTGGTGCTTTGAATGAGAATGGCCCCATACACCAGAGGCTCTTATGCTTTGTCCTTAGTCGGCAGAACTGTTTTCAGAGGATTGGGAGGTATAGCCTTGTTGGAGTGTCTGTGGGGGGAAGGTTTCAAAAGCCTACACTGGCCATCCCCAGCTAGCACTCTCTCTGCTTCATGCTCGCTGAGCAAGATGTAAGCTCTCAGGTCTTGCTATGACCGCGCTTCCTGCCAGGATGGTCACAAACTTAACTCCCTGGAACACAGATGTTCGCTCTTGAAAGTTAGTTTGGTCACCTGTCTTGTCACAGCAGTTGAGAAGTAACGAACACAGTGGTGCAGCCTCGATGGAGGCTACGTGTCACTGGGGACAGGCTTTGAGATTAAAAATCCTCCTGACATTTCCCACTAGTTTTCTTTGCTTCATGCTTATGGCTCAAGATGTGAGCATGAACCAGCTCTCAGCTTCCCGGTCCTGCCGGGGCTTGCCTGCGGGCCTCTCCATTATGGATTCTAACCCTGTGGAAGAACCACAGCCAAATAAACACTTTCTACATGTTGCCTTGGTCATAGTGTTTTATCACAGCGACAGGAAAAGTGGCCAAGACAGTACTCTTAACCACTGAGCTATTTTCCAGCCCTTGTTTATTTTCTAAGATAGTGTCTCATGTAGTCTAGGCTTGCCTCAAACTTACTCTGCAGCCTAGGCCTGGAACTTCTGACGTTCCTATCTTCAGCTCCCGTGTGCTAGGATTCTTTCTGCTCTTCGTGGGGAATCTCAAGGGCCACTGCTGAGCCATCAAAAGGAATTAAATACAAAGGTCCTGTCCCGAGCCCTGCTGTCAGCTGGACAACTCTGATGTTTTACACACCAAGACCCTTGGGTTATACTTTCTAGAGATCCATTTCAGCTTCAAAAACACAAAATAGTTGCAATTCTTAACTGAAACCAATAATGATTATACATAACAGGAAGGGAAGGGGAGAAGGGAAGAAAGGAGGGAGAATACAAGGTTTAAAGAACCTTTACTAGTTTACTAGTTGACTTTATTAGTAAAGTCAAGTGGTGGTGGTACACGCCTTTGATCCCAGCACTCAGGAGGCAAAGGCAGGAGGATCTCTGTGAGTTTGAGGTGAAAGAAAGAAAGAAAAAAGAAAGAAAGAAAGAAGGAAGAAAAGGAGGAAAGAAAGAAAGAAAGAAAGAAAGAAAGAAAGAAAGAAAGAAAGAAAGAAAGAAAGAAAGAAAAAGAATCATATATCTATGTTTTTCTCACTGCAACTTAGTGAAAACTATTTTGTCAGGCTATGGAGGATCATACCTACAACCACAACATTTGGGAGGATAAAACAGCAGGATAAAGAGTCTGCAACCAGCCTAGGTTACATAGCTTGATGCTGTCCAACAAAACAAAACAAAACAGAAATCTTGGATCTAGCACTAGTCTGGAGAGTAGATTTGAAATCTACAGAAGGAGCCAACAAGGGTTAGGAAGGGTAATCCCAATAGCAGGAATGAAACTACAGGAAGTGAGGGAAAGTACTCTGGAAAAGAATCTGCTTGCTGGTCTAGTCCAAGGGAGGGAATTACATTTTCTACAACTCAAAGGCTTAAGTGTATTTCCCATTTCCTGTACTGTATAATGTAGCCTCTGCAGATTTCCTCCATCCCTCTGATGACTCTGGAAGTGAGAGAGGCTGAAAATGTGAAATCTGGAGTAGAAATAGGTCATTAAGGGGTCTGGAGCTCGAGCCCTTACCTTATTTTTATGCTATGTGAAGAAGGTAGTGAGGTACAGCAATCCTTCCTGATGAACAGAGCCTGCACAAATCAGAGGGTTAGACTTCACTGAAGGAAGCTGACACAGGAAACTTACTGTGGGCGCACATGATCAACAGAAAATCTATACCTCACATATCCGCGGGGTCAGCCCAACAGAGGCCTGGATGACAGAAAAAGGGAAACATTACTGCTTACTCTGAGCAATGTCCACCTGCCCTCCTCTTACCTGAAAGTACCTGGAAACCTAGAACCAACCCCTCAGCATAGAGGGTGTGTGTGTGAGCTCTTTGTGCCAGATAGCCTCTATAGAAGTATATAGAAGACTACGGGTGGGTAATGAGCACCCTCGGCAAAATCCTGTGCAAAAATTCAAAGAAGCCAGGCTGGCTTCAAACTCACAGAGCTCTGCCTGCCTCTGCTGGACTAACGGTGTGTTCTGCCACACGTGGCATCAGATAGGGTATTCTTAAAGAATGCTATCCTTTTGATTTTATCTTTTGTTGTTGATGTTGTTATTTGTTTTGAGACAGAGTCTTGGTGTGTATCCCTAGATGGCTCACGGAGATCTGCCTGCCTCTACTCCCAAGCGTGGGGATTAAAGGTGTGCACCACCACGCCTGAAATTATCCCCCTCAATTTTCTGTGATTAAAAACAACTTGCAGGCTGCCTTTAATCCCAGCAGAGACAGACGGATCTCTAGGAGTTCAAGGCCACCCTGGTCTACAAAGCAAGTCCAGGACAATCAAGGACTATGTTACACAGAGAAACCCTATTTCAAGAATAAAACAGCAACAACAAAACACAACTTGCATTACACTCTATATATGTTTAAAAGCTCCCAGTCCAGCTACTTCTCTTGCTTTCTTTTAACACACATAGCTTTTGAACTTGGACACAGCGTTTTCATCTCTGTATAGCACTGACATTTAGTCTGGATTTATTCCCAACAAAGGTATTAAGCTTCAAACAATAAACCTGGAAATAATATACATATCCAGTAGGACCAACAAGGACTCTTTGTCAAAGGAAATCATGAAATTCTGGTTCTTCAAGAGACCACAAAAGTTTAGCATTCAGTTAAAGTGGTGAAATCCCATTGTTAAAATAGAAGAGGGTCATTGATCTCATTAATGTTGACTATGGAGGTCACACTCTATCTCACAGTGGTAAGGGCAGTGTAATAAGGTGTGTGGTGGCATTGGAAGGCAGTTCACTCTAGTGTGAATACTCACTGGAGTTCCCAGCATGGTGTATGTCTTCCCAGAGCCTGTCTGCCCATAGGCAAAGAGGCATATGTTGTAGCCCTTGGCAGCTCCAGACAGTACTTCAGTCCCCAAGTCCTGGAACACCTGTAACAACAAAAGCAGAGAGCTTGTTTGTGGAACCCTGCTATTAAGGTTGAAGTTTGGCAGTTCTGGATAGCCTCTGAGCTCAGTCTGTGATGATGGGCTCCTTTTTTGGCAGGGTTCCCTCTTTGCCTGATCTAGGGAACCCCAGACGCCCTAAGGATCATCACATAGCTCTCAGGGAAAACTACAGGCCAGATCCTTTCCTGATAGAAACCTGTTCAGCAAGCACCTGCAGATTCCTGGAGATGCCAACCTTATGCTAATAAGATGTCTTGGTGTCTTGGCTTTCCACCAGTGACCTTTAACTATACCTGGAGATTCTCCCCCACCCATGGGGTGAGTAAGTAATGCATTTCTGTCTTATGATACGGTTGTTTTGTTACAGGTAGATTAAGTATCCCTGGCACCCCTAGTCCCATCAAATCAAACACAACCCAAGGTTTATAAGTCCTTGATTCACGAAATAAACTCTCTCACTCCACTTCTCCACCATGACTTCCTGAGACTTGTCATTTATTCTGAAGAAGGGAGGGCTCTCCTCCTCCCTGAAGATTCAGCCCTGAGCTCTGGGGGCTTGGTTGCTGGCCAGTCCAGCCATAGCTGCCTCCTGGAGCCTTCCTGAACACTGTGAGCTCAGTGTTGACTGCTGACAAAGCACCCACCTGGCCTGGACCCACCTTCCAGCCCATCAGGCCTGAACTCAACAGACCTGCCTTCTGGCTCCCTAAGCTGACCATCCACACCTCTGCCATTAATACAGCATCTTACCCAAAAGGCTGTAACACTGTGGTATCACCATAGGCTTTTGATGACCTCTGGTCCCAGCAATCTCATTTTAAAAGAGCTAACCCAGTGGAAAACTCATCTTCACCTCCCCCAGATGGGCTTTGTTTGTTTGTTGATACAGGGTTTCTCTGTGTAGCCCTGGCTGTCCTGGATTTACTTTGTAGACCAGGCTGGCCTCAAACTCACAGAAATCTGCCTGCCTCTACCTCCCATGTGCTGGGACTAAAGGCGTGTGCCACCAGAGCTAGATGAGCAGGAAGCATTCTTAAGGGACTGAGCTGCATCTCGCCCCAGTGTTCTGTAGTCTAATACAAAAATACAAAAGAATCTGAGTCAGGACAAAGATAAAAAGGCAAAAACCATACTCTTCCTTGTACACAGGGGAATGCTTACCACGGCTAATGGGATGACTATAGTGAAACACTGCCCAAAAACACTGCCCCAAGGTCTGAAGACCTCACCGGACAAGTTTAGCTTGTTGTCGCCAAGAATTTCTCTTCTGACTGCTCCTGATAGCTGGCAGCTTCTGCTGGACAATCACTTCAGTTTAGGTCAGGTTTTATGACAAATTCAGAAACCCCCACATGGAAACTGGACTTTGAAACTTCAACTGAACTCTGCTAGGCAGCATCTGAATGCTTGTGGCCACTAGTGATGGTCTTCTAGAACATCTTACTGTCTACTAGAACAATAACAGATGAAATAAGGTGATGGTCTTCTAGAACAACTTACTGTCTACTAGAACAATAACAGATGAAATAAGGTGATGGTCTTCTAGAACAACTTACTGTCTACTAGAACAATAACAGATGAAATAAGGTGATGGTCTTCTAGAACAACTTACTGTCTACTAGAACAATAACAGATGAAATAAGGTGATGGTCTTCTAGAACAACTTACTGTCTACTAGAACAATAACAGATGAAATAAGGTGATGGTCTTCTAGAACAACTTACTGTCTACTAGAACAATAACAGATGAAATAAGGCTGCCAACCAAGGAGACAAGTCCATTTGACTTTCCAAAAAAAGGCACAAGGCAAAGCAACAGCTGACAAATCCTCCAGGAGTACCAAGCACAATGGCAGAAGAGTCAAGATGCTGCTCCTGTCAGCCTATTCTGTGCTGTAAATAGGGGGCCCCATTGCTTTCCTGATATTTATTTATTTGTTTATTTATACAAGAATTCCCTGTGTAGCCTCAGCTGTCCTGGACTTGCTTTGTAGACCAGGCTGCCCTCGAACTCACAGAGATCAGCTTGCCTCTCTCTCCCTCAGTGTTGAGATTACTGGCATGTGCCACCTTGCCTGGCCTTTCCTGATCATTTTAAAATTAATTTATTTATTCACTTTACATCCCAATTGTATCCCCCTCCCTCCTCTCTTCCTGGTTCCATTCTCCCTTCCTCCCCCCTCCCCTATTCCTCAGAAAAGAGGAGCCCACCACCACCCACCCACCCACCCCAGTTCATCAAGTCTCATCAGCACATCCTCTTCCCCTGTGGCCTGGCAAGGCAGCCCCGCCAGGGGGAAATGATCTTGATCATTTTTTTTTCAACTTCCCTTTCAATTCTGTGACTCATTAGCTATCGTTCCAAATTGTAGTGTGGGTCTTATACTTCAAAACTGGGTAACCCTGGGCACGTTTTGTAAGTTTCAGTTTCTCTAGCTACGTAATGGATATTTGTATTAGTGTCACACCCACTGCTGCAGAGGCTGATGTCACACATGACACTAGGGGCAACCAGAAAGAGAGAGGGGCCAAGTCATGACTACACTGTTCATGTTTTAGCAGCTGCGCTTACGCTTCTCGCCAGTGAACTGTTTGCTTTTGTTTGCTTTTTTAATGCTTCCATTATCCAGGCAAATGGCCAAAGGAACCTGGGGTGCAGTTAAAGACTTGAGAGTTACTTCCCATGATCTTTTGCAGCTCTTTCTAGTTACACTAACACCACGTTAGTAAGGCTAAAAATTGGGTCTTGTTTGCCTCCTAAGTCTGACCAGGTGAAATTCCTGAGTTTGAAGAAGCAGCATATCTTTGCTGCAGTAGACCAGATGAGTTGACTACCATCCACTCACTAGCTGGAAAATCTTCCACGGAACTCCAGCTTCCTAGGGCAGGAGGTGGGAACAGAGCGAGAGAGGCACATCTGAATCTAATCATTATTTCTGCCTACAGTTTATGATCAGCAGAGCGGCATGAAGAGAGAAAACAAAAAGTGTTTCTTTGCCCATGTTTTTATGCAAATGCATATAACTGCCTAAGTGTTTCCTAAAAGTATCTTTGAAGAAAGCACTTTGCCTGATGATAAATGATGTCAACAGACATCTGGGCTCCTGCCAAGGATGGTAGAGACTGTTAAGATACAGTTTCTACTCCTCGAGAGCTATTAGACTTAGCTCATCAGATCCTGGAAAGCCCACAACCTTAGAAAGAAGAAAACAGGCAAATAATGCTTGTTCCACTCCACCCAAGTTAACACAATGAAGCAGATGGACACAGCTCACTGTGACATCAAATATAACCTAAAGGTTAAAATAAGTCAATGAACTGCACTGTGCCACAGGCTGCAATTCAGGAGAAAAAAAGGCAAACTTCCTTTACTTATTATCTTATTTATTGTTAAGAGTTCAAGTAGATATTATATAAAAAGATTTTATATGCTATGTACTATATAACATTCTACTTATATAGTATATATTATATAATATATAATATTATTTATGTATTATATAATATAATACATATCGTATGTCATATACAATATCTGTTATATATAATATATTATAATATATTATACTATATATATATTAAACCATCCATAGACTTTTTTTGGCTGGTGGGCCAGAGCGTGTAAGAAAGCAGACTGAGTACACCAAGAATACAAGCCAAGAAGCAGCCAGCACTCCCCTGTGACTTCTGCATCAGCTCCTGCCTCCAGGTTCCTGCCCTGACAGTTCCTACCCTGACTTGCCTCAGTGATGAACTGTTACCTGAAAGTATTTGATGAAGTAATTCCTTTCCTCCCCAAGATGGCTTTAGTCAATGGTGTTTAATCAAAGCAATAAAAACTCTGAGACAGTTCCAATTTAGGAAGAGAAAGTAATAAAAATAAGTATCAAATATTAACTTCAAATGTTGCTACCAGAAACTTTTTAGTAAAGAACCAAGAGGAACGTTTAAAGTCTTAAAAGACTTGGTTTTAATGGAAATCTTTTCCTTTTTTTTTTTTTTTAAATTTTCTGAGACAGGGCTTGTCTGCGTAGCACTGGCTCTCCTGGACTTACTTTGTAGACCAGGCTGGCCTCAAACTCACAGAGATCCACCTGCCTCTGCCTCCCGAGTGTTGGGATTACAGGCGTACACCACTACTACCCGGCTCATGAGAATCTTTTTCTTTAAAAAGTAACCATATTTGGTAGCAAGAACCCTCAATCCAGAAAGTAATTCTAGACAATTGCTGGCACTTAATCATCTGATTTCAATGATGCTAATAATTACTTAGAGAAATCTTAAGGGTCCCAGAACTACATCACAGAGATGGTGAGGTGAGGATGATAAACATATGCACACACTGACCAACCTTCAGATTTCTCTGTAGCATAGAAAAGCAGAGCTGAGAGTCCCTTTCGAGACTCCAAGGAGAGAGTATTCATGTAAGAGCTGTAACCCTGTGGGGCCTTAGTTGAAAAAGAACAACTTCTCTCTTCCTCTAAAGAGCTGCACGGAGAGTTTAATAGACAAAAACACAGACTTGGAGATTGCTGTGTTTAAAAGCTGGCTCCCTGGCCAAATAACCTGAACTCAGTTTCCTCACCTGTGGAATGAAAATAACACTCCCAGGTCAGGGTCTGGAGACGGGTCAGTGGTAGAGCGCCTTGCCTATCAAACTCTAGAACTACAAAAAAGTATAATCATGCCTAACACAGGGTTAATACCATCATTCCAGCCCTGGCCCAAGTGCAGATCAAGTAATGTCTCTGTTTCTTTAGAGCAGATTTCCCCACAGGAAACAGGCGTCAGCCTCTACCAGCCTTTGGCAGATGAACAAAGACTTCCTGTTTGTTTGGTGCTGAGATCTAGTTATACCCTAAGCTAAGTTACTATATATTGCACAAAACAGTGGCTTTTCAGGCTGATCACTGTCCTGGGAGACTCTACAAGCAGCTTTTTACTCCATTTTGAGGGCGAAGGAGGCTCTCGGGTGGACACAGAAACTATCCCATCTGTCAGCACCACTAATCCAGCATAGACTGATAAATGACTTATCCCTGGGAATACATGGGAGCCACTCAATACAGTCACTGAGGAGAACTGAAACTGTGAGGGCACATTTCAAAGTCATACAAGGGAGCTGGGCAGTGATGGCACGTGCCTTTGATTCAACACTCGGGAGGATCTCCAAATTCAAGGCCAGCCTGATCTATAGAGCAAGTTTCAGGGCAGCCAGGGCTGCACAGAGAAACCCTGTCTCAGAACACCAAAACAGAAAAATAAAAATCATAAGGGAAACTGAACCCAAGAACTTGCTAGACAGACCAGACCATGGAAAGAGTGCAATTCGCTTGCCTGTACCCCATAAAGTAATAGATATCTAACACGATGGCATGACCCCATACTAACTTATCTTCTGATACCTGGTGTGTGTCAGGAACTCAACTGCTGATGCAGCCCACTCAGCTGCCTGCTCATCCTTCTATCTGCCTGTGGTGCTTATCTGGATCTGAACCTGAACCAGCTGCCCCCTTTCCTGCTGTTTTCTCCTCTGGGCTTGTTTCCTTTCATCTCTCAGCTACAGTAATTACTGGCACTAGATCAGTAATATATCAGTGAATCCAAAATGTGGTTTGAAGAGCACAGTTATGTCACTTCTCAGTTGTGAAGGTTTCCCTGTAACTTTATCACATAATGCCATCTTACAGGAAATACATACTGAGGCATTGAGGTCACTTCCAAACGGTTTAGGGGGGAAACGGGAAACTGTTTAAATGAACTATCTTCTCTGTATGTTTGTAAGTGCCTTGAGAATCCTATTTTAATAAAAGGACTGAGAGTATAGCTTGGTGGTAAGGGTACTTGCCTAGCGTGTGCAAGACACTGGATCCAGTCTCCTGAAGAGGTGTGAAGAAAACAACCAGAAAGCACACTGAATTTGGGTTAAGTCCGGGTCACATGGCTATCAGTGTCACCACTTTCTATGTGGCCTAGTGTCAGTCACACACTGTGTTTCCTTTTTACCACTGGTAAAAAAGGGATTATGAGAATAAGAACGTAAAGTTTACTTTCAGAATCGGATGAAGTCAGTTAGGAGGAAATAATGCCTGAAACTGTATTCAAGCATAAGATGGTTCACAATCTTTTTGAGACAGATGAAAAATGACAACGAAAAAACAAACATGTTCCTGAGGTAATAGGCATGCTGTACATTGCATCAGCTGGAAGTGAGCTAGGCCAGCAATGCTCAAGCTAGAATCATTCACCAGAACATCAACACAAACACTACTTAGAAAAGGAAGAAAAACCCCGAGGGATAGATAGTGCAACAACTTGGACCAGCAGCAGAGGAAACTGACCATCTTCAGCTCACAAGAGCAAGAGAGAAAGAAATCACCAAAACCTGAGAGGAGAGAAGGAGGCAGGGTGCCAGCTTAAGAGAAGCTTGACTTAAAGACTACCAGACTGGATAAACACAGAACCTGCACGGTCTGGGCTAGATCCTCTGCATACACATGGCTGAATAGCTTGCTGTACTTATGGGACTTTGGCCTGCTCTCGGGATCCTTTTCCTCCTACTGGGTTGCCTCGCCCAGTCTTGACATGAGGGTTTGTGCTAGTCTTATTGTAACTTGTTAAGGGTTTGTATCCCTGGGAAGCCTGCTTTTTTTTAAGGGAAACAGAGGAGGAGTAGATCTTAGAGAGAGAGGAGGAGAGGGAAGGGCCTTGAAACTCAGTAGGATTGTGTAATGGGGAAAAAAAAGATGTCTAAGCTGTATGAACAACTGTGTTGCATTGTGAGAGATCAGCTGAATGGAACTTGGAAAAATCAAGTACAGCAGGAAATAGAACTCAAATATTAGTGCAAGATAAGAATCATGTATATTTTCTTCTGCTAAGTGCACTGACTTCTTTCAATGACAAGGCAACTACATTTCAGGCACAAAACCATCTATAATATCAGATAATTAGTACGGAAATGAAGAAATCACTGACAGATAACCCTTCAATCACAGAAAAATAAAAAGTGAAATTGTGAATGACCCAAAATGCAATGAAAATAAAAACATATCAGTCAAATACAGGAAACACTGTAAATTACATAAATCATGTAAATTATGGCTTTGTATACTCTAATTACAAAAAAAAGCTTAAGTAATTTTAACCTATAGTCTTTCTACAAAATTAAGAGAAATGGGGAGGGGAATAAGTTGAACTTAATTAGTAGACAAACTTTTATCCTCAAAGAAGGAAAATTTCTGGAGATAAAGCAAATTTTGATCCGTACAACAACATGGATGAACCTTGAATACTAAGCAGAGAAATTTTTTTTTTCTTTTTCCTTATTGAGACAGGACCTCGGCATGTAGCTCAGTCTAGCCTCAACTTTACAGAGATCCACTTACCTCTGCATCCTCAGTGCTGGAATTAAATGCATGCACCACCAGGCCCAGAAAAAGACAAAACAAAACAACAAAACCCGCTCCTTACAACTCGCGCGACTCAGTTCATTCTTTCCACCTCTAGATCCTGAGGAATCACTCAGGTTGGCAGGCTAGGTGTCAAGTGCCTTAACCTGCTGGGCCATCTCACCAGAGAGAAAAAAAAAATCTCTGTACCAATTTTGTATTTATGATATCTGGAAAACATAAAACTCTAGGAATGAAAAACTGACAGGAGCTGAAATGAGGGGAAATGTGAATACACAGGGACAGCATTGACAGAACTAGAGAGTAACCTGAGGGGGAAGGTTTAAATCACCTACGAGGGTGATTTAAAAAGCCTGTTTGAGGTAGAATGGTTCCCAAGCGTTTCAAGGTTTTAAGGTCCAACACTAGAAAAAAAAATCACACGTACAGACAGACAGACAGACAGACACACACACACACAGATAAAATGAGAGAGACACATACACATACAGAGAGAAAGAGAGAGAGAGAGAGAATACTGGCTAGGGAAAGATGACTCAGGAGTTAAGAATGCACACTGCTCTTGCAGAGTAACCAAGTTTGGTTTCCAGCACCCATATTGTCTGTAACTCTAGCTCCAGGGAGCTCTGACACCTTTGGCCTCTGGGGCACCTGCATTTACAGGCATATAAATATATGTATAAAAAATTTTTTAGATTTATTTTATGTGTATTTTGCCTGCATGTATGTATAGGTACCGTGTGCATGCCTGATACACAGAGGTCAGAAGAAGCCAGCAAGTGCTCTTAACAGCTGAGGCATCTTCCCTGCCCTCATATACATAATTAAAAATAAATAGTTTAAAAAGAGAACTTCATTACACAAAATTTTAGTCTAACAAAAGGAGAAATATGCTTGCTATTGGAAACCTAGCCAACTGCTAGTAAAGTCACAGATCTTGGAGGAGAACCTACAACCACCATTTTACCAAACCAACAATTCTTCATTCCATTCTAAAGATTTACCTTTATCCACAGATAAGTGTTGCAGTGGTCTGAACAGGAATGGCCCTCATAGACTCATGTGCTGAATGCTAGGCCCACAGAGAGCAGCATTATTAGGGGGTGGGGCCTTGGAGTAGATGTGTCACTGTGGAGGTGGGCTTTGAGGTCTCCCATGCTCAAGCTAGGCATAGTGAGGCACACAGTCTCCTTCTGCTGCCTACAGATCAAGATGTAGAACTCTCAGCTCCTTCTCCAGCATCATGTCTGCCTGTAGGCCACCATGCTTCTAGCCATGATGATAATGGACTCAACCTCTGAAACTGAAAACTAGCCCCAATTTAATGTTTTATTTTATAAGAGTTGCCATGGTCAGGGTGTCTCTTCACAGCAATGGGAGCCCTAATTAAGACAAGTGTAGTCCTCATACCTGCTTTGTAACAGATGCATTATCAAAAAATACTGATCAAAAAACACGGAGAAAAAGAGCTTGTATGATGCCTAATCCCAACTGATACATCTGCAATACAATTTCTGCACCTAAGGAATCTTTGCAAAACCAGGTGTGGAAAGGGTTTAAAAGAGTCAGAAGAACATAAGTTTGCTGCGAGATTGTGTCTCCTAGAAATGTCCCAGGGGCTATACCTATAAAACCTCACTAACATAGCTGCTTAAATAAAATTGAACAGTGATGACACCAGTGGACATGCTAACACGGGATAGGGAAATCTCAAGGGGCCTCAAACCTAGACATAACTATGGGCAACTGGGGAATGTTGAGAGTTGGGGAAATGGTCTTCTCCAGAGAAGACCCTCCCAATTGGCTCTCCACTACCAAGTGCCCTGAGATCATACACATACAGGTATACTGGCTGAGAAGGTTGTATTCAGGTATTTAGGAATATATCTACTGACCTATCCCTCCATACCAAGTGTGAGTCCTTAATATGTATAATGATAGATGCAGATGGCATGAATGATTGAACAAAGTGTTTACTAATCGTGGGACATAACCAAAAGCAGTTTAGCCACAGGAAATGCAGAGCAGTCTTCCCATAGCCCACTTTTGGATCAGCATGCATGGTCCCTGCAGCATCTTACAGATCTGATTTGATGCTGCAGCAGATCTTATCAGTGCCCTAGCCACACATACCAGGACCCCTTCACCATTCTCATGCATGCTAGCTTACTAACAGGTTTCACTCTTAAAAGCCTGGGCACCTGTCTAAGGGCTGTACTTGGGTTGCTGAAACTCCATTTACCACTAGAGGTGGTGCGGGGCAATTTCAAGCAATAGTCCAAGTGAAAAAAAAAATTGAAGAAAAAAAATTACTGATAAGGAAAATGTGTATATAACACAGTGTGTGCACACACTGTATATAACACAGAACAGTTGAATTAGATAGACACTCTGAGTGTCCCTTGTGTAGCTGCCCTATAGGAATAACGATATTCTAAAGAGATGCTTATAGCCCCTACCTTTGTCTATCAGACTACTAAGACAATAGGCCCCCAAGAAATTAGAATTTTTTGAGAACTCTCATTCTGGGAGAAACAAAAGACTGAAGTCTGGTTCAGGCCAATGAGGGAGCCTGTGTCTCATAAAGAGATTTCACACAACCTGTTAGCTCACCTTGCAAGAGAGAGAAGAATACTGACAATGCTGTGGGTGTGACCACACCTGACTAGCCCTGCTTAGCCAGGCACATCCCTTACCCTTCTATTTAAACCTACACCTTATATCAGAACCCCCAAGATCGTTTCAGAGGCTGAGGAATCACTGGATCTCCTTGTTCTTTTTCCCAATGTGACCACATTGAATAAACCTCCACTTTCTGCTTTTCACCACTACATGCTTCCTTAACTGACCCATTGAGGATAACTGATATGGCCTAGCTTGCTAGGACTGCTCCGACCTCCGCTCTGAGTAACTTGCTTAGCCTCCTTCCTTCCTTCCTTCTTTTCTCCCTTCCTTCCTTCCTTCTTTTCTCCCTTCCTTCCTTCCTTCCTTCCTTCCTTCCTTCCTTCCTTCCCTCTTTCCTTCCTTGCTTCCTTCCACCTGCCCTTCCTCCCATGGCAATATTTCCTAGTAAATTGTTTTCACATAATTTTTACTAGCAGAGTCTGCTACTGCAAAAAGCACTGAGAAAATTGTGGACATACATTAGAATAAAAAGGCTATGTGTCACTATAAAAACAAGCCCAGGATTTGGACAGAAATGACTCCAAATGGCAGCCTCAGCTCTGCAACTTCTCTGTCTGTCTGTCTGTCTGTCTGTCTGTCTACCTGTCTTTTTACCTGTCCATCCATCCCTCCTGTGGGTGGGTGTGCACACACATCCCAATGTAGCTGTGATCAGAGGACAGAATGCAGGAGTTGGTTCTTTCCTTCTACCATGAGGGTCTGGGAACTGAACTCAGGTCATCAGGCTTTGGGACAAGCACTTTACCCACGGCACCATCTCATCCACCCTCACGCTACGATTTAAAGAGGTAGTCTTAAATAAAAGAAAGGTTGTGTCTATCAGCCCTCCTATAAGGTAGACGGCTAGAGACGCATAGCTCAACCATATGGCTTCTTCTTGACATACTCAGATCCTTTTGTTTGATCCTCAGTGGAAAGGCAGGGGAGGTAATGTTTAACTGCCATGACCATTTTGTGATAACCAACTACATTTGGATATGACAGCATATGTAAAGGTGCTTTTTTTTTTTTGAGACAGTGTCTTTCTAGGTGGTCCTGAAACTTTATGCAGACAAGGCTGACCTCAAACTCACAGAGATCTGCCTGCCTCTGCCTCCTAAGCTGGGGTTAAAGGTGTGAGCCACTTTGACTAGCCACTTTTTAAACTAGACTACAGAAAAACTGGCTCATTTTAAGAATAGCTGTTTTTCAACTTAGCATATTTCCTCCAACTTGTAAATACCACATCCCCACTTGGCTATGAATAGAAAATTTATAAAACATAGGTTTTCAGATTTTAGCATTCATCTCAACCACCCAGACAATATTAAAAGGTATTATTGGCCCCATATGGCCCCTGGTTAAAAAAATGACAGAATGAAACTCAAGAGGGAATTCCAAGTTAAATTAGTAGGTCACATGATACTCTGATCCTGATTGGAAATCTAAGGAACTGAGGTTAAGTGTGTGTGTGCTACTTTATTTAGACATAATAATATGACATCTGTGGAGAAAGGAAAAACAAAACACAAGCATTTCCTTTCTACCTTTAGCCTCTTTGTCCCTTCCTTCCCTTTTCCCTACACCCACTGGTCTTGTGAGGATAGTATGTAAAAGAACAGCAGTCCTGAAAGCTGAATCCCTGTGTCTAGGGATGCCCTGGATTCACTATCCCAAGAAAACCCTAGGCAAGCCCCTGATGTGCTGGACAGAAGGACATTTGTTTATGGCTGAGGCTCAGACATGGCACCCACACATAATACAGTGAACATAAAAGGATTCATAACTATGGAAAGAGCGAGTAAATGAATGCATTAACTATGGACTGAATCCAGTAAGTAAGTATGAATCCACAGAAAGTATGTGGAATAAAATTACACGTTGGCGGTTCTGTAGTTTTCCTCTAAATCCTGCCCGAATTACTTTCCACATGTTTGATCTTCATTCAGAAGCATGTCAGCAGGTCAGTATCTTGTACACAGCACAGTTTTCAGTGTGCTCATAAGAGCTCCTTATCATTGTTTTTAACGGGTTTGTTCCAGCGGCACTGGGAGATATTCAAGTAGGACCAAGGGGGTTGGAGATATGGCTCAAGGGGCAGGGTGCTCACCAGACAAGGCAAATGTGAAAACTAGAGTTTGGGTTCTCAGAACAAAAGAGCTGGTGGGTATGGTAGCCCACCTGTAATTTCAACAAGCAGGAGGGGAAAGACAGATAGATTAGGCAAAAAAAAAAAAATTGAATCCAGAGACTGCCTCAGCATATAATGCTAAGAGTAACTGAGGAAGACACTGGGCCTTGGGCCTAAACACACACACACACACACACACACACACACACACACACACACACAAATATGAACCTCCATACATGCTTGCACACCACATATAAATGGAGAAAGGAAAACAAGTCCAGATGATTGTGCCTATGTGAAAAAAGTTTTCCGCCAATTATGCTGCTAGGAGCATATTTCCTGTTTTTAATCTTGTTTATTCTGAAGGGTCTCTCCAGGCTAAAGTAGGTGCTGGAGATGCAAGTGAACTGGTTTCAGACTTTAGCAAGGCCAGCTGAAGCCCATCTCATTTTCAGGTTTGGTTTCGCACATTTTATGATGACCTGTACAGCATCTGCCTCAGACATTGTACTGGCAGTACACCTTCCTGCCTAAAGCCACACCCTCCTCTGCCAGCCCCAGAGCCTTTGCAGAAGGGGCAGGCTGCATGTTAGTCACAAGACCTCAGACCATACACGCCTCTTCTGCTTCAGCCCTCAGACTTCAAGTCAATTCCAAATTACACAAAACTAACTCCAGCTTTACAAATATTCTGAGAACAAAGGGTAGCTGAAGTGGGAAGATCTTAATCCCAGGCCAACCTGGGCAACACAGGCGACTCTGTCTCCAAACAAACAAAAAAAAAAAAGCATCATATACTACAGGTCTGGATTCACCCCGGGGAACTTACAGTCATTCCCCTCTAATTTGAAACTGGACACCTTAGGGTACAGCACAGATGAGAGAAAACCTGCTTGGAAAAAGGGGTGCCAGGGATGCTGGGATATGCTGGAAAGAAAAGGAGCATAATGGGCTAGTGTAGGCCTGTAGTCTCAGCACCCAGGGGCCTGAGGCAAGAGGACTGCAGACTGAAGGTTTATCAGAGTTACATAATGAGTTCCAGACCAGCCTTGGCAACATAATCAGAGCCTGTCTCAAAATCAGAAGAAGGAAGACGAGCAGCACAGTGACCACAGGGGTGGTGTCCAGATTCCAGCCCTCAGGAGCATCCGACTGCATGTCAGCATCTAGCCCCAGAGTATAAGCTACTGCCTGGATCTCACAGGGTACTCAGGTCCACTGACACATCCAAGTAATTTATAATAAAGCATTCGGCTGCATCCACAGATAAACATTTGCTCTAAACTAAACTGAGCTAAATTCTGTGGTACTCCCCATTTCTCAGAAAGAGCGGAGTCACAAAGAAGGCCTGAAAGTAACATGCCTTCATTCCTGACCTTTGGTCCTTTCTATACTACTGTAAGACTTAACAGTCGAGTATCTTCTAATTGTCAGCTAATTTGTATCACACATCAAATGTCAGAGGGTAGCACACAATCAGGAGATAGGGCAAGTCCAAACAGCACTTAGCAGAATTTAGTACAAAAATCAAGGTTTTGGAAGCAGCAGACCTGGGGTTAAATCTAGCATCACTCCTTAGTAATGTGACCAGGGACAAATTATTATCTCATCTGTAACAGAGGCATTGCTAACTCACTTTCAAGGGTTGCTGTGTGGCTGTAAAGAACAAATGAGATAATAGAACTCAAATACCAAGTTCAGTACCTAGAACAGGGTAGCCCTCAAAAGGTGATAGTTCAGCCAAGTGGGGTGGCACATACTTGTAATCCTAGCATGAGGATGGCAGAAGCAGGAACAAGTTTGAGGACAGCCTTGTATACATAGCAAGACTTTATCTCAAAAACTACATCATTTTAAGAAGCCAGGAATGATGACACAAGCTTATTGGAAGGCAGGAGTATAGACTTGTACATATATCAAGTCTGAGGCTAGTGTTAACTATATGAGACCCTGTCTCAAAAGCAAACCAAAAAACCAAAACCAAACCAAAACAAAACAAAACCAACAAATATAAAGTGCTATTTTCTCCCTATGGAAGCAAGTTGGTTATAAAAACATCACCAAAATTAACTCTGACTTTTCCAAACCCAGACACTGAATTGCTAAACTCCATGGAATGTTTCCAGGTGCTTGAAGAAGGAAGAAGTTGTTTACTTTCTTAAAACTTTCTGATGTGGGACAGAAAGAAAATCTTACCAGCCTGAGACCATGAAGTACCTGTGTTTAACACCACCACAAACAAGATGGGATAAGCTTAACAGGTGAAAAAAGACAGAGAGAGTAATCAAGGGTTTCTATTTTTGTCAAATTCCCTCTCAACAGAACTGCTGCCTCTCCCAATTACATGGAAGCTGTATTAATCTTCCTCCTACATGAACTCAGTGAGAATCCCTAGAAAGCACCTGTTACAGGACTGCATGGTATACAATGAATATTTCTCGACATTTGTTGATATGGTACTGACATCTACAAAGTATACATTCAAAAACTTCACAACTGAGTTACCAAAATTAGTCACACACACAAAAACAAACAAACAAAACCACCTTACAGTATTTTAATTAAGGTGACAAGTTTGCATTGGGCTGCATTCATAGGTTTTATAGGCCCCATTTGGCCCCTGGTTAAAAAAATGACAGAATGAAACTCAAGAGGGAATTCCAAGTTAAATTAGTAGGTCATATGATATTCTGATCCTGATTGGAAATCTAAAGAACTGAGGTTAAGTGTGTGTGTGTGTGTGTGTGTGTGTGTGTGTGTGTGTGTGTGTGTATACTACTTTCAAGTCTTAGGCAAGAATGTCGCTCTCACTTTTGGAAGAGAAGCTACATACTGTGCTTCTATCTCATCACAAAGAGAACAATCATATTGTGAATCAGATTTTAAAATGTTTTATTAACATATATTAAATATTCATAATGGGTTTCATTATGAAAATTTCATATGGGTACCTAATATATTTCAGTTATATTCACCCGTTAATCTCTCTTTTCTTCCCCTCACACTAACTCCCACTTCCTCTTCCTAACTAGCTCGCCTTCTATTTTCATGTCTCTTCCTCTGCTTTTTCATTTATTTTTCAAGGGATTACAGAAAGGTGCACTTTATCAGTGGCTACGCCACTGAAGACAATGTCTCTCCCTCCCCTACCTCTGTTAACTGCTTACAAATCCCCATGAGCCCCTCCCGCAACACAGTTCTGGAGGTTCAGTGTGATCCAGCTTGTGTGCATGTAATCACAGCTGCTATGAGTTCAGGAGTGCCTAAATGCCTAACTTCAGATATAGTAGTTGAACAATGAAATGAGTGACAAAGTATTAATATAATCACTATTTCTAGGAAGTGTGTAAGACAAAGGCCTTTGAGCACCTTCTCCGGCTTGCTTCTCCCACCTCTGAGGAACAGTTACTTAAGGGGCTATGCATTAACTGAGAATTTTTAGGGCTCAGTTCTACTTCTGCCTAGGGCAACTCCACAGGGTTCTGCCTTTCACAATCCAAGCTGGGTGTGCAGGTGCATACCTTTAGTACCAGCTCTGGGAAAGCAGAGGCAGGTGGGTCTCTAATAGTTTAAGGCCAAGCTAGTCTACACAGCCGTATCATGTCTGGACATCAGCAGCACACACCCCTCATCTCCTTTCTCCAGCTCTCAGTCTCTCCACCTCATCTTTTATAATATGAATGAACTAGACTCTGACAGTCTTTCTTCCCATCACTGAGAATAAAATTTTACCTGTCCCCCCTCTTTGATTTTTGAGATGAGCTCTGGCTGTCCTGGGAATAACTATGTCTTTATAGATCAGGCTCATCTCACAGAGATCCACCCACCTCTGCCTCCCAAATACTAGGATTAAAGGCAGGTGCTACCACACCTGGTCTATTTCTCCCTGGACATTTCATCAAACGCTTGGTTTAAATGTCTGTTATTTTTCCACAATGTGGGACTGAGGAGAATGGCTTCATGGAGAGAATGCTCTCCATGAAAGTGTGGGGAACACAGTCTGTAGCCCCAGCACCTTAGTCTAAAAATACACACACACACACACACACACACACACACACACACACACACGTGCGCGCGCGCATTTTAATTAGATGGGCATAGAAACCACCTGTAATCCAATCATTTAGGAAGCAGAAATGAGAGAGTCCTTAGGGCAAGCTAGGTAAGTAGACAAGCTAGATTTGGTGAACCTGGGTTCAGAAAAGACCCTATCTCAAAAAATAAAAATAAAAAACCAAAGTGAAAAACAATTGATAAAGGTACCTGAGTCAACTTCAGGCCTATATCACATCTAACACACATAGACACACACATGTAAACATGTAAGTATACCTACCTGCCTACAAACATGCATACACACACACACATCACACATATATGCAAGCAAAAATTATGTAATATTCACCACATTATGATTACCTGTCTCCTCTAAAAGAGAAACATCAAATTTGAGGCTGACTAATGGGAAATGTTTGAGAAAAGATGGTGAACTACATAAGAGCAAACAAAACAAAGATTACACAACTCCTTTCTTCTTTCATCTCTTAGATCTGCCCACAATTCTAAAAGGGCTATTTTTACTACAAGTTGAGATTATTTAAATGTATATAAATAGTTAGAAAATAGTTAGAACCACTTTATTGTAGGTAACACCCCTGATGTTAAATCCTAGGAAAGAAAATTTGAGGTCAAACTCCAATCCCAAAAAATACAGTTCACAAAGAGCAGCAAGTAGAAGAAAGTACCCTAAGACAAACAGTTTCAAACTCTCCAAAAAGTTTCAGAATAGACATTTTCTAACTTTGCCCCCACCCCACTCTCAAGCTACAAAAGGCAAGACTCCACCCCTCAACTACAGCCCTAGCTCTGGCCTTAGAGAAAAGCTACCCTATTAGTGTCTTCTCCAGTGGCTGTTGAAAACAAAACAAAACAAACAAAAAAACACCACAAAAAAACAAGTTGGGCTGGGTTTGGTGATGAACACCTTTAATCCTAGCATCAGGGTACACAGAGACAAGTTGGAAAGCCAAACTGGTCTACACAGTGAGTTCAGGCTACCCAGGGCTACATATTGAGACCTTGTCTCAAAACAAAACAAAACAGCAACTTAGGAGAGAAAGGCTTTCTTTCAGTTCACAACTCTAGGTTACAGTCCGTTACCATGGAGACCTCAGGAGATAGGAGCTGAGGCAGGTGGTCATACCCACAGTAGAGAGAGATGGAATGTCTGTAGACTTACAGCTCAGCTTTCACTATTCCTCTCCTTTAGTCCAGGTACCAGCCCATGAAATGGTGCTGCCCACATTCAAGAAGAGTCTTTTCAACTCAATCAAACCCAGCTCACAAGCGTTCTCACAGGCCAACCTAATCTACACAAGTCTTCATTAAGCTCTCCTTCCTAGGTGATTCTTATTGACATAAGAACCCAGCCATATTCTAGACATTATAGCATACTATCACTATGCCTGACAAAGCTTCTGATTGCTTTCGGTTTTAGGGACAAGCACTAAGATTGATGTAGAAAAGAAAAGAAAACCACTGAAGATCATTGGGTGACACAAATTTAGTGCTATATGTTTGTGGGCTACAACTCAAACATATTTCTCACCTTTCCAATGTCATATTAATTTGTAACAATCAAGATAAAGTTAGAGAATATAATAATGCAGAGTGAACAAAAAAAGATAAAACTGAAAAAACTAAAATAGTAAAACTAAAAATATTGCATACATGTTTTTGCATACACACACACACACACACACACACACACACAAGAGCCAGGGAAATGGCTGTGTCAAATTCTGGGCCATTCTGAGTGCCTGTACGCACTGTCCCCAGGGGAATGGTGCAACTCTCTTGAGTTTTCCATGCTAGGGTGGATGTTCAGATGATGCAGCTGCTTTTGAAGCATCTATAGTCTTATAAGTGGTCCCAATAAACACTGGTTCACAGCTAGACTGTGGTGGAATCATTTCCTTTTTTAAAAATAACTTTGTTAGAAAACAAACCCCCCCAAGAAAACAACAACAAAAAAAGAAATTTTGTGTTGTTTAATAATACTTTGTATTTATTGACAATTTCATATATATGTACAATGTATCATGATAATATCCACCACACTCAAACCCCTCCTATCTATTCAACACCCTTAAACATGTGTCTTTTCTCCTTTCATTTTCTTTTTGATGCTGTTTTTATTTTTTGCTGATCACAGAAGACAGAAAAATCAGCCCTGCTGTTTTCTCCATACCTCCTCTGAACATTGCCCTTAGGAGCCCTGTGTGCTAGCTGTGTTAGTATGTGCCTACCATCGAGCACCAACGCTGGAAGACTGAAAGGTCATCCTATGTGACATCATGACATCATCTCTCCCAACTCCATTCCTCCAAAAGAAGGGCCTTCTGGTTGATCAGCTGTGCTGGCTCTCTGAACAGAAGACTATTGAAACAGTGCTGACTTGGACCAGGCCTGCTCCACAAGTGTGAAGGCAGATTAGCACCTGGGAAGTCTGAGCAAGAGCTTCCTCAGGGGAAGCCTGGACACAACTGTCTACTGTGATAGATATATAGATACTTTGTTTAATAGGCCACTTTTGGGTGGGGTAGTGGCACACACCTGTAATCCCAGCACTTGGGGAGGCAGAGGCAGGCAGACCTCTGGGAGTTCGAGGCCAGCCTGGTCTACAAAAGGATTCCAGGCAGGAAAAAATAAAATAAAATAAAATAAAATAAAAAAGCTACCATTGGGGCTAGAAAAACGAAAAGGCTCTTGCCACACCAGCCTAGCGACTTTTGAGTTCAGTGCACAGAACACACATATGGATAGAAAGAAAAGCCAACTCTACAAAGTTGTCCTCCGACCTCCACAGAAACTCAGTGGCCTGTGCATATAAATAAAAAAGAGCTTTGCTTTGCTTTGTTTTTTAAAGGGCTACTTTCTACTCTTGTTTGGATGACCTTTCAAATCACTTTTCCACAAAGACTCTTCAAAGCAGTGATCACCATCATCAAGCGTTTCTTCTTTAATCAAATGACAGTCCCATTGGACCTCAGAACAAGCTCAAGTATGAGGAGTAGGATGAAAGCCTAAGACCAGTTCTCAGCAGATGCAAGTGAG
This sequence comes from Meriones unguiculatus, assembly GCF_030254825.1. Taxonomy (NCBI): domain Eukaryota; kingdom Metazoa; phylum Chordata; class Mammalia; order Rodentia; family Muridae; genus Meriones; species Meriones unguiculatus. The sequence goes on from NC_083365.1 coordinate 21,178,851, forward strand.
ACTGGCCTGGGAAACATCAAGGAAAACTGTCTGTCAGATAACCCCTTTTCAGCCCAGACCTCCAGGGCTCCAGGTATTACCAGAATTCTTATTACCCTTGACTCACTTAAGAGAAAAACAGAACAAAACAAAACAAAACAACAACAACAAAAAACAACCACTTTAAACTACTTTTTGTATTTTAAAAGAATTCTCCAGTTTCCCTGTCTACTTTTTCCCTGTCTATTTTTGTATAGGAATTTGGCACCAGCAACAACCTCTAGTGTCAGGGAACTCTGTTCTTCAGATGTTTCTATGAATCTAGAAGCTAATCTTCTAAGAGTCACAGTTGTGTTTAGAGAAAGGGGAAAACAAGTTAGACAAAGCCAAAACAATGACCTTATTCCTTCCAAATCCAGCACAAGGCCATACTTTCGGAGCTGAGCAGCTGTGCTGCTGGCTGAGGGGACAAACTGCAATGAAAGATCGTGTGTATCTCCCTCCCCCTCTCAGGCCTGCAGAACCCATCCAATTGCTACACAAAAGGGCTTTTTCTTATAAACTTCTCTCCCTCTACTTCTGTCTCTATCGTGAATGGAAAGAAACAACACTAGGATGGAATGTACATTGCTCTGCAAATATTCATGAGAAAATGCTCTGACACCCACACATGGCTGAGCTCCCCCAGCACATGCATGAGCCAGGAGAAGGAGGTGCAGAGAAACTCTGACATCTGTGTTTCTAGAACCAAAACGGCTGGAATGATGTCTTATAATGGGCAACAAGATTCAAGAAGGTGAGGCTGGCGATGCAGCTCTGTGCAGAATCGTGTGTCTGGCACATAAGAAAAGTACTAGAATCAATTCTGAATGTTGAATGCTTAAAAAAAAAAAGTCTGCTTTTTAAAAACATTTTATTATTTTTATGTGTTTTGCCTGCCTGCCTGCCTGTGCACACTACTCTCAGATGCCAGAAGAGCTCATTAGATCCCCTTGAACTAGAGTTACAGGGGTTGATGAGCTGCCCTGTGGGTGCTAGAAATAGAACCTGAGTCCTCTGGACGGAGCAACAAATGCTCTTAACTGCGGAGCCATCCCTCCAGCCCCAGTGCTTGCTGCTCTCCAAAGTGACCCACATTCAGGTCCCTGCACATATAGTGCTGCTCAAAACCACTTGTAACCCCAGCTCCAGGGCATCCAACAACCTCTTCAGGCCTCCACAGATACTCGCCTTCGTGTGCATATATGCTCACACACAAACATAATTTAAAATAAAACCATCTTTGAAAAAAGAAGGCAGTTTTATCTTACCTGTCATCTACCGAGGTAATTAAACAATTAGTTTGCTAGTCATTAAATGATCATTTAAGGTGTGTGGCCCTGAAAATACAGGAACAAAACTGTGAAGGATGCTGTGTGTGCAAGCCTGGACTCTGCTGTCAGCAGCCAAGGGTCTGATTGTTAGTTCTATCACTCAGTTGCGTGACCTTTAGAAGACACTCTGTCAGAGCCCAAAGCTACACTGAAATGGAGCTATAACAACTCTGGAAAGTAATGGAATTCCAACGGTGCCTGCTACCCAGTGAGCTCTCCCTTCCATTACATTTTAGTTTCTTCTTTATATTTCCTGCTCCTGCTGGGCCTCCAAAATCCCTTTTCAGTTTCTGCCACTTTCTCATCTTCTTTATTCTTTTCCCAAAGCTTTCATTCACTCTCCAAGTTCAGTAGATTCCAAGGACATAGAAGAAGTAAAGGCCGGACTCCTCTCCATATCCTCCTTACTTTCCTGAAGTGGCAGATAACAGACTCCGTCTTCATTTTGTAAGAGTGGGGTTCCCAGACAGAAGTGCTGTTTCCATGACAGCAGCATGGAATCAAACCCTGGTCCCACGAGAGAACCAGTAACGGGTGCTCCATTACTCCTCATAATGGCAATAGTTCCATTTTCTCTCACCTTGATTCAACACACAGCTGGGGTTAGGGCTGGACTAACAGCATACTACCGGCCATACCGGGACCTTTGTGCTGCAGTTCACAGTGCTACCTACCAACACCATAAGCAGCAGACATTTCCCTGCAATGTGAGGACAATTCTGAATTTGCAAAAAATGCATGCATGTGTGAGAGAGAGTCTGACTTAATGACTTGCTCTGTGTCTAGGTCTTCATCTTTAAAATAAGTTTCTTTAGGCTAGGAATACACATTACACATTAGTTGGTAGAGTCCTTGCTAGCATGCATGAAAGCCCTGGGTTTGATCCCCATCTCTGTATAAAAACAGGCTGGGTGGTTCTTACTTGTTATCCTAGCACTCCAGAGGTGAAAGCAGGAAGACCAGAAAGTCAAGGTCATCTGTCTCATCTATATAGCAGGGTAAGGACCTCTGGGGAGTAGATAAAGTCCTGAATGAATGTGTATTTTGACATGAACACAGCCATGTCAAGGACCCCAATGTCTCAGACCCATGGGGACAGCAAAGCCCACATCTGGTCCAAGTATGGATTTCAAAAATGACTGCCTTCAGCTAAAACCAGTGTCTGTAGAAACTGTCTACCACAGTGTCCTCCTCCTGAGTGGCTGCAGCCAAAAACTACTTCCTTATAGAAACCTCTTGCTAAAGCACCATGGGATTTCAGGCCCGTGTCTGTCCTTTCTTCATTTCACAGCCTGCATGATAGTCTCCTGGCTCTTCTCACCTCCCCCACTCCTCTTGCATTATTCTAGCCCCCCAGGCTCTTCCAGATATCACCCCTCCCAACACCCTGCCCCCTCCCCCCGAGCTGACCCCCTTCTCTTGAAGATAGCCCTAGCCACACTGCATCTACTTCTCTTTCTCTCTGCTCTGGACTCTGACAGATGTCTCTGGGTGTTCTCTCATTCTAACCCACAAGGGAAACCTTCTCTCACATCATGGAGCGGCCACTGTGGTGGTTCCTTTACTGTCCCTCGAATACAGTCATGTTCCAGGGAAAGTGCGTTTCCTCTCCAAGCTGCTCCAGGTTTCTGACATTCTCAGAAGTGGTGGGACTCTATTTTCTCTTTTTTTCTCTCCCTCCCTTTCTCTCCCTTTCCACTTTCTGGCTCCTCTCGAAAGGCCTGCAATAACATACTCTGGTGTTGTGTGGTGTTTGGTATTCAGTGTACTATGAAGACCAAAGAAGTATAAAAATGCCAGAAACCACATCTTTTTACTACTGTAATTTTAGTTTTAGATTCAGTGCTTGTAACGAGAAAAACATCCTCACCCATACAATTTTTAATTTGGAAAAGTTACAAGTGTTTGGGTAATGTGCTTTAGCTAAATAACAAACTATTTTAAAATGAAGAGTCCCAGGGGAGTAAAGGCGATTGCTTTACAAAAGGCAGGGCATGCTTTTTGTTGACTCAGTCTGGTTTGTTGTGAACAGCCACTGCCGTTCTTGGTGGGTGGAGCTGAACTAAATTCCTCACGGAAAGTGTTACAAACATACAATAGGGCAAATGCAATGTGTGCAGCAGAGAACTCCCATCCTAGCAGTGGCTCATCAACAGGAGGAAGTTAGCGGAGTTTTCCAAGTGGAGCATGCTGGTCCCAGGAGGAACACCCAGCTTCAAAGAAGAGGTAGGAAAAAATGTATGCTTGTTTCTCATGTGCTGCAAGAGAACAGGCCTCATGACAGGATTTTAGCCCCAGCACATAAAAACTCTCATAGCTACTGAATAGGTGGGCAATTAACATAATTACTTTAACAATTCCTTCATCACATAACTGAGATATATACTATCACAGAAATGGTAACAACACACACATTCACATACATGTAACTAATAACAAATAGGACACAGAAAGGTTAAATAGCTTGTCCAAAGTAAGACAGCAAACTAGTATCTATGTCTTAATTCAAACCTGGGTCTAATTTCAGAGTAGAAATAGATGTGCATTAGTATAGATTCACACCAGGAAAAACAGATTGATTTTGAAGAAACATTTTGGCTGAACGTCCAAATATTTTAAAAAAGGGTGTAAATACAATTTAGATCATCAAAGATCTGCCTTAAGAATCTGCTTTAGGGCTGTGGGGTTAGCTTAGTAGGTAAACTCTTATGCTCCCATTCTTATTAACATCTTGGCTACTTCTCCTGTTGTTATGATTAAATACCTTGACAAAAGTGACAGAATGAATGGGCAAAGTTTCTTCTGGCTCACAGTTCAGGTTACAGTCGGTTACGGCAGGGAATGTAGGACAGCAGACGCTGGAAGCGGCTGGTCCTGGGAGGCAGGACGTAGTGAACGTTAGTGCTCACTTTACTTTTCCTCTTGATGTAGCCCAGGACCCCAGTCCACAGAACGGTAGCCTCTCAGTGAGTGCATCTGCCGCCTTAACCTTAATTAAGGTAATCCCTGCAGGCGTGCCTAGAATGCAGAGGCCAGTCTGCCTGGTGCTTCCAGAGCGCATCAAGCTGACACCTGAGCTTAGTCATCACATGACCTCTCTATCTGTGAATTACCACCATCAACACCTGTTGCTTTGTTTTTGAGACAGGGATTCAACCGTGTAGCCCTTAGCTGGCCGGAACTTCACAATATAACCCAGACTGGCCTCCAATTCACAGAGATCTGCCTGCCTTTGCCTCCCAAGTGACAGGATTAAAAGCATGTGTCATCACACCTGGCCCTAGGGGACATTCTTGTTAACACCACTCAACAAATGGTAAAAATCTTATTAACATTTATCTGTGAATGGTGATACCTTGTTAACAGGTATCTCTGAATGCTAATGTCTTGCTAACAGTTATCTATGAATGATGACACCATTTATGGATGGTGACACCTTATTAACAGTGATGTCGACAGTGGCACCTTGTCGACATCTAGTTCACATATATATGCGAATATATATACATATATCTACACATACATGTAGAATGCTTTTAATTGCCACATGTTTGAAAGTGATGTTTAATCCAGTGTCAGAAATAGTGACAAATCAGAGAAAGATTTGACAGAATAGGCTACACCCAACTCTCAGAAGAGAGAGAAAGGGAAACTACTTAAGGGGCAATGCAGAGAGGAGGGGTAGTGACAGTTTTACCGGGACAGTAATAGAGAAACAGGCTGCAGAGCAAGAACAAGCTAGACACAGGTGAAGACAGAATGAGCCAGAGAATGAGAAGGAGCCAGAAGATTCGAAAAGAATGCTGGAGTTAGTTTGAGGCAAAGCAGAACAATTCAGAGGCTGATTTAAAAAGCCAGATTGAATCAGTTAGCTGCTAGAGGAATTTGAGTCAGAACAGCTGAGTTGAACCAGCCAGCCCAGAGCTCAGTAAAAACTAGAAAGGGTGAGCTCACTAGGCAGTAAGTTTTAGGGGCTGAAAACATTCTAGGTCCAGGTTAAACTGGATGCTAGAAGCTTCCAGAACTAGGCATACGTTAGCAGAAGGAGGCAATAATCCTCCAAGACAACAGCTTAACCAGGCGAATAAAAGTGCTTTTTACACACACACTCCAGACACACGTATGCCTGTGTGTCTTAGATAGTCTGAAGCAGCTCTTACAATGGTCATGCTTTCTGTTAAGAAAAGACCAATGTTTTTTATGCAGTAGTTCCTTTCCTGGAGTTTTTCAGATCTCAGTGGAAGTGTTGCAATACCAGTAAGAAGTGGTACATACATTACATACATTGCGTGTTGGAGTTAAAAACAAGACCTATGGGGATGGCTCAGAGGTTAAGAACACATGCTGCTCTTACTTACAGAGGACTTGAGTTTGAATTCCAGCATCCATGTCCAGTGGCTCACAACTGCCCATAACTCCAGCTCCAGAGGATATGACACTCTCTTCTGGCCTCTAGGGACACTGCACTCATGTTTACAACCCCCCCACACACACACACATTGAAATAATTAAAAATAAAAATAAGGTCTTATGCATCATTCCGTAACTCTGAAACAAATGGGTAGTTTGTATTCACAGATTCGCCACACAAATTTGCACAGGCACGTGCCACCATGCCTTGTATATTATATTTTTTCCCTCAGTTTTAGGATTCAACTGTCATAAAGTACCCCAGTTACTGGCAGTATTGGGATTTTCTGTGGCCTAGCAAAGCTTGCTGCCATTATAGGACTGGAAGCAGAACCTTCTACAGTGAAGTGCTTAACCAGTACAACACAGTATTAGGCTCCTGCTTCCCAGAAACAAAGATGCCCTAAAGATGCACTAGTCACACCTCCAGTTGCCTTAGCAACTTGAGAAAGAGACAGAACTACAAGAATAGAGAAAATGACCAGCAACACCCTGAGCCAGCAGAGCCTTAGCCCTCTCAACCCTCAGCCAGCGGATCTTTGGGATTCACCTCCTATAGACTCTTGCAGTCTGGCAGACGAGCTGCCTGGCCCTTTCACACTCTGTGTAGGAGCACAAGTACACAGGTAAGATCCTAAGAAGAGGGTGCTGGAGAAATGGCTCAGAGGATAAGAGCACTGATTGCTCTTCCCAAAGGTCCTGAGTTCAATTCCCAGCAACCACATGGTGGCTCACAACCATCTAAACATGAAATCTGGTTCCCTCTTCTGGCGTGCAGGTGTACATGCTAACACACATTGCATAAGTAATAAATAAATAAATCTTTAAAAAAAAAAAGATCCTAAGAAGATATTCAGCTCTAGGATCCTCAATCCTTCTGCTCTACATAATTCAAGGCCATGTTTGAGGTGGGCCCTACTCACCTACTTCAATAGCAGACTCTCTGCACTAACCCCACATGAGTCACACTAAGGCCTAGATTGGAAATGGACACTGGCCAAGCTCCTAAACCTTCACCGAACAGTCTTCTCCTATCTCTTTGAGTGATTAAAAAACAAAACAAAACAAAAAAACCGATGCCACTCACTCCCATTTCTAACTAACGTCACAAATAACAGCCATCACCCAGATTCCATGCTAATTTATCTAATTTATCCCAGTTATAAAAACTGAGGAGACAATGCTATCATAAAAATAACCTTAAATGGTCCACAATGTATTAGGTTTTTCTCTTGAAAATCAGTTTGCATTGAGATTTTTTTTAAAGCTTAAAGTACTAATTAGAGTATTTCGAGCCTGCAACTGCCAATATATATATATATATATATATATATATATATATATATATATAAATTGTTTTGTTTCATTTTTGTTTCCCAAGACATGGTTTCTCTGTGTAGCCTTGGCTGTCCTAGACTCCCTTTGAAGACCAGGCTAGCCTTGAACTCACAGAGATCTGCCTGCCTCTGCTTCCCTGAGTGCTGAGATTTCAGGCATGTGCCACCACACCTGGTTGCCATAATAATCTCAAAAAGTAAATTTACAGCAAACATTCATAAGAAGGAGAATAAAGGAGAAATGCCATTACCACTTCCTGAGATGCGTATCGAGGGTCCTCCGGATTGACTGACCAATAGCAGTAATCAAAGCCAAATGCCACAACCTTCTCCCGGGTGTCTCCAAAGCTCTCTGGTCGACTGTCCACCTAAAATTAAACACAGAACCCAGTGTCTTCCCTGTTGGGTCATTGGACAGTGGCTCTTGATTATGTCCCCCTGCAATTACAGAGACCTGGACTAACTTCCAGAATGTTTACAACAGCCTCAAAAGGATGGAGCTGCCTGTCTCTATCTCACTAGGAACAAAGAAAGACCCAAAGAGCTCGTCCACAGATAACTGGCCTCAGGGAAGTCAACAGCTGGGGAGGTGTATGGAAGGCAAACTAAAGTTTGTTCTTGGGGACTATAGAGATGGCTCAGAGGTTAAGAGCACTGGCGGCTCTTAGAGGACCTGGCTTTGATTCTCAGCATCCACTTGGCAGCTCATCACCATCTGTAACTCCAGGCCCAGGGAATCTGATGCCCTCTTCTGGCCTCTTAGGGCATGAGGCACACACAAGGTCCACAGACATACATGTAGGCACAACACCCATACACAGAAAATAATAAATATCCTGTAAAAAGTTTGTTCTTCCCCCTGATGGGAGAGCAGCCTTGCCAGGCCACAGGGGAGGACAATACAGCCAGTTCTGATGAGACTGGATAAGCTAGGGTCAGAGGGAAGGGCAGGAGGACCTCCCCTATCCGTGGACTTGAAGAGGGGCATAGGAGCAGATGAGGGAGGGAGGAATGGTGGGATTGGGAGGGGAAGAGAGAGGGGGCTACAGCTGGGATACAAAGTGAATAAACTAATTAATATAAACATAAAAACTTAATTAAAAATAACTTTAAAAATAAAATTTTAAAAAATGTTTGCTCTTGGCCAAGCTTCATTCTCTAGACCCAAAAGTATGAGATCGTACAACAAAACAGCTGAAGTGATTAGCAAGAGAGATAAGCAAGAGAAGGCAGGGAATGAAAGGCCCTTTGTCCTTAGGAGCGCCTGTTTAAACTTTGGCAGGGCTTATTCTCTTTTAACAAGAGCTAATGACAAGAGGAAACAAAATATATCTCAGAAGTAACACGAGAGAGGGCATAGCACTGAGGCCTGGGGTCTAGATAACCTTCACTCTGCCTCAGTTCTTGGGAATGCTGGCTCACTCCACATGCTACCTACAGCAGCTCTCTGGTGATCATCTTCCTGGCTTCTTTCCATGGCTCAAGATCCACAAAAAACTCATTCATCTTCTGTGTGAGGAAGGGTAGAGGAAGTCGACTTCTAGAAGGAGCAGAGGAGGACAGAAAGAAGTGCCCTGTGTCTGTCCAATTGTGCTCCAAAGTTAAGTAGTGGAAGAAAATCTGCAAGAAGGCTCAGGCCAGTGACTAACTCCCTTCTGGGATCTGAAGGCTGATGTCCGATGTCCGGACCACATTATGGCCAAAACAAACCCTGTATTGCCATGCAAATACTCAAATTCCTAATAATGCTCTGGATAAAGTACTATCAGTTGAGGGGCCCAGGATAAAGTTTAACTGGTGGCTGGGTGAGTTAGATAGACACACGAATTATTCCTGACATGAGTTGAGATAATCACAGCCCTTATTACATCCCCTGGGTTTAGTTTCAAAGCAGCTACTAACCAGTTTCCAAAACAGGTGCACCGTTCTAGTTACCAGAGCATGGATCAAACACATCTTCTGGACTATAAATGCAATTCTTTTGTTGTTTATTTGCTTTATGATCGATCCGAGCTTTCTCCACAATTCTCTTCCATCTCCTGCTCTCTCGTATGTTATACACCCCAAGAGGCCTCTTTAATTATAATAGTTCTTAATAGAAAATCAAACACAATTCCAGGCTTACCTTTACATTCCTGATTTTTGCCACTTTGTCATCAACTTCCACAATAATTCTTCCCCCTTCTTTGGTCTCCCTAAGAAATAAGAACAGAATTCAAATGAGAAGAAACACTTTTTGTTTTGTTTTCTGAGGCAGAGTCTCAGGTAGCCCAACCTGCCTCAAGTTCACACTTTAGCCAAGGATGACTTTGAGCTTCTGATCCTCCTGCCTGATCTAACCGAATGTTAGAACGACAGGCATGATCCACTACATCTGACACCTACTTAAAACACACACACAAAGCAAGCAAGCAAACAAAAACAAGAAATCTATTAGTTCCCCTACTCTCTCTCATCCCTGTCCCCGTAAGTGAAATGACTGTCTTCATAAACAGCTGAGAGCATAGAAAGCTTCCGCTAAGGAGCGTGCCTTCTGAGATCAGGACGCTTTGACTCTGGAATCACTAACCATCACCACCACTTACTCTGGTGATCTTCTGTGTATAAAACACCATATTAGATATAGATATTGTAATTTACCCATCCATCCTGCTCTCCTAGAGTAATTATGTAACTTGTCCAAGGTCACCCAGCCAGGACCTGTAGAACTGGGATTTACATCCTAATTTGTCTGATCCTTAATTATAATTTAAAAAATTAGGCTTGGAAAATATCTTTAGCCCAGCACATGACACAACTTCTCGTTGTCTCTGGACCACTGAACAAAGAGCATTTGGTGTCCTCTCTGCCGACACATTGGCCATACTTTTACATCTGAAGTCAGAGTGAAGGCCAAGGTACTTAAAGAATCTTCCTATATTGCCTTTGCATGGTAATACTACTAGCAACTAACCACCCTTTACATGTACTTTAACGTTCTTTTTTGCAGGGCGCGGGGAGGGCTTAACAACATTCATTTTAATAGGCTTATTTAATAAGCTTATTCTGATGACCCATACATCTGAAGACCACATTTTTCATAGCAAAGACCTCCAGCTAAGCTGTATCTGGAACAAAGCCCTAGATTTAAAAAAACAAAAACCAAAACTTTTTACTAGCTAAGTGGCCCTTTTGTCACTGAAATTTAAGTTTGAGTTGGATTTTTTTCCTCTTAAGGCCTTGATGTACTCTCTTGTCCACTTTACAGAAGACAGTACCTGAGAAAGGAGAGGCATTCTTTTGTGGTGAAGGGGATCGAACCCAGGGTCTCATACATCTAGGCAAAGTGTTTTACCACTCAGGCATACCCTAACTCCAGAGATGTTCCTAATCTCCCAGGATCATCAGTTCATAAGAAGGTAGAATTGCTCCCAAACACTCTGCTCATCTACAGAAATGCTGGCATTAAATTTTAAGAGGGCAGAAAGCTGGCTTCAGCTGGTCTTAGTGACACATGCCTAAAATCCCAGCATAGGCAGAGGAAGGAGGAGGAGAAGGAAAAGAAGAAGAAGGAAGAGGAGGAGGAGAAGAAAAAAGGAGGAGAAAGAGAGGAAGGAGGAGGAGAAGATGGAGAAGGAGGAAGAAAGAAGAGAAAGAAGAAGAGAAGGAAGAAGAGGAGAAGGAGGAGGAGAAGGAGAGGGAGAAGGTGAGAAAAAGGGTGAGGGAAAGGAAGAAGGAAAAGGAGAAAAAAGAAGAGGAAGAAGAAGAAAAAGGAGGAAGAGGAGCAGTAGCAGCAGTAGCAGCAGCAGTAGCTGGCTTTAATGGGTTCAACTTAGTCCTATTAATGAAAAGCCCCAAGCAAGGCAAAGCAGCCACAACTACCACTAGCCGTAGGGCCTATCAACAGAATCCATCTTCAGAGTCATAGGTTTTGGATAGAAATAAGTTTACAGGCTGCCTACATCAAAATTAAGAAGAATAGGAGAAAGCTCAGTTATTTCAAATGTTTGGAAGAGTGGATGATAACCAGCTCTTTGGATAGATTTGATGTATGCTGTAAGTTGAAAACCACTGTCCTAGAGGAGAATATAACTGAGAGGCTATACATTTGTACTCTTTTTCTCCTTCCTTTTTTTCTTTTGGTTTTCTGAGACAAGGTTTCTTTGTGTAGCCTTGGCTGTCCTGGACTTGCTTTGTAGACCAGGCTGGCCCCAGAGATCCATCTGCCTCTGCCTCCCTGAGTGCTGGCATTACAGGCTGCACCACTAGACCTGGCTTTGTGTTCATTTTTGAAACTCAAAAAAGAAAGGAACAGATAGAAAAGAGGTCATAAGAATAAAAATAATCACTAAAAAAAAAAAAAAAAACAAAACCCATGACTAACACCTGATTGGACATGAGAAGGTAACAGAAAAGAAATATGATCGAAGTCCATTTACACATATGTGAAAATGTCATAATGAAGCCCATTATTTCATATAACTAACACATGCTAATAAAGTGTTTTGTAAAAGATTGACATGGTTATTCCTATTTTATAGATTAAAAAACAAAAGGTGGAAAAAAATGTATCATGTGAAAAGCACAGGGCAGTGGGGCAGAGTACAGGATTGGTAGATATGTTCTTCAGTGGTGGGTGAGTTTGAGTTGACAAGGACAGCATCTCAAAATGACAAACAGAATTTCTGTTTGTGGGAGACAACTAAGGTCAAGGGTAGGACTTCAAAAACCGCTTCTGTGCTGTTATTTTATTCAAGGTTTCCCCCAGTCCTATAGGACAAAGGCAATTTTGAGCATCTTGCAGAGGAGCAGCATGGTGTAGTAAATCAAACCCTGCTTTTAGAACTTAAACAAGACCATATTCTCATTTGGAAAAAATAATGTAAGCTTAAGCTGATGACTTACTTGAAAGTTGGAACAGGCTACATAATCAGCAGATTCTCCACATGCAAACCAGCTTCAATGAACAGAATTCATTGCAGAATTCTGTGGGAATTGGGGAACGTCTGGTCTAGATTTCTTAGCTGAGATCACACTGAATGCTTACATAACTACCTCTGAATCTGTGGTTGTGAATCTGCAGGCTGCTAAAAATCTGCTCATACCTGGAGATCAGGAGGCTTGACGATCGATCACTCTCCCGCCAGCCTCCTCACTGGAGCTAAAAGTAAGTTTCCTGATTGTTCTTCGTTTTTGTTGGATGAGATATGTTATGCTTAGCAATCACTACACATAACAAAGGCATTTCGACATCGTTTCTTAATCTAATCCATGCTATTTGAAAGTCCTGGTTTCCAAGGATAAAAAGTCAAGAGTGCTGCTATCCTGAGAACCCTAAAAACAGCTTGGAAAGAAAGACATCTACCAGCAGCTACTCTCTCCTGGATAGCAGCTGCTCCCAGAAAGCCCCCAGCCCTGAATCACCCCATTCAAAGCTAGATGTTTAAAAACCATCTGCCAACCAAAACGCAGCACTTTGGGGCACACTCTTCTTCTGTGTTCCCCTGTCCCACTGTTGTCATTCTGTCAAAACTTTTCCAAGCAAATGGCCTCTACAAGGACAAGCCTAACTCCACATGGTACCATTTTTGTCATAAGAGACGATGCCTTTTTTGACCTCTGTCTCCATTTACCAAGTCAGCTTGTGTACCGGACATTTGAAAATAAGCTACCAATTCCAATATATGTCAACTGTTCTAGAACCACACTCTGCCAATTTTATCACCGATCACTCTCCTGCTTCTATCCAAGCAGGTGTCCAAGGCTTCCACCTACACACCAACAGCCTAACTTTGCTTTTCCCTTCCTGTTCTTACTTCAGAGAGCTCTACACTCCCCCCCTTTTTAATATAACTTTTTATTTATTACAATCTATTCACTTTGTATCTCAGCTGTAGCCCCTACCCTCGTCCCCTTCCAATCCTTATACTTCCCTTTATCTGTCAGAAAACTCAAAGATCATTCAAAACAGTCAGACAGCAACTCTTGCACAAAGCCTTCTCTGATTTCCCAGGTGAAGTGAGTGGAAAAGAGGATGAAATACACTGCTACACTCTGGCTGCCTCAAAGGTCGAGAGGTGCAGAATCAGCCACAGGCACTGAGGGCGCCAGGAATAGACATTTGGAGTAACTTCCCCTCTGTCACAGTTCCGTTCTTAAATCATGTCAGCTGTTAAACACAGGATGAAAACAGTCTATCTGGACCTCAATTTCCCTCCCATATCCTGACGATTCTTTTTCCTACGTCCTCAGAGTGTGTATATTTGAACACACACACTCCAGTCCTCACTTGGGTACTCCCGGGATACTAAGAGGAGTGGGGACGCCCATCCCTGTGCACCTCACGTCATGCTGCGTGAGAAAGGCCCTACTAATTAGAACACCAAGCCTCAGCCAGGGTCCCTAAAACTCCCGTTAGCCGGACACCATGGACGTGCACACAAGGCAGCGACCCCTGGAGCCACAGGAACTGCTGTCTCCTAGGACGCGATGCCCTGACCCTTCAGGCCTTCAGGCCCCTGAGCCCTCGGGGCACTGTGTGTCTTATTTTTTTCCTTCGCTCCAGTCCACCGCAAGGAAGACAGGGATCTCGCGCCCCTCTGTTCACTTGACGCTTCAGGCGCCCCCTCCTGCCACACTCACCGCTTGCTGAGAGGCCGGACCCTCACGGCCACCCGCACGTTCGCCATCCCTCCGCCACAACCCAAGACCCACACGGCGGTCCAGAGGAAGCATCCCTGGCCGGCATCCAGCGAACAGACCCAGTCACAGGCACAGCAACAGCCACAGACTGGCCCGCCCGCCCCGCGCTCCTCCAGGCTGCAGGGCCAGCCTCGCCCGAGGGGGCGGGGCCCGCCGAGCCTCGGCCAATCCCGAGACAGGTGGGATGGGCCTCCTCGCCTCGCTCCACCCTCTCAGTTCCCCGAACGCGCCCACCCAAGCAGGAGCAGCACTTCCGACGGGGGCGGGGCCCGCCGAGCCTCTGCCAATCCCGAGACAGGTGGGATGGGCCTCCTCGCCTCGCTCCACCCTCTCAGTTCCCCGAACTCTCCCACCCAAGCAGGAGCAGCACTTCCGACGGGGGCGGGGCCCGCCGAGCCTCGGCCAATCCCGAGACAGGTGGGATGGGCCTCCTCGTCTCGTTTCACCACACTCACCGCCCTAGACGACCCGCCCAAGCGTAGGCACAGCCCGACAAGGGCGGGGCATGCCGAGCACCCGCCAATTCTGAGACGGGGGTGGGGGGGAGGGCCCGGCCACCTAGTCTCGCTCCGCCCATCGCAACCTCCTCAGACGCCCCCAGGCGTGCCGTAGCACCTCTTTTGTTCTACGTTTTTGGTTAATACTCGAAAGTTCATGAAGTAAATATATATATTAATTTATGTATATAAATATATATTTATGTATATAAATAAATATACAATATATATTTATATATTGGTCTGATAGGTCAAAACTGAGGCTAAATTTTGGGTCAAAGTGAAGTGGAGCCTATCGTGGAGGCTAATTAGGGCCGGAATATTATTATTGTTAGTTCAAGGTCAGCCTGGGTCATACATTGTAGTTTGAGGTCAGCTTGGGGTGCAGCGTGAAATCCTATCTCAAAACAATGAAACGTGCAAAACCAATGGTTTTGTAGTTTTAAGGACTTTTCAATGAGGAATAATTCTTTTTCTTTTTTTTTTTTTTTGTTTTGTTTTGTTTCTAACTTACTGGCAAGTTTCTCTCTATTGCCTTGAGACTTGACTGCCGCCCGCGCAGTACCTACAGTACAGAGCAAATGCTTTCTGACCAGAATTGGTTTATTCAAATAAGAAATAGCTGTTTAAACCTTAAAGCCTCAAGCCCAGCTGGAAGACGAAGGAACCAAAACCCCTTCACCACCAGGGTGAGCAAGTTACTATTTTATATAGACTCTTAAAGAAAGCAGTCACTGATAGCAGTGACATTCCAATATATTTGAGGACATTAAGGCTGAGGACATTAAGGCTGGTTATTTCGTAGTATTTTCTAAGTAAGCCTCTATTAAGCAGGCATTGTCTAAGCAATCAGAATGCATCAGCCTGGTGAAACTCCTGACCTTATAGAGCTGGTCAAGTACAGTAATGGGTAAAACAGTTTTTTAAAAAATTTAAATGTAGCTAGGTGTGGTGGCACACACCTTTCATCCCAGCACTCAGGGAGGCAGATGACTGAGTTTGAGGTCAGCCCGGTCTACAAAGCAAGTCCAGGACAGCTAGGACTGTTAAACAGAGAAACCTTGTCTCAAAAAAAAAAAAAAAAGTTTTAAATGTACAGTAAATTAAAATTTAAGAGTACGTTAAAAAAAAAAGAACAAAGTTGCACAGAGAACAGGATCATGACATCAAGGCTGGTCTGTAATCAGAGTCCTGCTTCAGTCGAGGCAGGAGAATTTTGAGTTCCATGCTAGCCTGGACTGCATAGTAAGACCTGGTATCAATAAACAACAAACAAAGCCATGCTGTTGTGTGAAAGGTTAGACAGAGGGAACAGGTCAATATAAGGCCCTGTGTATGCAGACAGCTTTAGTTGGGATAGATGAAGATACAGAGCCAGGATCATGACATTAACATGAGGCCGCAGTAGTCTCTGGATTTTATTCAGTGAACTGGGAAACCATGGAAAAGTTTTGGAGAAGAGTACAATTAGCTAATTTATATGGTTTCTCTTGTCTTCATTTTGTGGTTGTTTCGAGTCAGGTTTTCTCTGTGTAGCCCTGACTGTCCTGTATTTCCTTTGGACCAGGCTGTCCTTGAACCCACAGAGATTTGCCTGCCTCTGCCTCCCTGAGCGCTGGGATTACAGGCATGCTCCACCATACCCAACTGGATTTTTATGTTTTTATTTTCAAATTGTTTTATATTTGTGTGTGTGTTTGCCATAGAATGTGAGTAGAAGTCAAGAATGTCATACTTGATTTTTAAATTAACCACCATCTTTGGGAGATCAGCTCTTCCCAGCTGGGATTCTTGACTGTTCACATCCTTGGAAGTTCATGGGAATGCCACCTGGTTGTGCTGCCACTCTGGGAGAGGGAGAAAGAGGGGTGTCTTCTAGCTATGCAGCTATAAAAAAACAACAAAAACAAAGCCACCACCCCTGCTGGTAAAGACTGCTTTGGGGGAAGAAGAGTACCCACAATCCTTTAAGTTACTCCTTATCCATGCTCTGCAAGGAGGCCCAATAAGCTCATCAGCCCCACAGTGAACTTTGGTGAACTCATGCTCTGTTGTTGGGACCTTAGAAGGACGGATAGACATTGTTTATGTTGCCCTCTGAGAAGGAATTTTAGCAATAGATGGCAAGTTGGCAGTCATGTGGGTACTGGGTATCAAATTCAGGTCTGCAGGTTTGGTGGCACAAGCCTTTACTGGCTGAGAAGGGCCCTGATTTATACCTTTAAAGGCTTATTCTGAGACATGAGGAGAGTAGAAACCCAGAGAGACCAGTCAGGATGCCACTTCAGCAATAAGTCATGAAGGTTCCTTTTTCTTGCCCCTTTGAAAGCACCAAGAGTAACGTATTAGACGGCTGGTTTGCACTAGACTCATTTGGAAACCCAGGTTCCTGGATAGGTTCTCTTCATGCTGATTTGCAATGAAAACTGTTGCTGAAATATTTCTATCTTCAGGCTATAGAGTGTGACATAATTGGAACATTACAATTTCCTAAATTATTTCACTCAAGGGTAGGGACATAGCTCAACTTTGCCTAACATTCACAAAGCCATTATTCGAGCCCCAGGATGGCAGAAAGTGGGTGTGGTGGCACACACTTTTTATCCCAACATTAGTAAGGGTCAGCAAATCCCAGGGCCCCCAGGCTATATGTGACCTGTCTCTCACTTTCCTAAGTAACTCTATCTTCTATAGACTGACTCACTCCATTTCTTGCTCTCACACACAAATCAGCACTTACTGACCACACTAGTACAAAGATTTCTCTTTATGCTATAATTTAGGCTTAACGTACCTTAAGCTTTTGTGAATTGGATAGCGTGGATGCTTTTATGTTATATATGTCAAGCTAAGAGTATTTTCTTTTTGTTACTTGAGATTCTTATTGGAGCCACATTTAGTTGAAATTAGTTTATTTTTACATTTTGAGGCATTCATGGAAAAAATACAAAATCATAAGGAATGTATTAATAACATTAGTATAATCAAAGTTTACATGTAAGTACACAAGAAATCATTCAAAGAAAATGACTAGATGTTAAAAGATTTGAGGTGAAACACAAATGAAGATTTTTTCTGAGTTTCTAGGTAATGGTCAAAATTTCAGCACCACTCTTCTATGGCACATTTGTAAAAAGCTGTAGACTTAAAACAATGATCTGTTGTTTTAACAGGGCCCTTTTCAGGGCAGAGTGGAAGGTAAGGCTCTTGCTTCCTTGTGAACATTTACTATCTATCATCTGTCAAGTGAAGTCTTGTTTTAAGAGCGTGATGAACAGGTATGATAAACTCCCACAACACAGAATGTAATCTTAAGGGCATACTTTAAAGTATACTAGTCTCTCTTTTATTTTTAGGTTTATTAATTTACTTATTTATTTATTTACCGCATTAATGTTTTGCCTGGATGTATGTCTGAAGGTTTCAGATCCTGGAGTTACAGCTAGTTGTGAGCTGGCATGTGGGTGCTGGGAATTAAACCTGGGTCTTTAGGAAAAGCAATCAGTGCTCCTAACCACTGAACCATCTCTCCAGCCCACTAGTCTCTATATTAAGAAAAACTCTAAGTAGGTAAAGTATATCAGTATTTTCCATTACAAACCTCTAAACGTTAGACAGATATGATGGCACATGTCTGTGATTCCAGTACTCAGGAGGCTGAGGCAAGGAAAAATCCTGTGTTTGAGATCACAGCCTGGGCTACATAATGAGTTCAAGTTCTGTCTTGGCTACATATAAGTATCAAAACAAAAAGTTCTGAATTTTTTAGCACAAGAGCTCCCTTTTTCCTCTCATCTTTTTTCCTTGCCTGTCCTACGTCTAGCAGCACACACCCACAACACGTTTCCCAGGCGATCCTAAGAATACAAGCAGGTTAATCGATCTTCTACGTGTCCTCACACTCACAGCTGTGACTTAGTACAGCAGATAAACTGTGACATTTGTGAAATGTTCTCCAACAAAACTGTTAGGGATGTGGTGCTCTGGAATTTTGCCAGGGACCAGTAGCAAAGGACTTTCTGCTTGGTATGTACCAACACTCTAGACTCTCAGAAAGAAAGCAGGTGTCCCACACAAACCAGTGGGTCACAGCCAGGTCACACCAACCGCTTCACATCCTCCTAGGTATGCCAGCCGGGAACCACCACCTTATCAAGCCTTCACAGGGTAACAGGCCTGCTGTGTAGCTACTCTGCAATCTCACAGAAATGATCACCACAGACATTTTCAGATTCAGGAACTCTCAAATTCAGAAATGTTTTAAAAAGATATAATACAAAATTTTCTGTCTAAAGAATGTTCAACTCACTTATAATAAATTATCATACATATATTTGATCATTTTTAGCTCCACTGAAGAGTGAAAATATGTGAAGAAAAAAAAAAGGTCAGTTTGATTCTAATTAACCTGAAATTCTGGGACTCCAATGTTCCCCAGTTCCCTTCTCTTATTACTCTCTACATGTTTCATTTATTTATTTTTGTGTGTAAGCACATGCACATGATGACACATGTCAGAGGCGTACCTGTGGGAGTCAGTGATCCCCTTCTGATATGGGATCCCACGGACTGAATTCAGGCTGTCAGGCTTGAAGCAGGAGCTTTTCCCTGCTGAGGTAGCTCTCTGGCCCTCCAATATAAAGAGGGCTCTTTCAGTGCTGCTAGCAACAAACACTATCAATATCCCTGTCGTACTAACCTAGAAACAGACTTCTTTAACTACCTGTAATTAAGCAAGAGTAAAGATGGCAATCACTTGTCATTAACAGTTTGGGTGTGAGCTTTAGAAACAGAAGATAAAGGAGGCACTATTTCAAGTTCATGAAGATAATTTTCTTCAGCTAGTATCTTAGGGATACACAGGGAAATTTCCTTTTGTTGTTCTCGCCACTGGAGTATATTCTCTGCCAGTTCTTCTGTCTTGTTCACCAAAATATCCATCTTGGCTAAAGCCTTGCTCTGTAACATTTGAAATTAAAAAAAGAAAATAAAATTTACAAAAAAAGAAAAGAAAAAACTTATTATCATTATGTCAGAAATAGATACGTCAAAGATAAAAATTAGTATCTGATCTTTTTCTAGTCCCTTACTGCAAAAATTCCTTTATAACTCTGTCTCTGCCCCCAACCCAACCTTACATATCTTCTGTCTGTGAGGTCACTTACTTACTATCAATCTGAACTCTATACAAATAACCTCAGGCTTTCTCACTATACCTGGCTAGTCTGGAATTCGTGGTAATTCTCCTACTTCATCATCCCCTACAGGCATGTGTATGTCACCAAACTTGTCTTAAACTGATTCTAAAGGTGTAGGGAGATTGAAGTCTGCAATTCTACAGTTTTGTTTTCTTCTGGTGCTGGAGATGAATACTCCAGATGGTAATGGTCCTCTCAATCTAGTCTATCAATATTTTCTCCACGAGTAAAGCATAGTTCTAACCAACTCACTCCTCTGTATCCTTCCTCAAAAACTGAAAGTGGACTGGAGTGATGGCTTAGCTGTTAAGAGCACCCTGGCTGCTCTTCTAGAGAACCTAGATTTGATTCCCAGCAACCACATAGCAGCTCACAACTGTCTGTAACTCCAGCTCCAGAGGATTTGATACCTTTTCTGGGCTCTGAGAGCACCAGACACATACATGGCACACAGACATACATGCAGCAAAGCATTCATCCATACATGTAAAATTAAAACAGAAATGAAAACCAAGGGGCTAGAGAGATGATTCAAAGGTTAAGAATGCTTCCTGCTCTTTCAAAGGACCTGAATTTGGTTCCCAACACCCATGTCAGCTGGCTCACAACAGCTGTAACTCTAGCCCTAAGGAATCTGACACCTCAGGTACCTGTATTCACCTGTGTACACATGTATACATGTGTGTACACACACACACACACCATGAAAACTACAACCCCCACTTACCAACAAAAAAATGCAATTGTTCTCCAGTATTCAGAGACTAAACTCTAAAGTTTGTCTACTGGGAGACTGAATCAGTGAGTTCAAGGCCTGTCTGAGCCATATAGTGAATTCAAGATCAGCCTGTCCTACATAGTAAGAACCTGCCTAAATAAATCTTTTTCTTTTCTGTTGTTTGTTTTTGAGACAGGGTTTCTCCGTGTGTGACAGCTATAGCTGTCTTGGAACTTGACTGTACACTAGGCTGGCCTTGAACTCAGAGAGGTCCGCCTGCCTCTGCCTCCCAAGTGCTGACATTAATGTGCACAGCACCACCACCTGGCTATAATAAATTCCTTAGTCTTTTTTTCAAAGCGTTTCTTAGCAAAACATTGTACCTTATGCAGTGGAAACTGCTTTCCCTTAAGCTATGTGTGCTCTCTGTTCAAAACATTCCCCACACTATTGCTTTGGCCACATTAGTCTTTCTGATACAAGTTCAAATTTTACTGATTCTTCAAACTAATTCTGAAAACTTTCTAAAGTCTTTCTATGTCCTGTCCTGTTCCCAGGTCCCTGTACTGAAAGTCTTGCTGTGATCAACAGCTAGCAAATCCTAGTAATTTTATTGTATACTTACACAAACACAATCCTATGAAGTAAGAAGTATCTATCTTGCTAGGTATGGTGGCACATGTCTAAAACCCCAGCACTTGGAAGGCAGAAGAAAAAAGACAATGAGTTTGAAGTCAGCCTAGG
Organism: Meriones unguiculatus; assembly: GCF_030254825.1. NCBI lineage: Eukaryota > Metazoa > Chordata > Mammalia > Rodentia > Muridae > Meriones > Meriones unguiculatus. The sequence continues at coordinate 21,199,788 of NC_083365.1, forward strand.
CTATACAGTAAGAACATGGGGTGGTCGAGAAGAAGAGAACGAGACGGGAAGAGAGTACAAATGGAAATGATGCTACAGCAATATATATATTTTAATACTTATTTATTTTTATTTTATGTACATTGGTGTTCTGACTACATGTATGTCTGTGTGAGAGTGTTGAGTCCCCTGGAACAGGAATTACACACAGTTGTGTGTTGCCATGTGGGAGCTGGGTATTGAATCCAGGTCCTCTGGAACAGCAGCCAGTGCTCTTAACTGCTTAGCCATCTCACCAGCCTTAAAGTAATATTAAAAAAAAAAAATGCTTCTTGACAGATGGTGGTAGCACATGACTTTAATCCCAGCACCTGGGAGTTAGAAGCAGCAGGATCTCTGTGAGTTCAAGGCCAGCCTGATCTACAATGTAGGTTCAGGATAGCCAGGGCTATTACATAGAGAAACCATGACTTGAAAAAAACCAATAAACAAACAAACATGTTTATTTTTGTTTTAAGCCAGAATCTCAGTTTGTAGTTTAAGATAGTCTGGAACTCACTACATAGTGCAGGTTAACCCTAAACTTCATAACAATTTTCTTCAGGCATCCCAGGGCTAGAGTTTTTTCACCAGGCCTGGTGAAGAAAATGTTTTTCTTTTATGTGTCATGATTTTAATAATGACTAACTCAGAGTGAAATAAGTCAACTTAAGAACATGGTAAATCTTGTCTCATACGTATATTTGAATTGTGTGTATGTAGGGGGGGTGTCATAAAAGTAAAAGGGAGACAAAGGACAGGAAGAGATATTAAGAGAGAGTAAAAAGAGTAATAGAATACCTGTGACATGAAAACAAAAGGAGGCACTATCTGGAGGAAGCAAGAGGGCCAAGAAGAGCTGAATGGAGGAGATGAGAGACAACAGCAGCAGAGGAAAACGCACGAGGACAAAGGGTGGTTGTATATCCATATGAGAAGGTCATGATGAAATACACTGCTTTGATAGTTAATTTAGGAGCTGAGGCTAGCTGGAGCTACATGAGACTATCTACAAAAATAAAACTGAAACCAAAATGTGAAATGGGAAGGTCACACAGTTGAGATTCTAGTGTAAGAATGAAGAGTAGCTGTATTAATAATACTCACCATATTCTTTAGGTTTGCACCCAAATGAGGGATATTCTTAATTGTTTCAAGATGGGTTTCCAATTTCTCAATGAAACTCACAGCCAATTCCAACAAATTTACCATATATCTGAAAGAAAGTGTTATGGTTGGAGCATAAATTTATCCCATAGGCTCCGTGTTTGAACAGTTGGTCCCTGTCAGGAAGTGCTGTTTTGTGACTTACTGGAGCTTTGGGGCACAGGGACGACTTGGTAGATGCAGAGCAACTTGAAGGTGTTCTCTAAGTCCTGACGCATTGAGATGTGCACAAGCCATGCTACAAGCCCCCCCATGGATGGAGGTGCCCCAGCCACAGCGCCTTCCCTATCATGTTGGATGTACTACCTCTAACCTGTGAGCCAAAACAAGCCTCTCCCCAGCTAAGTTGCTTCTGTAAGGTGTTCTGTGACAGTGGTAGAAAAGAAAAGTAATACAAAGAGAAAAAAGTTAACTTTTCTTTAGTTGTTTTGTTTCTTTTCATTTAATTAGGACTGTTCATTTGAAATAAGCAAATCTAATGAGTATCATTAACTTTTTAACAGAATTATCACTGGTTAAAAACATGCTCTTCTTTTACTTAAGACAAAACTTAGGTTGTCATCCAAACAAAAAATACAATGAGCAAGGCATCATGGTACACACCTTTAATCCCAGTGCTCAGGAGGCAAAGGCAGACAGATATCTGTGAGTTCGAGGACAGCCTAGTCTACAGATCAAGTTCTAGAACAGCCAGGTTTAGACAGTGAAACCCTCAAAAGGGCCAAAAAGTAAAAATAAAAATGGAAAGGCAAATTATTCATAACTGAAATATAACGCAATGGAACTGGGTGTGTGGAACATGTCTTTATTCCCATGACTTGGAAGGCAGAGGCAGAAGGATCTCTGTGACTTTTGAGACCAGCTTGGTCTACATAGTGAGTTTTAGGCCAGCCAGGACTACATATTAAGCCCTTTTTCAAAAAGGAGAAAGAAAGGAGAAGAAGGAAGAGGAAGAAAAAAACCTGTTTAGTAATAACCATCTCACATAAAACCACTTACCACTTGGTTCAGATAACAGAGAAGACACCAGGGGAAAATACACTGAAAATTACCATATACTTTTTTTGAATCTGCATTGGTAAATCTTCAAAATTATTACCCAGCTCATCTTTTTGTTGTTGTTGTTCCTTGTTTTGTTTTTAAAATCACTTTGAGATATATTATCAGTAGAGGTAAAAACAAAGTCTATCTACACAGGAAGTTTGAGGCCAGTCTACATATAAAAACCCTACTTCAAAAAAAACAAAACAAAACAAAACAAAAAAACAAAACAAAACCATAAAGCTGTGTCCAGGTTTTGTTGTTACCCTCACTGTCTTTCTAAGACAGGGTCTCGATATGTAGCCCTGGCTGCCTGCACTGAAACTCTGTAGATCAGGCTGGCTTCAAACTCATAGAAATCCACCTGCCTCCGCCTCTCCAGTGCTGGGATCAAAGGCATGCGCCACCACACCTAGCTTCAGTTTTTGCTTTTCTTAATGTTTTATCTTTGTTAAATACCAACAGATTTTTTTAGGCAATAATAAAACTACTTCATAGAAAAGTCTACATATAATAAATTTACCCACCATGCTGCATGTTAGGGTCTAATAGTCATAATTTATAATTCCCAGAACACAACTGGCAAAACAAAGTCCTGTTTTGTTTTGTTTTGAGACAGGGTTTCTCCATGTAGTCCTGGAACTCACTCTGTAAACTAGGTTGGCCCTTTCATTTTGTTTTTTTTGTTATTATTGTTTATTTTTTTGTTTTTCAAGACAGGGTTTCTCTGTGTAGCCTTGGCTGTTCTGGACTCGATTTGTAGACCAGGCTGGCCTTGAACTCACAGAGATCTGTCTGCCCCTGCCTCCCCGACTGCTGGGATTACAGGTGTGCACCACCATGTATGGTTTGGCCCTTTTGTTTTACCAGTTATAATTATTTACAAAAAAAGGCCACTTTCCAGTTTAATGCATCAATAGTAGTAATGTTAATAAATACAACCAATAATACATTGTTTTGTGAACTATGCTACAAGTTACCTCCAGTCTAAACAAAAGCTCCCTTACAAGACACACAGAATTCTCCATTTCCGCCTCTTGGTCTAACCTGTGATAAACGGCTTCCAATGGCAAGTTCTTCTCACATGTGGATCTCAGCAGTCTTTGCCTGATGGCCTGCTTCTCTCTGAGCACTGCTTCCAGATGGTTATTCATGCTTTGCAGAGCATCACACTTTTCAACTACAATAAACCAGAGATGGCAACCATAGTTAGCAACAGGACAAGTATGTTTTAGAATTGTTAAGAATTTCCTCCCTGGAGACTGCAGAGATGGCTCAGTGGTTAAGGCCACTTGTTGCTCTTCCAAAGGACCCTCCCTGGCAGCTCACAACCATCTGTAATTCTAGTTCCAGAGAATCCTATGCCTACTTCTGTCGCCTGTGGGCACTGCACACATGCAGTGCACACACACATATACAGGCAAAATACCCTTACTCAAAAAATAAAGTAAAAACAACTAAAGTCAGCATTAATCTAAGGCGAGATATAGTGGCAAATACTCCTAGTCTCAGCACTCCTCAGGCTGAGACAAAAGGATCACTTGAGTTTAGGATTTAGACCTACTCTAAGAAAAAGAGTTCCTTACTCCAAGGCATATAATAAACACATAAATCAAATAAATTCATCCCACAAGCTCTGTAAACTTCTTTCTTACTTTTGCTTCTTTAGTAACATCGATTTTAGCTTCATTTTTTTTACTAATAACCAAACTCCAGCATTAAATTCTTTGCTGTGTTTTTCAAATCTACTTCTTATTTGGTTTTTAAATCCAGGGTCTATTTTCATATGATAATCATATAACAGTAACCAATTTTAACATGTCGTTTCCTCACTCCCATCCATATGGCCTTTTGTTTTCAAAAGGACCTATCCGAGAGTAGATTGTAAACAGATGACCTTTATTTTCAAAAAAAAAAAAAAAAAAAAAAAAACAACTTTCAGGAGTTAGTTCCTTACGTCCATGTAGATCTGAGGAACTAAACTAAGGCATCAGGCTTGATGGCAAGTGCCTTTACATGCTTAGCCATCTAGCACATCCATGATCTTTTATTCTTAAAATTTTATTCCAAAAAACACTCTCTTATGTAACTGTAAGACATTCCCAACTTTTTTTTTCCTCAAAAATTTTTTTCAGAATTTTTTTCCTCAGGAAACTTATTCTTTTTAGCTTTTTTTTGCAGTATGTAGGGACTGAACCTAGGGCCTTATACATGTTAAATAAGCACTCTAACACTGAACTACTTTTTCCTTCCCCCCCCAATATTTGTGTAAAAACAATTAAAAATTATTAATTCTGTGTACATATGTATAAGCATATGTCACAGTGTTCATGTGGAAGTCAGAGAACACTTTTTGGTCAGTTCTCTCCTTTTACTCCGTGGGTCCCAGGATTTGAACTCAGGCCATCAGGCTGAGCAGAAAATGCTTTTACCCACAAGGGTTTTTACCCACTGAACCACCTAACTGGCCCTGTCTGTTTTGTTGCATTTTTTACTGTTGGTCTGTGGGAGTGGCTGCATGCACCCACGCTGCGGCACCTGTGTCATGTGGGTGGCCTGGGGACTACATTCAGGTTCTCAGGGTTGGTGGCAGGGGCCTTTACCTGTTGAGATATCTTTCTAACTCTGTTTGGTTTGTTTTTGAGACAGTTTCCTGTATTCCAATCTGGCATCAAACTCATTATGTAGTCAAGGATGACTCTGAACTTCTCAGCGCCTGCCTCTACCCACCCAGTGCTAGGAGTAAAGGTATTTATGGAGTGCTAGGGTTAAATTCAGAGCCTCTAGTATGCTAAACAAGCACTCTATCAACTCCAGCTATTTTTACAGACCACTCAAGAAAATTAAATAGTGATCTCTTGTCTTTTGAAGCTACTATGGTTTGGGAACAATCGGTGCTGAGAGCTGAGTCTTTAGTGCGGTGGCTCTGGGAGGTGGTGTAGGGCTTTGAAGAGGAACGGGGAGCAATTATGTCAGCGAGGCCAATGCCCTCATAGAAAAGTTAGTTCAACTCATTTTCAAGACCACTTTCTGCTGGGTGTGGCAGCACATGACTTTAATTGAAATATTAAGGAGGTAGGTGGATCTCAGAGGTTTAAGGCCAGCCTGGTCTACATAGTAAGTTTCAGGCCAGCCAGAACTTCAAGTGAGACCCTGTCTCAAAACAAAATTTAAAAAAAAAAAAAAACCCTTCTTGCTGCAGAGTGCTATTTTTTATACTTTTCTAAAATTTTATTTTTACGTGTATGGGTTCTTTGCCTGCATGTCTGTGTATCCTATGTTCATGCCTGGTGCCCATGGACATGGATTCTTTGAGCTTGGTGTTAGAGACATGTTGGTTGCTGGAAAAGCAGCCAGTGCTCTTAGCCAATAAGCCGTCTCTCCAGGCCACTATTCTACTTCTTAAACTTTACTGGCTTGAGCTTCAAAAAAACATAAACAAAAAAACTTAGTTCTGCCCAGTTCTGATTACTGGTTAGTTCTCTTGGAACGTATATTATAAGAGTGAGATGGATCCGTAAGCCACTCTGGATCTTGTCCTGTTCCAGTGCTAGAATGGCATCTACTATGAGGACCCCACCACCGCTGAGCAAACATGTGCCTTGAAGCCTCCAGAAGTGTGAGGAAATAATTTTTTTCCTTGTACATTATCCAGCCTCAGATATTTTGTTGTGACAACAGAAAAAAAAAAAAAAAAACATTAACAGAGGAGCCAACTTGGTTACTTTCTTATGTTATTTTCACTAGTCAGGTCAACTGCCTAGACAGGGCTACGTAGTAAAACCTCACCTAAAAAACAAAACAAACAAAAAACTCTGAAAACATGTTAATTATGGGACAATACCTGAGAAAGATTATGTCATTAGAATTCTGCTGCCTGGTATTTATATACTGGTGTAATTCAAGAGCAAGCTGAAATCCTAGTAACTATTCTCTTAAGTAAACTTACCTAAATAAGAAGGATGAATAAGATCTGCTGTATCTTTATCTAGCTGCAGAAGTTCAATTTCCAGGTTGTTCTACTTGAGGAACAAAAGGAAACTTTAGCTCACTCAGAAAGTGTCCTAAAGTTATAAGCTTAAAACACTAATAAAAATGGAGATCCCACAGAAACATGGTACATATATATATTCCTTAAATGGGATGGAAGGATGGTTTATACAAAAGCCAGGGAAGTCACTGGAGCTTTTCATTTTGGTATCTTGCCTTCCTGTTACTACAATTAACCACTATACCAAGCACCTACCAGCCATGCACTTGGCACTGATTTAATTGTAAAAGAAAAATATTCAAACCAATTAATATTTTGTGGGCATCAAACCCAGGTCCTCTAGTATGCTAAGCACCCACATTTTCTCTGAACAATACCCCAGCATACCACATACTTTTTAAAATAGAGAAGTAGAAGTGGAACGTTCATAATTTACCTGGTAAATTTCAGTTTGAATATCTGAGATCTGCTGTAATCTTGAAAAGTTCTCAAAGCAAGGAGCCATTTTCTTAGATATATCTATCATCTCCTATTGGTAAATGAACAGGGAAAGCATAGCATGTTACAAAAAGTGTGCATACTAGAATAACATACACAAGGTACTAAAAATAACATTATGTCCAAAACTGTGCCTAACACAAAGAACAAATTAAAACAGAAAATGCATATCTTCTGTTTTATTTTATTTTGATGAGGTCTCATGTAGCCAAAGCTAGCCTTGAGCTTGCTTTATTATGGTCAAAGATGTCCTTGAACTTCTGATCATCATACCTCCACTTCCTCAGCATACAGCATAAAACTAGGTTTGTGTGTGTGCACAAGACAGAGGTAGGTAGGGAGGTAGGTAGGTAGGTAGGTAGGTAGATTAGATAGATAGATAGATAGATAGATAGATAGATAGATAGATAGATAGATAGAGGAGAGGGAGTGTGTGTGTGTGTGTGTGTGTGTTGTAAGTGTGCTGGGATTAAAGGCATCTGCGGCCTTTCCTCTGGCAGCAGCCATCACATGAGCCAGCATGGGTGTGTACAAATATATCAGGAGCTATGGAGGAAGCAGTCCCATGTGATGCGCTTTCTTCTGAGGGTCCGATGCTGGCGATACGGCGAGCTGTCGCACTGCACAGGGCTCCCCGCCCCACTCGGCCTGCTAAGGCAAGAAAGATACAAGGCCAAGCAAGGTTCTGTTATTTACAGGATTCATGTCTGCCGTGGTGGCCGCAAACACAGTTTCTAAGGGTGCAACTTACAGCAAGCCTGTCCACCATGGTGTTAACCAGCTAAAATTTGCCCGAAGCCTTCTCTGTTGCTGAGGAGAGCTGGATAACAATGCGGGGTTTGAGAGCCCCAGATTCTTACTGGCTTAGTGAAGTTATCCTCATCGAGGCATGTGCCACCGCGTCCCAGCTGAATTAAAATTTTGGTGGTCAAGTGTCATTCTCCATGATCCATCTGTCTTCCCCAGCAGCATGACAGGACAGTTAAAGATGTGGTGGAACAACCACCCTGCATCTTTCAAGTCCTCGATTGTGGCACTAATTTGTATATTCCACCCAAGTAACACTCTTTGATTCACTATTTTTCCTGGTAGAGCCAAATCTAGGAAGAGGCAACTACAATGGCTTCCTCACTCCACAGATCAGGAAACCAATATGGGAATTCTGCCAAGTTTTAAGTATCTCTACCCCAAATATACATTCTGGTCCTGGGGAAATAACTACAGAATGAGTTTGGGGAATCATGGGATCTAACTGTGAGTTGGACATCAGCCAAAACTCCATTAATCACCTGACTTCCATAAGTGTTTAATACAGGGCTCATAGTTCTATAGAGTTAGAGTCTATGAGCATCATGGCAAAGAGAATAGCAGCAGGCAGAAATAGCTCTAGAGTAGTAGCTGAGAGCTTACATCTTGAGATGCAAGCATGAGGCAGAGAGATAACTAGGAATGGTATGGGCTTTTGAAACCTCAAAGCCCATACTCAATGATAAAGCTCCTCCACAAAGGCCACATTTTCTAATCTTTCCCAAACAGGTGAAATCCTTCTACCAACACCAGGTATTCAACTACATGAATCTATGGAGGCCATAAACCATCATGTATATGATTAAAATCAGACGCTATGGGAAGGGTCATGGACACTAGAAAAAAAAAATGTTTGACCTAATCCATCAATCAAAGTAGAGAGTCAGCACTGAAAAGATGGCTCAGAGTTAATTGGTTGTTCTTGCAGGTTCAATTCTCAGAAACCACATGGTGGTTTACTCCAGTTCCAGGGGATCCAACGTCTTCTTCCGACCTCCATGGGCAACAGGCATGCACATGGTGCAAATACATACAAGCAGGCAAAATATTCATACATATAAAATAAACGTGTCTAAAAAAAAATTTTAAAAAGTAGAGAACCACTGAAACCGTGCCCCTAAGTAACCAACTCTTTCTTTAGGGCCCAGGTTGTAACCTGGGGCCCTTGTAGTGGCCTGCTGTCAACCTTGACACTGTATCCTTCTATATTCTGTGTTACTGCTTTACTCAGAATAAAGTTGCTTTCAATTCTTTAGATAAGAGGACAGGAACCTAAATATTTCTAGCCCAGATGGCAACATACTAGTAACATATTGGCCAGACTGGGCTAGACTGGCTTTCCAGCAAGCTCAAACTGTCTCTTGCCTCTCACTGAGTCTCATGTGTACTAACTCTAGGACACATGCCATTCTACTATGCTTTATGTGCGTGCTGGGAATCTAAATTCAGGCCTTCTTGATTGTTTGATAGGTGCTCTATTGATTGAACCACCTCCTAAGTCACAGTATCTGTTTTATGTGGTGTTTCAGATCAAATCCAGGGCTTTAGTAGGGCTTGGTTGCACACACACCTTTAATCCCAGTACTAAGAAGGCATAAGAAGGCAGATCTTTGTGAGTTTGAGGCTAGCCTGGTCTACAGAGCTACTTCCAGGAGGTCAGGGCTACACAGCTGAAATCCTTTTTCAAAAAAACAAAAACATAAAACTGGCTGATGTGTGTTACCTGACAACAGAAAGAAAACCATAAAACCACACCACCCAAAAAGGTATCTAAAGACCCACCATTTTACAATGTCTGAGTTCATCTATGGGGATCTTTCTTCTATGGTTTAGGAACTTGTATCCTCTATCAACACCTTCTAGAGGGACACTGAGTCTCAAATGTATTAAGCAATGAAATAATACAATAGTTTTCTGACAATGCACAATGCAAAGCAAGAATACTATGCAATGTTGTAGAAAGAAAACATAGGGAGAAGTAAGAAAGGATTCAACTGAAGAGTACTGTGGCAGTGCCTGTGAAAGCTAGTTTGCCATGACCATATGAAACACTCAAAGCAATGCTGGGTCTTCAAGAAAAGTCCAGAATCCTTCACAACACAATCTTACCACAGTTAACCCTCATTATTTTACCACTATTTATTTAGGGACAGAGTTTTGCTACGTAGCCCTTGATGGTCCGTCACTCTGGGATTACAGGAGTACACCACCATACCTGACTGCTCACAATTCATTTTAAAAGATGATATGTCAAAAAAGAGAGGGTTCTGGGATCTAATTCTGCCAACTTGCTAAGTGACATTGGGTGAATTTCTTGGTCTTTTTAGGTGTTTTGTTTGTTTGTTTAATAGAGACAGGGTCTCCTCACTCTGTATCCTAAGCTAGCCTTGAACTCTAAGCAATCTTCCTGCTTCCAGCTTCCAAGTGTTTAGATTACAAATCTTGTGTCACCATATCTGGCTGTCTTGGTTTCTTAAATACTTTAGGATATATCAGAAGTTGTTGTTGAAAGAAAGAAAGAAAGAAAGAAAGAAAGAAAGAAAGAAAGAAAGAAAGAAAGAAAGATCCTAAAAGTCCTAACCATTTTATTTTACCAATGAAGACTCAGGAGCCAGATGCGGGGGTGGGGTGTGTGTGGTTAACCTACTATCTCAGAGGGCAGAGAGAGAACCCAGCCGATCTTCCTATTCAACTCATGTCCCAGATGAAAAAAGCCAAAAGCCCAAAGCTAAAAGCTTACTAGCTCAGCTGACAGCCCAGAAGGAAAAACCCAACAGCTAAAACCCCAAGAGCTATAGAGCTAAAGTGCCCTTCTTCTCCACACTGTCTTAAATACTCTTCTCTCAGAGTCCCTCCTTTCTGCTAATCCCTGTCAACTGGTTACTTGCTCCTTCTCTTGACCTAGGGTTAACTTTTTTAAATCTCATGTACAGAAAGCTCTAAAATAAAGGCGTGTGTTAGGGCTCAACCACAACAAACAAAAGACAGTTTTTTTACAGTTCACAATCTCGGGGATCACAACGAGATCAAATACCCTGCAACAAGAAGTCTCTAACAACTCTTCCATGCATAAAAAAAGAAAACCTTCCATTAAGTATGCATTGCTAATTTCTACAGATGAATTAACTAACTTCCCTCAACTTCCTTTTTGTAAGTTTCCCTCCTTCAAACTTAATGTCCTTGATTTCTCACTCCACATTCCCCTCTGTCATCTTCTACTATTCCTTCACATGTTCAATTTCTCTCTTTTCTGTCTTCCTTCTTGTCCTGTGTACATGTCTAAAAGTCACTTCTTGGGCTAATCTTCATTCTCACCTCAAAATCTTCACAGTGCAACAGCACATACACACACAACACACATCTTTAAGAGATGAGATGTTCCCCCTAAAAGTCTCCACAAGAGTTCTTCTGTACTCAGGACCTCCTGCTCCAAGTACGCTTCAATAATTCCCATCAAGAGACGTTGTCGGAAATGCTTGTTTTAAGTACCTGGCAGTATTTCTTTCTCACTGGCCCCCGCTCTACAGTCTACAACCTGTGGCTCGAGACCCCTTTAGGGAGAGGTGTCCAATGACACTTTCACAGTCAGGGGGTCGCCAAAGAACGTCGGAAAACACGGGTGTTTACATCACGATTCCTAACAGCAGCCAAGTTTACAGTTGTGAAGCAGGAACGAAATGGTTTTATGGCTGCTGAGCCACCACAACACGAGGAACCATAAAAGGGTCGCGGTATTAGGAAGGTTGAGAACCACTGTTCGAGAGGTGGTTGGACAACTGCAAGGAAAAAAAAAAAAAAAAGCAGGGCGCTGTTTCATACCTGCAGGCACTCAAAACACAGAGGACGGGGAACACCATCCACTCGGTCCCACACACTCAGAGGACCCACGGGAGAACGGTCACCGCCGCCGTCTCCAAGGGCGCAGGCCGCCCGCTGAGTGGTCATTCACGACCACCACCTCACAGCGGAATTCTGTCGCCACCCTGATGACACCATCGCAGCGCCCCCCCCCACCCCCCGCCCACGTACCTCAGTGACTATCCCCGAAGCCACCAAGTGGTTGAGCAGTAACCCAGCTGCACTCGGCGCGGACGCTGAGTCCCACGGGTTGGCGGCAGCCATGGTTCCCAAACACCGCTGGAACCGGCGCGCGGAGTGAGGGGTACACGGCGAACGGTCGCGCGGCTTGATGATGTCACAGGGCGTTCCTGCCCGGGCGGAAGCCCTGGGAGCGCGTCTCAGGCGAGCGCGGGTCCCCGGTGTTCCCTGGCGGAGCCTTCTCTGCACTGAGCGGTCGGAGGCGAGTCTCCCTGTTCCGGCAGCGGCTCTCGGAGGTTCCCTGGCTCTTAGCTTGGCTGCCGCTGCAGCCGGACCTTGGGGTAGCGCTGTCTGCTCTCCTGCTTTCTTCTTGCCACTCTTGGGCTGGCCCCTGGGAAGTAGGGATAGGCAGAAGGTGACAACTGGGACGGGAGACCCGAACGGGAGGTTTACGAGGTGGCTCTGGGTGTCTAGACTGGGCGGTGACAGCTGTTCTTTCCCGCAGGGAACTGAGCCGCAGCGCTAGGATGGGAAACAGTGCCCTCCGCGCTCATGTGGAAACAGCGCAGAAAACTGGTGTCTTTCAGCTTAAGGACCGTGGTCTGACCGAGGTGAGACGTGAGGGGACCCGGGCAAGAAACTAAAAGGTAGAGGGGTGGCGAAGCCTATTGGTGCGGGATTTTTTCCATGTTGTGAACTCCTTTCTCCAGTTCCCCTCAGAGTTGCAGAAGCTAACAAGCAACCTTAGGACCATCGATTTGTCCAACAACAAGATCGACAGCTTACCGCCTCTACTAATAGGAAAGTTCACTCTGCTGAAGAGCCTCTCCCTCAACAACAACAAACTGAGTATGGCTTTTGCGCCTGGGCAGCTTTTGCTAGTTGATCAGTAGTCCTGAAGGGTGTTTTTCCTCTTACAAACTGATTTTGTTATTAAATCAGTTCAGGGGATGCAGAATGTTGAGTATTGAAGCCTTTTGCCTCTTGCAATTAAATATACAAGCTTCCTTGGGTAGCATCATCATTCTTACTAGGTTAATATGGACTTGGAAGACCTTTGGGATGCAATGTAAACAGTTACATAATTTGGGTGTCAGAGTGGAAATGGGAGGATCTTCCAAACCTCCCCAGATTGTTGTTAGAATATACCTAAGGCCCTTTACTCAACGAACTCATTATACACATAAGCACTTTTCTGCACTTTGATGGCTTCTTAATCTTCTGAACACTGTTGGTAAAGCGTGGTATGTGAGAACTCTATGTAAGAAGCTGGGCCTGGTGATTTAGGTCTGCAACCCCAGCTACTCCAAAGGCTGAGGCAGGAGGATCATAATTTCAAGGCCAGCCTAAACAGCTTAATCAGAACCTGTTTCAGAATTAACAATAAAAAGATGAAGCAGGCCGCCATACTGTCTTTTTATAAGCTTCCTTAGTTCCATCAGATTCAGGGTTTTAATTTTTTTTTTCTTCACTAGCTATTCTACCAGATGAATTATGCAATCTGAAGAAACTCGAGACACTGAGTCTAAACAACAACCACCTGAGAGAGCTCCCATCTACCTTTGGGAACCTCTCTGCTCTGAAGACTCTGAGCCTCTCTGGGAACCAGTTGGGAGCACTGCCACCCCAACTTTGTAGCCTTCGACATCTAGATGTCGTAGATCTCTCTAAAAACCAGATTCGCAGTATTCCTGACATGGTTGGGGAGCTGCAAGCCATCGAACTCAATCTCAACCAGAACCAGGTCTATACTGTGTGTGTGTGTGTGTGTGTGTGTGTGTGTGTGTATGTGTGTATGTGTCCTGCCCCCTTCCCCAGTGTACATTGGGTGTATGGTCTTCTAATTCCTGTTCCTTAAACGATAATTTTGGAGTTGGGTATCAGAAACTAAAATAAGTTCTGTAAGCTGAACTTATTTCAGTGTGCAGTATCATGGAGTAGGTTGATAGTGGCTATGTAACGGTCTTGCAGGAGTTTGAGGAAGGTTGAGCAGAGCAACAGGGTAAGATAATTACAAAAAAAAAAAAAACTATTGAAAGTTTTACAGATAATTCAGTTCCTTTTCACACCCCCAATCATTTAGTGAGGAGCAATGTCAGGGATCATATAGTGTAGCAACGAGATATCAGACATTGCTGAAAAATCCCTAAGTGTGATAGTTTTTCTGGAGCTAGGTTACCACTGGACAACTTTACATTTGAAATGTTTGCCTTGTTTTGAAGCTTCTAGGTTAACATCTGTCTGGAGAAGCACTCTGCCCTACACATGAGGTAGTGATGAAAGAGATCTGAGACTAGGTAGCCTTTAGTTTTCAGCATCTATGCTCCTACATATGTACAACTCAGTAGATTAGCTACTACACACATCACTGTGCTAGACTGTAGTTAACATAATAGTCAGGCTTTGAGGTTGGGGTTTGGGTTTTGTTTTGTCTTTTCCCTGAGATTTTTAGGAAAAAATTGTCATTGTTTAAGCACCAAGAATTCATTGATAACTCATTCCACATACATTACTGCTGGACCCATGGTTTCTCAGACCTTACTTGGATGGCTTCAGGGAGCTTACGGCCACTTTAGTGTTTTTGAGATCTAAGAGTATGCATTTTCAGTAAGTTCCCAGGTAGTGGACAGGAATTTAGTGACCTGGGGCTAGACAGCTGAGTGGCACAATAATTGTGTAACACACATCAGACTCTGGTTTATCCTGCAGCATGGGAGGGAAAAGACTTGGAGAATTTAATGGGTCAAAGAAATGAATGGGCCAGAGACAAAGTGTTGGTTGGTATTGACCTGGAGGACCTACACAACACTGGACAGGCTGATCATATCACATGGATCATCCAAATGTTTTAGTGAGAATTGTAGCTATAAAACTGACCTAGAGATTAGTTAACAGGACCGTTGATACAGATTTTTGAGGTCACAAGCGAAATGGTTTTAGGAATTTTTTTTTTAAGGAGACGGTTAAGAATGTTAAACAGTGAAGCATTCGGGATTTATTTCTATTTGAAAAGGATTCTTAAGTAGCTGGGCATGGTGGTGCACCCCTGTAATCGCAGCACTCAGGGAGGCAGAGGCAGGTGGATCTCTGTGAGTTCAAGGCCTGAACTACAAAGCAAGTCCATGAGAGACAGGCTACAGAGAGAAACCCTGTCTCAAAAATAAAAAAAAAAAAGAAAAAAAATAATTAAGACATAAAAAGGGGTCAGGTGGTGGTTAAGCACACCTTTCATCCCAGCACTTGGGAGGCAGAGGCAGAGGCAGAGGCAGGTGGAGCTATGTGAATTGGAGGCAAGCCTGGTCTACAGAGAGTTCTAGGCCAGCCAGTGCTGCACAGAGAAACCCTGTCTCGAAAAAAACAAACATCACACACACAAATTGGATGCTGCCCTCCCCACCCCCCAAAAAAAAAATCAGGAGAAATTCAAAAGAGGAAAACTCAAGTGTCATTCACAAGAGGGAGTCTCAAGAAATGGATGGATAGTCCAGTTAGATGCAGCAGCACATGGGAAGCATGGAATATTGGCTTTGGCAATAGAGCGGCGTGGTAGGTACCAAAGTATTCATGTTTTTTTCTGAGTTGCAGCTCACTGGTAAACTTTTCCTTAAACTTACATGATCCTCATTAATTTCTATACTAAATGTACAGCGCTTTTATTATTAGTTTTTATTTCTGAAAAGCTACTGGTAACCTTCAAATAATTTGAAAGTGGAGGAGTAACAGAAGGTATGTAACAGAGGCTTCTGTCATGAGTAGGTAGTGAGAAAATGGAGGCGGTGAAAAACTAGGACACAGTCAAGATTTGTTTCAGTGTAGTAAAGTAGCCATTATGTTCCTTGTCCTCTTACTGCTTTGTTGTTCAACAGATATCTCAGATCTCTGTGAAGATATCCTGCTGTCCACGACTCAAAGTCC
Organism: Meriones unguiculatus; assembly: GCF_030254825.1. Taxonomy (NCBI): domain Eukaryota; kingdom Metazoa; phylum Chordata; class Mammalia; order Rodentia; family Muridae; genus Meriones; species Meriones unguiculatus. The sequence goes on from NC_083365.1 coordinate 21,215,263, forward strand.
TCCGCCTGGAAGAGAACTGCCTTGAGCTCAGTATGCTTCCACAGAGCATCCTTAGCGACTCCCAAATTTGCCTGCTTGCTGTGGAAGGCAATCTCTTTGAAATAAAGAAACTTCGAGAACTGGAGGGTTATGATAAGGTATGTATTAGCATCTTCTTCATTTCTAGTACCTGCCCCAGAAGAAAAAAAAATGCTGAGATAACTCGGTGATATCTACAGTTAAGCATCTGACAGGTTCATATTTTGGAGGTAGTTTTAAGACTCAGCCAGATAGTGTCAAGATGACTTTCTCCATGTACTGTTTATTGCAAAGCATCTTTTGATGTTTTCTAGCAAAATACATAAAAAAAGTTAATGTGCTTTAATAATTAAGTACATTTTGCTAGATATGGTAGCATGGCTTTAATCCTAGTGCTTGGGAGGCAGAGGCAGGCAGATCTCTGTGACTTCAAGGCCAGCCAGGACTACAGAGTGTGACTCTTGTCTCAAAAGAAAGTGAAAAGTAAACTTTGTTATGAAAAGAACCTAAGTTAAAAAGTATCCTTGTATTTGCCCATACCAAAATGCCATATGTGTAATTTTCTTTTGTGTTTTTAGTACATGGACAGGTTCACTGCCACCAAGAAGAAGTTTGCGTGATGTTCTCCAGGACCATGGGAACCTTAAAGGACACTGACTTAAAACCTCTGTTGGAATCTGGCTGGGTCAGAGGCTGCTGATATTGGAGACACTCCAGATCACTTAATAACTTTGTTTCCTTTTGAGAACATCTCAGATAAGCTAAAGAGGACTTAGGAGTAGGGGACAAGAAGAGCCTTTGATTTTGAGCCGTGCATAGGGCGGTGGCCAGTGCTGATCTTCACACCGTCATTAGCTGGGCTCTGAGAAGCCAGTAGGCGACTGCTGTTGGCGCAGTGAGGGAGCGTGGCCTGGTAACGCAATGACCCCGTGCTGCAGCTTGAGCTTTCGCTGAGTTGCGGATCACCAGCTCTCATAAAGCCAGTTACCACAGCACCTTCGTGTTCACACTTCCTGTTTTCATGGAATTCTAACCCCTGGGAACTCGGAAGGTTAGGGACGCACTTTTTTGTTCCAGTCCATCAGTCCAATAGCAGTGTTTACACGTGGAACTTGGGATGTACATACGTATGTAGCTATCTTAAAGAGAGCTTTGTCGAAAGGAGCACCAACACAACAGCCACCGAAGAATGTTTCCCCAAGGCTGCAGTAGCAATTTTTTGTTTTTTTAACTATTGCAGGTGCCTTATTGGTAAAGAGCTCTGAAGAGCTAAAACTATATGCAAAAATTGTAATTTTTTTTTTTTAGACAGGTTTTTGCTATGTAGCCCAGGCTGGCCTCAGACTCACAATCTCCCTGCCTCATCCCCACTAAGTACTGGGATTACAGGCATGCACCACTCTCAGCCTACTTGTAAGATTTTAAATGAATTTTAATAATCAAGATTTTCCTGAAGCTTTGTTAAAAATCATGTGTTAACTTCTGGTAATTTCTCCCCTTTTTGTATTTATAACTGCACTAATCAAATTACCTTCAAGAATACATTGCTACAATATTTTAAAATAACCTATGTTTATCATGGTTATTCTCTGAATGAGAAAATACACTAAATAAAGTATTTTTAATGAACTTTGTCTGGAAGAAATGTTAATCATTTAAAGAAGAATTTTTAACCTGTTAAGTGGTCCTTTGTTCTCTGAAAGTAAACTGGGTACTGTAAAAAAAAAAAAAAAAGGAAACTGGGAAGATATGTTTCATGCTCTTGTTTGCTTTTATGGCAATGAAATCTTTTGATGTCACAGTCATTTCTGAGGTATAGGGAATCATGCTTAGAGAATTTCAGATTGTCACTGGTAAGAACATTGTAAAGCTATTGCTGGGACTGTTTTCTGAAGTCTTGTCTCTGAGCAGTTAGCATTTCTTTTAGCATTTTACAAAGTGCCTCTCATCTAAGAAATCTGAACTTACAAATAACTTACATGTATTCATTTGTGTTCCCCACTCCTGTAAGAATGAGTAAGTACCACCTTTTACAGTCTCATTGCATGTCCAAATATACCAGATTATACTGCTCCAGAATGCCTTCTTGTTATTCAGTCAGAAATGCCCTCTCTCACTTCCTTGGTCCTGTCTGCGTCTAAGCTCCTTCTCTGAATCTAATCCGAATTAATTCCCCATCTGCTGATAGAATGCGTTCCATATCCTATATTTATCTCTCTTGCTAAAGTGCTTAAGGCTAAAAACTATACAAAGGGATTGGAGAGATATCTTTAGATTAAAAGTACATGTTCCTATGTCATGGTGGTTCTAACACCCTCTTCTGGCTTTTGTGGACACTAGGTACACATGTGCTGCACATACCTACAAGCAGGCCTAACACCCATACACAAAATCTTAAAAAACAAACAAACAAAAAACCCTACCCAATATGCCTTAAGTTTTAGTTTGGTTTGGACTCCAAAAGCCTGGAGTAAGGTCACGGACTCTGTTCTTGGAGGGATGAAGGTATAGATCCAAGTTTGTTACTTAATAGCTTTCTGGGCAATTTAAATATAATGTAAATATAAACATTTCTCAAGTACATGTTATATTGAAAAGGTATATAAATGTGACACAGCAAGAACTCAAACAAGCCATTTATCTTATCTATGAAGAGGCAAAGACAACAACAAATGACCAATCAGTGACTTTAGGATAAAGAACTTGAATATCAATATGAGAAATATAAATCAAAGTGGGAACTTAATCAGAATAACTTGGACTTTTAATGGGCGCACCCAGGAAACCAACATTCAAATCTCTTTTTTTTAAAAGATCTGAATTACAATTATTTTATGTGCATGTGTACAAATGCTTGCATACGCCACGGCACACGGGGAAGTCAGAGGACAACTTTTAGGAGTTGGCTTTCTTCGACCATGTAGGTCCTAGAGATCAAGCTTGGGTTGTCAGGCTTGGCAGTGCCCTTCCCTGCTGAGCCACGTGACTGCCCGGCCCTACCTTCTTCGAGAAGGGTTTCACACATCCCAGGCTGTCCTAAAACTCACTGAGCTGAGGATGGCCTTGAGCTCCTGATCCTTAGTGCTAAGACTGGAGGGGCACGACACCAGACCTGGGTTATGTGGTGATACACAACTCAACCCAGGGATTCCTGTATATCAGGCAGGCACCCCAGGGACTCAGTGATTCGACAGCCACAATCCTAGAAATTTAATTTTAAATGCTCATTATAGGATGTCTAGAATGTAGACATTTAAGTTAATGGAAGAGTCTCATTGCATATGTGATAAGCAAAGAGTTGAGTGGTAAGGAAAGATCAAGAGTTGAAATGAGAATAAAGGATAAATTAAACTGAAGAAAGGATGAAATAGGTATGGCTGTACAACTCCTAAGGTGGAATTTGAGCTTTACCATTAAAAAAAAAAAAAAAAAAAAAAAAAACTTAGTATGAAGTTGGGTGTAGTGACTCAATGTCAGCATCTGTGGAAAAGAGACTGGTGGATCTCTACAGGTTTGAGGCCAGCCAGAGAACCACGGAGAAACCCAGTTAAAAAAAAAAAATTCGTTTTTTTTTTTTTTTAATTATTTTATGTGCATTGTGTTCTGCCTGAATGTATGTCTGTGTGAGGGTGTCAGATGTCCTGGACCTGGAGTTACAGACAGTTGTGAGCTTGCCATGTGGGTGCTGGGAATTGGACTCAGGACCTCTGGAAGAGCACCCAGTGCTCTTAACGGCTGAGCCATCTCTCCAGCCCTGAGATGTTATTTTTTAAAATTATTTTTATTAGTTTATTCACTTTGTATCCCCCTGTACCTCTCTCCCCCCTCCCCTCCCAATCCTACCTTCCCTCTTCCCCACCCATGTCCCTCTCCCAGTCCACTGAAAAGGGAGGTCCTCCTTCCCTTCCCTCTGACCCTGGTCTATCAGGTCTTATCAGGAGTGGCTGCATTGTCGTCTTCTGTGGCCTGGTAAGGCTGCTCCCCCCTCAGGGGAGGTGATCAAAGAGCAGGCCAATCAGTTCATGTCCCCATTACTATGGAGGCCACTTGGATACTGAACTGCCATAGGTAGCTACCTCTGTGCAGGAGTTCCAGGCCATCTCCATGAGTGGCAGAATGCTAGTTCTTAACTGTAGTCACAGATACTGTATTCAAGGTCACAAAACTAGAAAATGAACCGAAAACTGAACCCAGATGACTCCAGCTTGTGCTAACTACTTGCTATCATATCTCAACCATAATGAAAAGGTGGGCATGATGGCTCAGCAGGCAAATGTCCTTGCTGCCAGCTTCTGTACTTTCTTTTCTGGGGAATGACTATGTTGTCTTTCATCAAATTTAGACAAATATTTGAACAAAAGGAGCTCCCTCCATTCTAGTGAAAAGTTATCATTCATGACCTTTAAATCTGACAGGCACTGTTCTAAGTTTTGTTTTATTGGGGGTTTGGGGGGACAGTGTACTGTTTTTTGATATAATTTAGCTTAGGCTGGTCCACAACTCACTGTGTAGATCAATTCTGCCTCAGGTTCTCAAATGTTGGGCTTACCAGTGTGGCTCCTCTAAGAGATTTCTAGGCATCACCAGTCTGTGAATTAGGTTATGAAGCAGGAGTCACTAATTCCCATTCCCAGGGATGGAAACCAAGGCACAGAAATAGGCACACATTCTCACAAGCCAGAAAGAGCAAAGGGGAAACTGACAACTGGCTGCTTTACTGTGGATTCTCACCAAATTTTCCTTGGATACTGCCTATCAGCACCATTCCTTTAGCCAGATTAGCATGGTAAGTTTTTAAATGCTTTTGAGAAAAGCACTCTGTTTTTTTAAGATAGGGTTTCTCTGTTTAATAGAACACTGGCTATCCTGGACTAGCTTTGTAGATCAGGTTGGCCTCAAACTCACAGAGATCCACCTCAGCTCCCTAGTGCTGGGACGAAAGGCATGCATCACCACACCCAGACCAAAAAGCACATTCAAATACGGCACAATCTGGTATTCTATCCTTAGTCACACTTTATACATTTAGTATCTTTATCTGACAAACTATCCATTCTGAAATAAAACATTTCTATTTTGCTTCTTCAGCCTTTGAATGTTTCTTTGTTGGCCAATCTTCTTCAGTACGTGACTTGCAATTATTACTCAGATCCTCACATAATAACATAAGTTCAAATGACTAAGACAAGTAACTAAATGGACTCATGACAAGCCATAGAAACTTCTGTAAATGTTTCTAGTAAAAATTAGAAAAGAGCCAATTGTAGCTTTCTACTGGAGTGCTTGATGCACTGATATCTTTATTTGTTAACAAAAGCGGATAAAATTATTTCTCCACAAGTAAGTCATAGAAACGTTACCTATATGAAAAAACAATACCATTAATTACAAAATTTAATTGTAAGAATCAAGCAATAGTTATTGGTCAAACCAATCTACTTTAGGAGCTTTAAAGTATACAGAAGCTAATTTTTAAACAACAGTGACAAACCAATTCAGCTTTCCTAACACTTCAGGATCTGCATAAACAAGATTCTGTGCGTAAGGCGGAGAGTGTGGCAGTACAGTCATCAATAATTAACCCAAAGGCATAATTTTCCAAACTTTTAGTAACAAATTATAACTTTGTAAATGTCTAAAACTACAAAAAAACTCAAAGCAATCTATTGTTCTACCTGAGATCAAAACAACTTTTCTTTTTCATATCTAAATATAAATCTTAGTATTGAGGTAAATCTGAATTCACATGATACACTTTCCCCCAAAATTTGAAGCCCTGCTTTAGTGAGGAAGTCTTCCACTTCACATATATATGTACATCTTTTAAAGACTGATGGCAACTCCATGAGGTTAACAGGCCTACAAAGGGACCACGATTTGACATTATGAGAATAAAAGGCATTCATTGATAGTGTTCCTGAATGTGCGTATGAAACGGGATTCCAGAACCTATGTACATACACTACAGGTTCAGGAGTGAGGCTCACTTCTGGAACACTCACTGTACTCTCCTCTGGAGCAGAAGCTGAAAACAGTGAGGCACACATGTGTAAAAGCGCCCAGCCAAAGCACTAGCCTGTTTGTTTGTTTTTTTGTTTTGTTTTGTTTGTGATCTGTAGTTTCTTTAATGAGTCAACAACTTCCTCTTGCTCTTTACCACCAAACCAAAGCAAACAAACCAACCAACCAACCATGACAAAAGCTACTTATGCAGCTGCCTCCTTCGCGGCTCTTTGGCAAAGCTTCCAAATCTTGAATGCAAAAGAAGTGAAGAGGATGAGGAGACTGTGGTGATGAATGGAAGACAGCCTAAGAGTGTGAACGGAGAAAGACTGTGAGAAAGCCTGAGCAAGAACCTTCCCCCAAAGGACAGAAAATAAGAAAGTGGGGAGGCAGTCCTCCTCTGGTTCTTCTTTCACAATCTTTCAAACTCTAAACAGGTAATGACGTAGCAGGAGCTAGAGCACTGAGTAACAGGTAAAGAAGTACAGCAGTGTTTTAGCCATCAATGAGTTTCTTTGCTCTTGTATTGGCAACGTCAATACGATCCTTGTTGGTATCAGCCTGGAAAAAAGAGAGAGAGGAAAAAAAAATCTTAGCATTTCTTCAAAAAAACAAGCCATTTTAACATAAGTTAAATTGGGAGATGCGGGTGTAGCTCAGCTAATTAATGTGCCTGGGTGTTTTCCTGCCACAGAGGTGGTGCTGGATCCCTTGGAACTGGAGTTAGCCACTGTATGGGTGCTGGGAATCATTCCCCACTTTGCTTGAAGAGCAACAAGTGCTGTCCCTGTCATCTACCCCCACCTCCAGGTTTACAGACACACACCACCATGTGTGGCTTGTATATGGACACTTGGGGTCCAAACGCAGTCCTCAGGCTTGCATGGCAGGCACTTTACCAACCGAGTCCTTCCGAGTCCCCCCATTTACTTATTTCTTTAAGACTGGATCTTAATCCCTGAATTGGCCTCGAGCTTTGAGTTCAAGCGATTCCCACTCCCCTAGAGTGGCTGGAATTACAGGCATGCAACACCATGTCCAGCTCATTTTTCATGCAATAAAGTATGGCAAGAATGCTCTCTGAGCAGGAGTCTCATTTGGAGCTGCTCTAGTTCTGACCAAAGAACCAAAATAACTTTGCCAAACATCTTTGGAACAGATGTACTGCCACCCACAGAAGCATCTAAATTAAATGATGTGTAATCTATACCCTAAACCCAGAGCACAGTATTACAAGCATCTTAGGAACCATCATTTACTTTAATGGTACATCCTGTAGGTGGCTCCAGTTCAAGTGCCTGAGGAGGCCAGAGGGTGAAGTTATAGGCAGAGCTGAAGTTATAGGCAGCCGTGAGCCATCTGATATGGTTGCTGGGAATGAACTTGGGTCCTCTGTAACAGTAGTAAATGCTCAGTATGTGGTTTGTGGTTGGCTGGTTTTGAGACAGCGTTCATCTATGTAGCCCTTGCCATCCTGGGATTATCTAGGTAGACCAGGCTGGCCTTGAATTCACAGAGATCCATGTGCCTCTGCCTCCCCAGAGTTGACAATACTGGTGTGTGTGTCACTACACCCAGCTTACCCAGTACATTCTTAAAATTTAAATCTCTTTTAAAATTACATTTATTTACTTATTATGTGCATGTGTGTGGAGGTCAAAGGACAATTTGTCAGAATGAGTTCTGTCCTCCTACCATGTTGCTCCCAGGGATCAAAATCAGGTTGTTGGGCCTGGGGCGGACACCTTCACTCCCCTCGCCACCTCACAAGCTCTAGATGATCAACTCTTAGCTTCACGTGGAGAGTTTTAAGTTAGACGTCATCCCAGGCTGTGCCTTCCCAAAACAGCCATGAACCACACAGCATGACTGGCTGCCACTTCACCAACACGGTCTGAGTAAACTGTATTTATCTCTCTTTCTCTCAGATATCATTACTAAGTATCACTGGATTGGCTATCTCATTTTCTTGTGTGTGTGTGTGTGTGTTTTAACCTTTTCTGTGATCCTCTGTATTTGCTGGTTTTGAGCATCAATTTCATTGCCCATATCCAGAGCCATGTTCTTAAGGTTGCCTAGGATGCTGCCCACTTGAGTCAGGTTCTCTTCCATCTCGTCTTCTCTGGCATCATTAGTTATGCTATCACAAAAAGAGAGTTAAATCAGACCTCTTTGCTAAGTTACAAATGGACTAAACCTGAAATTAATTACTGTAAAAGTAAGTTATTAAAATGATGCCCAACATGTGAGTGAAATGTAGATGATTGCTTTGGAGAAACAGTTTACACTGAAAGAAAGGAACAAAGGAAGGGAGGAAAAAGAGAAAGGAAAGAAAGGCAAACAAGCAGGTAAGCAAGATGGCTAGCGAGACAGGCTAGCTAGATGGCTCAGCAGGTGAAGGGCTTGCTGCCCAAATCTGATGACCTGAGTTCAATTCCTAGAACCCATGAAAAGGTAGACTGTCTTGGGGATAAAAAAAAAATCTCAGCATATAGTCTAGGATATCTTAGATTTCACTTTTCCCAGACTGCCCTTGAATCTGGCAAATCTCCTGCCTCATTCTTTGAAGTGCTAGGAATACCAGGAAAGCAGTTTGTTTTTTGTTTTGTTTTTGTTTTTTTCTTCTACCCCAGAAGAAACCTTATGATGCTACCTTGGCCAGACTGTAGCTCCTGGGTAAAAGCAATCCTCCTTCCTCAGCCTCCAAACCCATCTGAATCTTTATTTTCTTCTTTTTTTTTTCTAAAACAGGGTTTCTCTGTGCAGTCCTACCTGTTGTAGAACTCAGCTCTGTAGACCAGGTTGGCCTCACACTCACAGACTGAAGGTGTGTGGCACTGCTGCCTGGCTTGTTTGGTCTTGAACTTTCACATTTATTTATCTGTCGTGTGTTTGTGTACATGCATGTGCACATGTCACAACATATGAGTGGAGATCAGAGGATAATTTATGCGAGTCAGTTCTCGCCTTTGCTCATATGCGAACTGGGAATTGAACTCAGGACAGCAGGCTTGGCTTGGCGGCAAGCTCCTCTACCTGTTGAAACATCGTACTAACCCCCAACCTGCCTTTAGAAAACTTTCAAATCAGTCTGTGCACACTAAGATCCAAGCTACTGCTACTCTAAAGTAAACTGGAGAACTATGGTCAGAAGGCATCACTGGGAGGCGCAGAAGGTAGGTATGGGACTTGACAGAGCTCTATGGAGGGTGTATCTTGGTCGGCCTTTCTCGTATCTGCTTCTCACTGCTTGCTGTCTGCCAACAAGTGAAAAACAGCCATATTCACCATATTCTTGCTGCCATCATTTTCTTTCTAAGCAACCGTGAACCCTTTAAAGTGGGAAGCCAAATAAACCCACTCTTTAAAAGAGAGGAGGACGGGAGGGAGCTGACAGATTACTTGCTGAGTTAGGGCTTGTGGCTGTGGCTACACCCAACTCCTAAAATGAGCCCTTCATTGGAAGTGGTGTAGAAATTCAAGGAAGAGCTGGCATACCGTTTAATGTATCCACCGCTGGCTGCTCCTGTGGCTTGCTGAGGCTGACCATTTGTTACCCGGCCCGGCTGCTTAGATACTACATTGCTAGGTGAGTTGTTTTCACCGTCTCCCCACGTTGCCTTATAGTTCTTCCCAGACTCAAAGTTCTTTGTCCTTTTATAAATGTTAGAAATACAGACAAACAGAAAAGCAGGGAAGAGAACTTAAAATTATTAGTGCTTATCACCTTGAATATGATGCTGCCATTTCTGGCTAAAACTAGGTCATCTGCACTATGCCCAACAGCAAAAGAAGGAAGGGATGAATCAGATCAATCTACCAACATTTAATCTTCTATTTTATTTATCTATTTATTTAATTAATTTATTTATTTTTGGCTGTCCTGGAACTTGCTTTGTAGACCAGACTCAGAGAGATCTGCCTGTCTCTGCCTCTCCAGTGCTAGGATTAAAGGCATGTACCATTACCATTTAATCAATTTTAAAATTAAAAAAAAAAAAATTCCAAATCTCTGGTAAGCCATTAGCAAGTAGAAAGCTGAAACTTGATATTTCAAGTATTTCAGCTTATAGCCTTTGCCATTAAAAAAAAAAAAAAGTCATTGGTTACTAAGGGGGAAAGTTCCTTGGGAAAGGTGGTTTGGGATATACAAAGAGGTTCCTTGGAAGAACACGAGAGGTTGATGTATGGGTTCAAAGAAGTCCAAGAAGTACCCACCTTCGTCCCCTGTTGTTTGAACCAGAGTAGTTCCAGATGAGGCTTTGTTGTTTTAGTTTATGTTTTGCTTTTATCTTTTGTGTCAGGGTTTCTTGGTGTAGCCCTGGCTGTCCTAAAAATTGCTCTGAAGACCAGGCTGGCCTCAAATTCAGAAATTAGCCTGGCTCTTCCTCCAGAGTACTGGGATTAAATGCATGCACCACCAAACCCACCTTTTATCTGTGGGTTTTTTGTTTGTTCGAGACAGGGCTTCATATAGCCCAAACTAGCCTCAAATTCACTATGTAGCCAAAGATGGTCTTGAACTCCTCCTGCCTCTGCCTGCCTAGGACTGGGATTATAGGTGTACAGAATTTTACCAACTGAACAAAAAGCCCCCAGATCCCTGTCTGTTTTAGTGGTAGAAGTGTGTATTACATGTACTTTTTAAATTTCTTTTAAGAATAAACAAAATGTCATGAAGGAAAGGCATGGATTATTTCCAGACCAGACCACCAACTGATAGATTAATACGTGGCCACATTGGTACCTGTTACAAAAGAAACAAGAAAGCCAGGCGGTGGTGGTGCACAACTTTGATCCCAACATTCAGGAGACAGAGGCAGGCAAATCTCTGTGAGTTCGAAGCCTGCCAGGGTTTACAAAGAAAATTTCAGGACAGCCAGGGCTGTTACACAGAGACTCTGTCTCAAAAAATTATACAAAGGCCCAGGAAAGTGCTTTTCTTGTCTTTAGACACAGGCCCTTACTATACAACCAAGGCTTCTGACCCATCTCCTGCTTCCATTTCCTAAGTGCTAGGATTACAGGTTTCTGACACCTCACTGTCTTTTACTGATTATTTTGTTACAGTTAAGCTTTTACATAATTTTAGTCTTATTTTTCTATTAACAAGAATTAAGCACAATATAATATAATATAAGTCTTATTTATCTTGGGTTCAAGGAAGTCTTTTAATCGCAAAAACTGCAAAAGCAGAGAATAAATGTTATGGGAAAAAAAAGTGATCTCTTGCTGGGCAACGGTAATGCACACCTTTAATCCTAGAATTCAGGAGGCAGAGGCAGTGGGACCTCTGAGTTCAAGACCAGCCTGGTCTATAGATTGAGTTCCAGAACAGCTAGGGGTACATAGTGAGACCTCGCTTCAAAAACAAACAGGTAGTTTCTTCTTTCAAAAGCATATGAAGATTCAATTCTGGCAGAGCTAGAACTGGATTTTATCCTTTACTTTTACAGAAAGACACTCATAGCAGAGTTTGATGGCACATGCCTGTGATCCGAGTACACAGGCAGCTAAGGCAGGAAATCATTAGTTTAAGACCAGCCTGGGTTATATTGTGACACCTTGTCTCAAAACTAAAAAGGAGCTGGGTGGTGGTGAGGCACACCTTTAATCCTCGCCCTCAGAAGGCAAGGGCAGGCAAATCTGTGATTTTGAGGCCACTCTGGTCTACAGAATGAGTTCCAGGATAGCCAGAGCTATACAGAGAAACCCTGTCTCCAACCCCCTCCCCCCAAGAGCCCCCATACCACCCACCCAACCAAACAAAAAGCAAACAAAAGGAACCCCAAAGCTCTAAAAAGGTCTGTTAAGGTAGCATAGTGGGAAGTGCCTGCTGCCAAGCCTGACAGCCTGAACTCAGTTCCCAGAATCCACACAGAGAAAGAAGGCAAGAAGTTCCTGTAAGTTGTTTTCTGACCTTCACATACAGGGTATTCCAAAGGCACAATTTATATTTAAAAATATCAGCTGGTAGTCTGGGGGTACACATGCACCAGAGCGTACATGCAGTGGACAGGACAACTGGACAACAGGACAACATTGTTGAGGCAGTCTTGTAGCTGCTGCTGCTGCTGTCCACCCTGCAATTCTCCGTCCGTCCTGATCTGGGGGTGCTGGGACTGCAGATACACACCATCACATACTTTCACTTGCCTCTGGGGATGGAAACTGGGTTATGCAGCTTGGGCAACAAGTACTTCTATCTACTGAACCGTCCATCTGATAGGCCCTTACAGGATAAATTTATGAACAGCAAAAGCTAGTTTGAAAAGCACTTTTCTTGGTTCTATCTTAAGTTCTCATACTTATTTTTCATATTTATACTACTGCTTTTGTCAATCAATTAATTGGCCATGTTAAATCCTTCCTGGAACAAGGTGAGATATCTTTTTATTTTTGTTATGGGTTTTTATTTTGTTTTGTTTTGTTTTTTCAAGACAGTGTTTCTCTGTGTAGCCTTGGCTGTCCTCAAACTCACAGAAATCCACCTGCTTCTGGCATCCAGAGTACTGGGACTACAGGCGTGCACCACTATGTAAGATACCTAATTTTGGGGCCTGGAGAGATGGCTCAATTGTTAAGAGCACTAGCTGCTCTTCCAGAGGTCCTGAGTTCAATTCCCAGCAACCACACAGTGGCTCACGACCAGCTGTAATGGAATCTGATTCCTTCTAGTATGTGTAAACAGAGCATTCATATACATAATCTTTTTTAAAAAGCTATCTAATTTTTTAAATTAATATTTTTATGTAATTGTTTGTTCATTTAGTGAATGAATTTGTCATGTATACTTTGTTAACATATAGGTTCCAGGCAAAAATCTAAAGCAGAGTAATAATACACAAAATAAACATCATATCTCAAATTTACAAAAAAAGAGTAAGTGGCTTCTGGGTGTTTGCACATTTGTGGTGATGGGGAATAATCCCAGGGCCTCAAAAGTCCTCACACCCTATACCGCTAAGCTACAGCTCTCAGCACAATAGCCAGAAGTACCAACTGAGATAATAGAAGTTGGGCTTTTATTAGGATGCCAGATTGCGGAACAGATGGGAGAGTGTGACGAATTCAAAAGTGACTGATAAAACCATCACACACTGGCATGCCTGCACACCCAGTACTCTGGAGACTGAGTGAGGGCAGTCTAGGCTAACAAAGTGTGATCCTGCCCAAAATCAAAACCCAAAGTGACTAATGAGATTTTTACTTAAAAAAAAAAAATATATATATATATATATTGTATTATTATTAATTTTTTTCTTTGTTGTTTTTAAACAGCCCTGGCTGTCCTGGAACTATGTAGACCAGGCTGACCTTGAACTCAGATCCATTTGCCTCTGCATCCCCAGTGCTTCCATTAAAGGTGTGCTACCCCATGCCTGACACATTTAAAACTGATCCCACTTTATTCTAAATGGGATTTATGATGACTAGTTTGACAATTCCTTGATCTGATAGTGGCCTAAATCAAGGGAAATGAAAAAGCAGAGAAGCAATACGCAAATAGAAACACTCTTCGGGAATCAGGATGTATGAGCAGATCTAATGGAGAGGAAGGACAATCAAACTTCTATGAACAGAGAGATGCAGTCAACCTGAATCCTCCACCTTTAAAAGAACTAGACTGTAGCCAATGACTGCTAAGATCAACAATTTAAAGCTTATGGAATTTCAAGAGTGCTTTTATTCTGCTACTATTAATGTTACTTAGGAAAAACTTAGTTTTTGGTGCATTAGTCTTAACAGAGTTTTAACAAATGGAGATCCTTTTGTTAAATCCATCTTTTGTCTGACAGCACCCATCACGAACAATTTCACTTCACATTACACACAACACACCTTTAAGATACTTTCTATCATTCACAAAATCCATGCACATGCACAGAAAAGCCATTTGAAGCATCACCTTTGGGCAGCTGGTTAGCAGCTCAGCCTGCACCTCAAGACTGCATCTTAAAGTTCCCTTTGATCAGCTACTGAGCTCGGCTTTTGATGTTAGATCTTCATTTTTAGTAAGCAAGAAAGGAAGAGATTAAGTGAGAGAATGAGATGCAGACAACAGTGCATGTCAATCAAACAGAACAGAAGCAGGTTCAGACTTTAAACACATGGTGCATTCAAATGCCTGCCTGGTTTCAAAGAAACAACCACCATCTGAGAATCTAGATAAAAAGAAAAACAAGAAAACATTTTAAACAATTGCATACTTCATTTTTCCTGGGCGTGTCCAAGGGATAACATTCCTCACTAAAATTCTAAAGATTATGAGCAGGAAGTACTAGCTGACAGCACTGAAGGTCCCTTAATCCTCCCTAGTGACTGCCGGCTGTGTGTCAGGCCCTCAGTGTGATCAAAAAAGTACACTAAAGTAATAGCTTCGGCGGCAGTTACAGCTTAGAGCTAACTAATCCCAGCATCACGAAACGAAGTAAACAAAAAGTAACTCTTGCCTTCCAGGGTATTTCGGTAAAAAAACAACTGTGGATGAGAGAAGGGGAGGGGAATGAGGGAAGGGGAGGAAAGAGGATGGGGGTGGAGAAAGGAAGGGAAGATTCTATGTGGCTCTAGCAGTACTGCTAGACTGAATGCTCAAAGAATGAGCATGCTGTGCGTGCTATGTTACGGCTGGCTAGGTGCTGACTCTGATTAAAACAGACTGGGAGGTAAGGTCAGGAACATCCAGACAGTGAAGGAGATGGAGACAGCTGAGGACAAGCGACAAAATGTTAGCCCGAGTCTCGGGGGTGGACAGACCCAGGGAGAATGAAAGCTCCCCTAGAATCTTTCGGTGGGGCTCTGCCCCCTCTTCATGGAACAGCTGTGCTGTCACAGCAGTCCTTGACTCCATCTGCTAAGGAATGATTTCTCTCCACCCACTGATAAAGAGTTCTGCCAATGTTGGAGGTGAAAGTCTATTTCAGGCCCATGTTCTACCTTCTCGCCCCGTGTTCAAGAAAAGCTTGCCCACACATGGCAGGAACACACAGGGGAAAAAAAAAAATCAATGCACCCATTGCTCTATCATCCCTATTCTCTCATCTTTGACCTTTTTAGAATTCATCGCTATTCTGTTTATTAACCTACAATTTAGAAACAATCTTGTTCTAGACTGAAGAGGAGTCTTTTTCTTTGTTCAAAGAATTCACCTACTTTCATTCCCTCATTCTTCCATGGAACATAGAAGACAGGAACAGAAATTTGTAAAATATACCTAAGAGTTTGAATTGCACTATGTAGGCACTTAGAATTTGTTTGCTTAAATCATTCTGCGAAACCTGGTTGACACGTTATAGTTTTTGTTGCTACTGTTGTTTTGGGATTTCTGTTGTTCTGAAGACAGGGTCTCATGTGGCCCAGGCTGCCCTTGAACTCGGTATGTAGAGGATGATTTTAAGGGCTAGGATTATAAACATGAACTACCAATCCTAATTGTATGTGGGCTGGGACTCAAACCCAGGGCTTTATTCATGCTAGGCAAACACTCTTTGTACCAACTGAGTTACAGCCCCTGTAACAGCTGTTAAACTACAAACTTTAAGAGAATCAACCAAATACTAAACAGGTCAATGGGCTTGTATTAAAGCTCAGAAAAACACTGTCAAATCCTAACTCCTCACAGCAAAACAAAACCAGAAGTTGATCAATAAGCAACTTAATCCTTTTATTTAGTGAAAACTGCACGGAGAGACTGAAGAGATGGCCCAGGCATTGAGAGCACTGGCAGCTCTTCCAGAGAATCTGAGCAACTCCAAAACCCACATGGCAGCTCACAATCTTCTCTAACTACAATTCCAGAGATCTGATGGACACCAGATACGCACACTGGGCTCAGATATCAAGCAGGCAAAACACCCATAAACACAAAAAGTTTTAAAAATTGGACAGAAAAATATTATAACATAAAGGCACTTATCTGAGAGCTGGGGGCATGGCTCAGCAGTTAAGAACATGTACTGTGCAAGATGAGTGTACATCCCTAGAACTTACGTTAGAAACAACACAAAGCAAAAATCAAAAGTATACTTCCCTGGAAATTCGTAAGTGTAAGAGACTTAAACTCATTTGAAGGTAAACTCTGGGATTATACACACCTGGCACAACTAGCTAAAAGTACTGTTTATGAAGCTCTGTAACTTAATCTCTAGATACCCATCTTAATTAAAAATTCAAAGAACTCCTAACAGGAGATTAATGGTTAACTGCCTCAGTCTAAGCTTCACTTTATCTATTAATATCTATTAATAGTCAAAAAATTAGAGTTTACCTCATCCAAGAATAAGACAAGAATACAAATTTCCACAATGGAATAAAACAAAATGAGTGACTGGGCATGATGGTACACATCTTTAATCCCAGCACTCGGGAGGCAGAAGCAGGCAGGTGTCTGAGTTCAAGGTCAGCCTAGTCTTTATAGAGTTCCAGGCCAGCCAGGACTACATAGTGAGACCCTGTCTCAAGGAAGCAAAGCGAAACAAAACGAGTGAAGTCTTTTGTGTCAAGCACAACCTCATACAGAACGGTAAAATCTTCGCTGTCTGCTGAAGATTTCTTGTGTTCCAAGTGTCAGCTTGCCACAACTTGAAATTACCTGAGAACCTCAACTGAGGAACTGTCTAGATCTGGTTTGCCTATGACCATGTCTGTGGGCAGCACCATTCCCTAGGCAGGGGGCCTGAACTGTGTAAGATGATGGAGAAAACTAGGTGAGAACGAGCACACAGCACTTATTCCTCTCTGTTCCTGGATGAGAGGTGGCTAGCTGCTTCAGGTTCCTGCCTTAACGTCCCTTCAGTGATAGACTATAACCTGGAACTGTAATCTGAATAAACTTTCCTGCCCTACTTTTTTTTTTTTTTTTTTTTTGCTCAGGGTGTTTTATCACATAAACAAAACTAGAACACACCACCCATCAGTCTTCTCTGATTCTCCCCCTTTCATGCTTCAAATGCAACCAATTGATTTAAAGTGAATTCCTATTGATTTATAACTTCATTTCCAACCCCAATGATAAAGCCTAACCTCAAAGACCCAAATAATGAATTACTTTTAACTAGCTTCCTGGTTCACAGACAACAAATGTCAATCCACTCTATCAGCTCCTTAACTCTGGCATCGACATCCGAGTGCCTCTACCAGCTTACATCTCTTTGTCTACTTCTCATCTGAACCATGTAGTTCAGTTAACCTCCCTGTCCTCCCATGTTCTACTTCTGCTTGTTTTCTAGTGCTAAGGCCTCCCACTCGGTCTCATTCCCAGACCCTTTCCTCCACACTCATCCAAATCCTTTCAGTGACAAAGCTCAACTCATGCCCTCCCTCTTCGGTAAGGTACCATCTAATTATGCCCGTCTATACCCTTAGCCTTGGTAGACCCCACAGACCCCACAGCACCTAACCCTACCTCTAACACACTGTCTTTTCAGTGTGTTAAAGAAGCCCATTCTTTAATCCTTGAATGTCTGGACATGAATGCCTTCTGTTCTACATCCTCCAGATGTGTATTTCCCAGGCTTTTTGTATCCAGACTGAAATTGAGGTTTGCTACAAGAGTTGGTCAATTTAGCCATGGTTTTCTATGAACCTTCCTGCTTATATGAAAATCTTGATATTCAGTTGGTTCTTAACAAAGTTGCTAATTCAGGCCTGGTTCTCCAGTTATACTTCTGACTTTATTTTCAGGGTAGGGAGCAGGCATGGATAGTCTCATGTACTGATTTATTTTTAAAAGGTCTTGATCTCTCGACTTACCTATTACAAGGGCAGACGCAGAGGCCACAGCACTTGTTGAGTTCTGTTAAAGTCTTCTCTGCCTCTCTCATGTCTTTATTTATTTGTTCCATGCCTTCTTCTATGCGATTTAGTTGTTCTAAGAACAAGTGGTGGTGTTACATTCACAGATGTGCAGTGCAAATGCTAATGCTACCCAGCAGCAGGCTGCAGCTTCCACTATCACCTGCCAGTGACTGTCAGGATCAGGAAAGCAGTCCCCTAAGGCTCCTGGAGCCTCACTGTACAAAGATCTGTTTGCCAACAGGATGTGAGGGTGCTCAGAAACCACTCCTACAAGCAGACCAGATTCCCAGCACTTCTAGCATTTAGTCACTAGACTACTGAAAGCTAGATGGGATTAACTAAGGCCAACAAAACTGGATGTTTCTAAATGCACCAGAATTTAGACCTGTTTTAGACCTTGCTATGTAAGAATAACTTAAGAATATCAGGTTTAATATTCATGTGGCAAATGCACAAAATAAGCCGTGATTGTCTAAGACAGACTTGTATACAATTGGGCACTGTTGCCTCTCATCCTAATCCAGCAGCGACCATGAGCCCGCAATTGGAATCAGAAGAAACATTTCTCTCTCTCTTCCTCTCTGGTTTTTCCAGACAGGGTTCCTCTGGGTAGCCTTGGTGTTCCTGGACTTGCTTTGTTCGAGGCTGACCTCAAACTCACAGAGATCCGCCTGCCTCTGCCCACCCGGGTACTGGTATTACAGGCGTGCGCCACCGTGCGGGCAATTATTACTCTTATACCAAGAGAAGGCTGTATTTTATAAGTGGCTGATTGCACAGGGAGTTTTGGTATTCTAAGTAGAATTTAATTTCCTTCAATGACGTCAACTCACCCCCTTGCTCATCCAGCATAGTGATGGTCTTGATTCCTGCATCCTGGCTCTAAAAGGGGAAAAAGAAGGATAAAAATACAAGAACACAACCCAAAATAACAGCAAAATTTGCAAAGATTGACAAATGACAAGAGAGAGTAACATCAAAAAACAAGTTCTCAGAACTAGTGTGACAGACAGAACGGGCTGCCTCAGACCAACACACACATTAACCCCTACAGTAGCTAAGTTACAAGCTGTGGAAAATTCATCTTACCTGTCAACATCCCCATACTTTCAAAGAAAAAACAGAAATGGCTTATTAGTGCATCACTGGACAGTCTTCAGCAACTGCGGGTTTCAAATAACACCAGCTCCAGCTAGTGCTGGAGTTAGTATGGCGTTCCACCACACATTTTTATACTCAAAGACTGCGTATTTCTTACCTCGATAGCTAAGCCCAGGATTCTCCTCGTACTTTCCAGAGACTAGAAAAAAAATACAGAGTTAAAGCATTCCAAAAAATATAGGGAAACAAACTAGTCAGAGGCTATATTTATGACGCTACTTGTTAAATTTTGCCAGCACATCCTCCTCCTTACAAAAAAAGCAAAGAAATCAGAGTGTTCCATTTTCATTTTCTTCCGACTAGACACTCCTTAGGAGAGACTTCAGATGGAGTTTCATGCAGGTAGGCAGAAATAAGTCTGTTACACAGATATTAAGGAATCATTACAGTTCGAAATTCCTTCCAGAATTGTTAAATATTAACCACCTTAAAGGGACCAAGAAGGAGCCAAAGCGATCTCTATAAAGACACTTTCACTTTTCTACCGTGAAAACAGAAGTAGGCCTGCAAAATGGCTCCAGAGGGAAAGGTACTCCGCCCCCTACCAGCACGACCACCTGGGTTCTGTCCCTGGAGCCCACACAATAGATGGAGAAAACTGACTCCCGCAAGTTGAAATCTGACCTTCACATGCATGAGACAAGCTCAAACACACCCACACAAAACCCAAATGGATTAAATGTAATAAAAATTAAAATAAAATTTTTAAAAAGCCATTCACCTCATCAGTAACCTGGTGGGCCCTTAGTTGAATTTCTTCTGATGACAGATTATCCATGATGAATCAAACTCTACTGGACGCAGAAATGGAAATATGGATACTCTAGAAAAATAAGGATATATAAAAGTTTGAGGAAAAAGCACAGAGTTATGGGATTTAGGTACTTACTAGCCAATCTTATTACCTGTCCACCTATACTACAGTCAGGAACTTAGTCAGGCTTAGAGCAGATATGGATATTTAATGCTATCAGTACAAGAAGCAAACCCAAGACCCAGGAGAAATACTCTGTTTGAGACAAGCAAACATATATTCTAAGTGGCTTAAATTTGTTATGTAGCTGAGGATGACCTTGAACTCCTGGTTCTTCAGCCTGCCCATCTGGTGCTGGGAATATAGGCACAGCAGGTTTATATGCCAGTGGAGACTGAATCCAGGGTTTCATGAATGCTGGGGCAGCCATTCTACCAACTAAACTACACCCCCAGGCACCACGGGTGAAGTATTCTTTCCAATGAAAAGTGGTCCTCGGCCTTAAAAAGCAAAGCATTAAAAAAAAAAAAAAAAAAAAAAAGCTTTGAGAAACTATTAAACTTAATCCTCGGGCCAGCGAGATGGCTCAGTAGGTAGAAGCACGTGCTTGCCATGCAAGCCCAGTGACTTGAGTTTGATCCTGGAACCCATGAAAGGTGGAAGGAGAGGACTGAGTCCACAACGTTGTCCTCTGTCCTCCATAACCATCCCCAAACACCAATTAAAAGCGTTAAAGTTGTCCCCTGCCTGCCACGTGCATGCTATGGCATGTGTGTACCTGCACTTCTAGGAACACATCATATACACACATACAAAGTAGTAAGTTTCTTCCTTTTTATTTTTTTGGAGACAGGGTTGCAGCTGGTCTTTGCTACTTTATGGGTTCTTCTTTTTCCTCCTCTTTATCCCTCTACCTCATTTCACCCCCTGCACTAGATACGAGAGAAAGAATAGGGGGAAGAAGAAGAAGGGGGGAGAGAGAGAGAGAGATCCTTGAATCTTATTTCTTTCTTCTTGTTTCTCTTTTGAGAATAGACTACTAACAAATTGCAACCAATCCCCAGGAACAACCAACAGCACCACTCTTGGGGTCCTAGCATTTATACACCCTCTGAAAAGTTCCCAGAATTCCAAACATCACACACTTTCAGGAACTGTCTGCAGCTGACAAAACCATGCCTCTGCTAGAACAAGAGGCAAATCACAGTCAGCTTCTGAGGACAGTCTGAGGCAGCCTCATATCCCCACACCTGGGATTAAAATGAAAATACATTCTTCAACAATATTTCTGTGTTGTTTAAAGAAACCAAAATTCTGGAATTCTCAATACACAGGGTCTTGCTATGTATGTAGCCCTAGATGGTCTAGCACTCACTTTGTAGAACAGGCTGGCCCCAAACTCAGAGAGATCCTCCTGCCTCTGCATACTGAGTGCTAGGATTAAAGGCATGCAACACTATACCTGGATACATAAATTAAAAAAAAAAAAAAACAACAACATAAAATGAATTCTTGGTCGTACAATGTTCTTTATTATTGTTGTTGTGGAGACAGGGTCTCACGCTTCTGAGGGTGGCTTCAAACTGGATATGCAGCCAAGGATGACTTTGAGTTTCTGCTCTTGTTCCCTCCCTGGTGTGAGCCACTATGCCTGGTTTATGTGGTGTTGGGGGACTGGCTTTGTGTTAGACGATGACTGTGCCAACTGAGTCACACCCTCCTCAATCCCTGTAACAGTGTTCTTTAAAGCTCACCGGAATCTGGCAAAGCAATAAAGAAAAGGCACTCAGGTAAACAAACTGTCTCAGGTTGGATATTATTGCGGTGAAGAGACGCCATGACCACACCAACCCCTAGAAAGGAAAACATTTCACTGGGGTTGGCATACACTTCAGAGGTTTGGTCCATTATCATCAGACGGGAAGCATGGGGGCAGGCAGGCAGACATGGTGCTGGAGAAGGAGCTGAGCCCTCTGTCCTTGACCCACAGGCAGCGGGAAAGAGACCCCCCAGGGACACACCTCCTCCAACTAAGTCACAGCTCCTGAGAGTGCCACTCATATGGGCCTATGAGGGACATTTTCTTTCAAACAATCACAGAAACGATCGTAACTTAGTCATATGAATAAAGAACACACAGACATTACTTCTAAAAAAACAGACAAGTTTTTCAATCTACTCCCTGATGAATATGAAAGACTATGGTATTACCAAGAAAAGTAATGCTGGGGCTGGAGGTGGCTCAGCAGTCAAGAGCAAATGCTGCTCTTACAGAGGACCAGAGTTCAATTTCCAGAATTCACGCTGGGCAGCTTACAACTTCTGATAACTTCAGCTCTGGGAATACTGCGTCATCTTCTGACACACACACACACACACACACACACACACACACACCTTAAAAAAGAAAAAGAACTGGGCGGTGATGGTGCACATCTTTAATCCCAGCACTCAGGGAGGCAGAGGCTGGCGGATCTCTGTGAGTTCGAGGCCAGTCTGGTCTACAGAGTGAATTCTAAGACATCCACAGCTACAGAGAGAAGCCCTGTCTTGAACAACCAAAAAAAAAAAAAAAAAAAAGTATACAAAGAGCTCAAAAAAGACCAATTTTCATTATGGGTAGATTCTGCTCCTTTGTTTCTATGGTCTGTTGTTTTAGTGAAGGCTCTCTGAAACTAAGCAATCATTCTCTAACATACAGTCACCCAGAAAGCTCTTGTGTTACCATGTGATGTTCTTCACAGGCTCATGTGTTCAACGTACGACACCCAGCTGGTAGCACTATTTCGGCAGGTTTTGGACACTTTGAAGAGGTGGGGCATAGCTGGAGGAAGTAGGTCTCTGGGGCAAGGAGTGCCTTTGAAGGTCATCCCTGGACCCTGGTTCTCTGCCGCACTGCTGTCTACAGCTCCTCTGCATGCACATGCCCCTGCTGCCAGGATGCTCCACCCATGGGCATGGAGTCAAGCAATCATGGACGGAACCCAGTAAGATCATCAGCCAAAAGAAATCTCCCCTTAATACAGGTGCTATTCAGTGTCACAACTGGGAAAAAGTATGTGGATTAGTAAGCACTGAGACAGACTCAGGTTTTCTTTACTGCATTTACTAGCTTTATGTTAAGTTTTGTATGTAGATGCATATGTATGTAACGTGTTCCTGTGCATGTGTAGACGAGTCTGAGTACATGTGTGTCATGGAACAGATACCACACTGCATGTGTGTCAGAGGATAGTCCCAGGTGTCTGTCCTCAGCTTTCACCTAGTTTGAGACAGGGTCTCTTTTTGTTCACTGCTCTATATACTAGGCTGCTTAGCCCAGGTATTCTCCGGTCTCCACCTCCCTTAGCCACGGGTGCTGGCATCATACTTGAGCTACTGTACCTGGCTTTACATTTGAATTCATGTTCTCATGACTGCATGACTATCGCTTGACCCTTTAAACCACCTCAGAGCCCTATATTACATTTCTGAAAACCAATTACCAAAGCTCTTTGTCTACAATACAGGTAATACCTGGCTCACATTCTAGATTTGCTGGCTTCAAACCTGCTATGTAACAGAGGGATGCACTGAACATATTATCCTTCTGCCTCTACCTCCCAAGTGCTGGAATTAGAAATGTGGTCCATCATGTTCAGCCTTTGGAAACTTGTGATTATAGCAACATGGGGATAGGGATGCCAGGGGCAAATGGCCAGGGAAGCTACTAACACTCATTCTGAAAGCTGCTCAACAAAGAACAATCAGGCAGAAGTGTTGAAGGCGTTGAGACCAGGAACCCTGCTGTGAACTACACACACAAGCAGAGACTCAAACTAACCAGGACTACGCTCTGAAGGGGTCAGGCTTTCCCATCTATGTCAACACCTAACAGGATATGACAGTATGTACTTGGAAAATACCTAATGAAATGAACGAATAAGTAAAGAAGCATGATGCACTCTCAAAGGAACTTGGCACTTCCCAACAGAGCTGCACGTGGCAGTAGCAAGAAACAATCACTAGAACCATATCCCATAATCCATCACAAGTGTGTGATATGGAATAAAAAAGGCAGTTGGTCACTGGCAGACTTCTTCAATGGGGGCCAAGGTGGCTCGGTGCTAGAGCATTTACTTCACATGCACAAGGACCTGGGCTCAGTCCCCTGTAATGCAATCAGGAACTTTTTCAATTTTGTGTACATTGGGGATTCAATTCAGGTTCTCACACATGCTACGCAGATGAGCCAGAACTCCCAGCTCTTTAAGTTATGTGTGTGATTGTGTACATGTATGTAGTTAAATATGATACATGCAATCAACTGAGATTTTTGAGCCTTAAAAATTCAGTTAAGTAGTTACACTTGATGTTGATGAAACGGCTCAGTGGGTTAAGGTGTTCATCCAAATCTAAGGACCTGAGCTCCACCTCTACACACACACCGTAGAAGAGGTGGCTCCTCCAAGCTGTCCTCTGGGCTTCCACATGCGCACTCTGCCAGGCGGAAATGCAAGTATGCATGCACAGATGCACACAACAAGCACAAGACGTTCCTACTATAACTGTACTTCTCATACCCGTAGTTCAGGCAAAATAGTCACATCCTAAGATCCACCGGTGCTGGACAGATGGCTCAGCGGTTTGTAAGAGCACTGGCTGCTCTTGCAGAGGACCCGGGTTCGGGTGGCAGCACCACACGGAGGCTGATACCCAGCTGCAGCTCCAGCTCTAGGGGATGTCAGCCCTCTTCTGACCTCCAGCACCAGGCACATGGCCAGACATACACATTGTGGATATAAACACGGTTCTGTTTTGATCCCAGGTGTGGGATGTGGGACTGATTCAGATGGTCCACAGCAGCAAACTATTTGCCTCCTGCGGGCTCTGAGAGGAGCTCTTTGCCAGCTGTAGACAGTTTAAATCTGAGGACTCTGGAGAGAGAATAAATGCCAGAGCCCAGAGAGTGTGGAAGAGGTCCGAGAAAGAACAAGGCGGCGGCTGCTTCCTCCCCTAACCTCCCGGGCTCCTGGTTGCTGTTGCTGCAGTGAGACAGAAAGTTAGAGATTTTCTGAAACGAGAGCGGGACAGACTCCAAGGAACCCGACCACCCTAACCAGCAGGAAGCAGCTAAGAGAACTGCGCCCCCTCTCCCACTGACCCTTTCTCTCTCCTGCCTGGTGCTAGGTATTAGAAGGGATTGGGGTGCAGTAGGGAGAAAAATATAAGAAATGTAAATTAAAAAGTTATTTAAAAAGTTCGTCAACACATACCATGCAGGCAAACCACCCAAACCCATAAAATAAGTTGAAAAAATAAGTTTAAAAGCTTCCCATGAATTAGCAACTATCCACTCATTAGATACTAACATTAAATCATGTGCTTTATTAATTTCCTGTTTAGAAACCTTTTGCTTTATCATACATATATGTCTCATGTTATCATATGTTCGGTCACATGTGGTGGTACACACTCAGTTCCAGAACTCAGGAGGTTCAAACAGAAGGATTAGCAGTCTGAAGACGGTCCAGAAAAAACAGCCACTCCTTAGACAGCATGGGGGAAGGGAGAAGGAAGAGCGTTATTTTTGTACTCTGTCACCTCCAGATGTTTACCTTTCCTAGTCCTGCTCTGGTCTGCTCAGGTAGACTGCAGCTTCTCTGCCACTTCCGGGAGCCCCAGGCAAGGCCTACTAGGCAGCATGCTCTAACAGTCACCTATGGCTCCAGTGAGTGACTCCTTAGTGCCTAACAGAGGGACAAGTGGCCAGAAAACCTGCATACACTAACCAATTAGTCCCCCAAAACAGTACTTCAGTCAGGTGTTCAGACAAGGTACTAACATGCAGAAACACTGTGGAGTAAGGAAGCCAGATCTCTCAAACACAACTCTGTAATTCTATTCCTACTGGTGATTCTGGCCAACCACAAGTCAATATTTACCACCTGGTTAGTGAAAACAAAACAGAACAAAAAAATCTCAAAATGGGTTCAAAGAGAGGCTTGAATCTATAGGCAACTTGTTTCAAAACCAAAGACTAAAAATTCTGCCTTCCAAAAATCAAGATAGAGTTGGAAAGAAGATGAGTCAGGTGACAGTGAGGTCATGGGGAAACACGCCCTTTCTATGAACTCAAGTTCTGCTCACGACTTCCCCCTTTTCTAAGCAGAGGCCACAGATAAAAGCATCAGGAAGGAGCCGAGACCTTGAACGCTGGGTGGACTGAAAGCTGTCCACTCAGGACTCTTCAAGGTTTACTTCTGTTAATGTGTACGTGCACTGCGAGCGCGCAGAGCCCTCAGACGCCTCAACAGGGTACTGTTCTTTGACCTCCATGTGTACACACATACAAACACACACAGTAAACAAACAAGACTGCTTTTCTCAAGGTAAAACAGGGACAAGGACAGACTTCGTTGAGTTCTGGTGAAGACTTAGAATTCAAGGTCAGCCCAGGTTACAAAGTAAGATTCTCAAAACAAACGTACAAAGGTGATCCTTCAAAACCCTCAGCACAACCAGACGAGGTGGCAGCACACGCCTTTAATTCCAGCACTCAGGAGGTAGAGGCAGGCGGAGCTCTCCAACGAGTGCCTTCCAGGTGAGCCAGGCTATATAGAGACTGTCTCAAAACAATATCAACAACAACAAAACAGTCCTTAGCACACTTACTGGCACGAGCCTGGCACCCAGTGAATGTTACTCCTGCCCCTCCCCCTTTGTTTCTTTGTCTTGTGAGACAGAAGTCTCATGCAGCTCAGGCTTTGAAGGCCTGATTTTTCTATCTCCCATGTGCTAGTATCCCAGTCCTGAGTCAACAAGGACACTGAAAAGGTCTGTGAATTTTGCTATTTTTAAATGTACAACTAATGAGGTCTGTTGTTATTATAAAAGTTGAAGTGGTAGACAAAACAACATATTTCTTAACAAATCTGAAAACGTAAGATTTCCCTTAAATGGCTTTTTCTCTTCTCTTCTGACTTCAGGCCTCTACAAGCACCCACACTCATGTGCACCTATCCACACAGACACACACACACACATATATACACATAATAGTAATAACAAAAATGGGGCAGGGAGGCAGATCTCTGTGAATCTGAGGCCAACCTGGTCCACAAAATAAACCCCAGGCCAGCGAGAGCCACGTGGCAGTGGTGGCAGCACTGGTGTTGGTAGCAGAGGCCGTGGTGGTGCACACTTTTAATCTCAGCACTTAGGAAGCAGAGGCAGGTGGATCTCTGTGGGTTCGAGGCCAGCCTGGTCTACAGAGCAAGTGCCAGGTACACAAAGAAACCCTGCCTTGCAAAGGGAAAAGAACAGAAACAAAAAAGAATGGAGAAAAGAGAATAAGGCATAAATTCTAGACCCTATTTCCAAAGTATAATACCAATTCTTGGTTCTCTTGAGAGCAATCTTCCAGTTGGCTCAGACAGTAAGTCTAAATTACTGGAAACATCCCTACCCACTGGCAGATGATGGACCTCTCTGGATCTAAGAGAACAGAAACAGTAACAGATTTGTCTTAAGCAGTACTGACAAAGGTTTAGAGGGAAACCTTTACTGAAGGCTTAGATGAAAAATATTTCACACAAGGCAGCAAGACTGGGGTCAAACAGGGTCTGAACAAGTTCTTAATAATCTTTTGATACAAAAATAAGTAAGAGGATTAAAGAATCCCGTAAAGAAAACAGAGACTGTAGCTGGGAAAGGAAAATTTATAACAAGTTCCTTAGCACATTCACACAGTAAAAGAAAAAGAAAAAAAAGGAAGAAAGCACAAAATGACAACAGTCTTCTCTTACCAGGGGATACACTTCAAAACCCCCAAGTGGATGCCTTAAATTACAGAGTACAAATCCATATATTCTCCTTTTATCTCTCTGTACATACCTACAATAAACATTCATCTTTTTGCTTGAAGAAAGCAGTATACACCTTCTGCTGGCATACGTGAATTGGCAACACCACTACCAGGTCTATTATTAAGTTATTATTAAAGAAGGGTTACCTGAATGAAGATAAACAGTAAGATAACCAAGTCTGATAAAAGAGATAATCATGAAGTGGCTTATGGGTAAATGAAGATGCAAAGGGGTGGTGATTCAGCCTAGATCAGGATGGTATGAGATTAGATCACCTCAGTCACAGTAGCACAAAATTTAAATTTACAACTGAGGCAGATGTGGGAGCTGTGTTCTAACATGAACGTCTAAAATGTTCATGTTCTTGGCCAGATTTGGTGCTGCATGCCTATAGTCCCAGCACTTGGCAGGCCAAGGCAGGAGGATTGGAAGTTTAAGGCCATCCTGTGCTATATAAGGAAACAGTCAACCTGGGCTGCTTTTATATAAAACACCACCCACATAAACACACACACACACACACACACACACACACACGAAAGGGGGGAGCTTTGATAAAAAAAGAAACAATATTCCAAACTTAACAATTCCTGGAGGCATTTGGATCAGATAGATGATTTATGTTAAGAATAGTTTCCACAGCCAGGCGTGCTGGTTTATAGCAAGGCTTGGCAGGAGGAGACAGACGGCTCACTACTTCAAGGCCAGCCTAAGATTACACACACACACACACACACACACACACACACACACACACACACACACAGCCCTGTCTTAAGAAATAAGTTTCCTCCCTCTGTTTCCCCTCTGGTTTATTCTGTACCTTCTTCTAAGCAGATAAGTTTAGCCCTTCTTATGTCAACTTCCCCCAAACTATGCAAATGATTTGATGTAAATTTACCCCAGAATCTAATCTATTATAAACATCTGTTTCAAACACATGACTCAAGGCAAAAATGAAGGCAGAAGAAACCACTAGAAATCGGGAACTAACCAACCAAATACAAACAAACCCAAAATTACACATCAGTTTTATAGAAGTGCATGTTTTAAGTTAACTGGTGTCTAACACCCGGCCTTCAAGCTTCTGCCAGTTTTGGAATTAATTTCTACAATTCTACCCTTAGTGACTTGGGTGGAATCCTGAAGAGACAGTAATCAATGACATTTAACACTGCAGATGTGGAAGGTGAGAAAGCACTCAGGCACCAGCAGCTTTGCCATTTGTCTAGGAAAGATGACAATCGGGCAGATTAAGCATGTTAGATACCAAATTTAGGTGAGGATGAATGACAACGCTTCACCTCACGTGAAATATTCCAACCATCTCATGTTAGTTGATTAAAAAAAAAAATGCACAGCCTCAGATGTGTTCTGGAGTTTCCAAGGTATCCTACAAAGGGCAACGGGCATATATATACACACAGAAAACATCAGTACTGAGGTTGCTAATAAGAACACTAAAGAATGGTGTTCCTGAGCCAGCAAGAAGGCTTAGAAGGTAAAGCACTGAAGACCTGAGTTCCAGCTCAGGAATCCACGAGGTAGAAGAAAATGGACTCTTGTAAGCTGTCCTGTGACTGAGACATATGTGGACACCTACTGTGGTGGTTTGAATGACAATGGACCCCACAGACACATCTATGTAAATACTTAATCCCCAGTTGTTGGAATAGTTTGGGAAGGAAGGATGAGAAGGCTGGGGGTAGGCTGGGGGGTTTCAAATGCCCATGCTATCCCCAGTTAGTTCCCTCAGCTATTGCTCAAGCTCCCTCTCTGCCATGCTCCCTGCCATGATGATCATGGGCTTTACCCCTCTGTGAATCTGTAAGCCCAATAAATGCTTTCTTCTATAAGTTGCCTTGGTTGTGATCTTTTGTCCCAGCAAGAGTAAAAATGAACTAAGGCAGAAGCTGGTACTATTTAGGGAGGGTTTCACACTTAAATCAATCTGGGCTCTCAAAATGGCTCAGCAGGAAAAAGTGCTGAAGCCAAGCCTGATGATCTGAATTTGATCCCTGGTACCCACATGATAGATGGAGGCATGAATGGACTCTTGCAAGCTTTCCTCTGATTGCCATGTGTGCACACCCACACCCCAAAATGGTAAGTAAAATATAAAACAAATAAAACCCCACTAATAATTCTGCCTCTGCCTCCAAAGTACTGGGATTACAGTCAAGAGCCACCATACCCAACGACATAATGCTTTCAACCTCTGACTACTGCTTAACTTTTATACTTTAGTTTCTTCGTTAAATGAGAATAATCATGCCTAACTCCAGTACTATTACATGGTTTACTCATGTGAAATATCTGCAACGGTAACTATTCCTAGAAGAGCAGCTCTCGGAGAGAAGTGAACATGGCATGCAGGAGGGACCCTGAGTTTCAAGCTCAAGCACCAAATACCAAAACAAAACAGTGCCTACAACAGAGTGTTCAATGTGGTATCAATGTGGTATAGACATACATATACATATGTGGATATATGTATAGACATAGACACACACACATCCAGCTTGCGCCTTAGTTCATTACTATTGCTGGGACAAAAGATCACGACCAAGGCAACACACGAAAGAAAGCATTTATTTGGGTTTACAGATTCACAGAGGGTTAAAGTCCATGACCATCGTGGCAGGGAGCATGGCAGAAGGCAGAGAGGGAGCTTGAGCAATGGCTGAGAGCTCTTACCTTGAGATTTAAGCCCAAGGCTATGGGAGCTAACTGGGAAATTATATACACACACATACATGTGTATATTATTTTATTATTATTTTTGAGATGGGGCTTCATGAGGTTGCTGAGTCTGGGCTGAAACTTGAAATTCTCCTGCTTTAACCTTCCAAGTGGTGGAGATTACAGACATATGCAAGTGCAGCCAGGCATTATAACCACCCCACAATTGTTAAATATGTTATTATGGAACACTGTCCTCGGAGCATAGGCAATCATTACCATCTTAATCTGAGCAACAATGATTACTCACAAAAGACTCTGAAAACTGGCCTGTTGACCTTCCCTGATAGAGGGGAAGGGGCTGTCATTAGATTCCCACCTGGAATTCCAGCCACCCACTCCCAATTCTGTACCACCCTCACTTGGTCTTAACGGTTGCTACAATGTAGAAAGTGAAAAGCTAGAAGAAACCCTGACTCAAAAAATAAAATAAAATAAGATAAAAATGCCACTTAACAAAACAAAAAGTCCTACCAGGAATGATAACTATTTAAGGTACAGGGTAAGTTGTTTAGTTATTTAATTTGCTTTAATATGACTTGTCCCAGGGGCATGATTAAAAAAAAAAGTTTCTCCTATTTGTTATCATCTACTTGAATGTGTTCTTTCTCATAACCTCTCACAAAAAGAACAAATAACAAATGGTCAATGGATACCCTGGGCATCAACTTTGCTAGTGACAGAAATACTAACATTTCTTACTTTGCTATGAAATAGCTTAAGTTTGGATTTCAAAGTACTTAAGCTGGCTGGGCATGGTGGTGCATGCCTTTAATTCCAGAACTTGAGAGGCAAGCAGATCTCTGAGTTCCAGGCCAGCTTGGGCTGCATAGCAGTAAGATGTCGAAAGAGAGAGAAAAGAAAAGAAAGAAAAAAATGTGCTGTAGCAAATGATGCCTCCCAGGAGTTATTTTCCCCCACAGACAGAGTTTCTCTGTAGCCTTGGCTATCCTGGAACTCGCTCTTTAGACCAGGCTGGCCTCGAACTCACAGAGAACCTGCCTCTGCCTCCCAAGTGTTAGGACTAAAGTGTGAGCCACTGCCACCCCGTGCCTCACAGAATTTAAGCATAGTCTTCTCCAAGAGGAAAAAAACCAAAACCAAACAAACAAAAACATGATAAGAATACGTTTTTACCTGGCATTTTACCAGCACATCTCAAAACCCTCTTAAAGGCAGCAGGGCAGATGAAGTTATTTCAATCCTTAATATATCTTTTAGTAAGAAACATTATTTTCACAAGGCGGAGGGCATGCTGTCAAAAGGCTGCCAGTGTCTCACTCTCCTGGGTCACCATCCCTGCCCCCACCCCAAACCTACCCAGATGACAAACAGCAAAAAAGGAAAAGTCTCTTTCCTCAACTCTGAAGGTTTTCGCTTCCTCTACCACTGGTATGCTTTTCCTAATAGTGCAGTGACTAATGATTAAGGACGAAGAAGTGCCTTAAGCTACTCTCCTCACACACAAATGCATTGGAAAATTCGCCTGCGGGGAAGCCTTAAGGCAGAAGCAGGGACTTTCCTAGACAGTGAAGTCTGCAATGACCCACGACCCTCGGGGTCATTCTTCTAACAACTATCTCCGAACTATGTGCTCGTTAGGGCCGCCAGGCAGTCTGTTAACACTAACGAACAACACCATGAGGCTGGAGCTGAAGGAATGGGTAGCCGAACCAAAAGCCCCGGGAACCACTATCGCCTCTCCCTTCCTGCGCCGGGCTCGCGCCGGCGGCCAACGCCTGGCGATCTCGCTCTCGGCCCAATCCACCGAGGACTGGCCGGAGCTCCCTGCTGACGCAGCGTCCGACCCCACCAACGTTCAACTAGCACCACACCCTCTTTCTCCTTAGGATATCATCCTACCCTTCCCGCTGAACAGCCACTTTCCAGAAGGCTCTGACCGACCAGGCTGCTCCGGCCACTCCTCTGCGGCTCGCGCAGACCTCGGACGCTCCCTGCTCGGGGAGCGCGAGCGCGCATGCGCCCGAAGGACCCGTGCGCGTGCGCACTCGGCGGCCGCCGCGGAGCAGACACACCTCCACGGCTGGAGCCAATCACCGCGCGGGGGCGGTCTCAAGTCTCCTGCCACGCAGGCGGAGAGCCTGGGAACGCACCCGTTAACCCTACAGCTTGTCCTCCCTCTGGAAGCCAGCGGCGTCCGGGACGCTTAGTGTTTTGAATGGCGAGGAAAAGCCGTGTAATGACTGCTTAAGCCTACAGGGTGTTCTCGTCCCTCTAAACCTGGGAAATAGATGCCCAAACGCATCACAGTGAGCAGAATACGGCGCACAGAAATTCCGAAGCGCCTTCAGCCCGCAGTGGACAAAACCTTTTATTTTGAGGAATGCCTGTAGGGTTGCCGCAGGAAGTTACTCTTAAAAGTCACGAAGGATAAGTAGGAGTTCCTCCGGAAATCCATGAGATAAAGAGTTTTCCAGGCTGTGGGAACAACGGAAGCCAAGAACAACGCGGCACCTTCTGGACGTCTCTTGAAGTTCACTCTTGTTAGAAGTTTAGGAGTTCGCTTTCTTGAGTCAAGAGAAAGATGAAGGAGTGGTAGCTCACACCTTACGGAGGCTGAGGTTGGAGATCACCTGACCAGACTCTGGAATGTAAAGCCAGACTGACGACCTAGTGAGATCCTATTTCAGAGTACCGGTTATCAGTGGGTGGAGGGGAGTGGGGGAGCACTTTTAGCCCAGAGTCCGTCTCCAGCAGGGTAGGAAGAGAGCCAGCTCTTAAAAGGTCTTATAAATTTTGGGATAATGAACCTAGAATTCGTTTTATGGCCGTTGAGTTACTGAAGAGTTTTTAAACCACCTGCCACAAGAATTCTCCCAGACACCTCTAAGAGTAAACCAAAATGCTGGCCATCTAGGGAATAAAAACTATTTCAAAGAAATAGCTTCTTCCTAAAAGGTAAAAGAAAATGAAGCCTGAGAAATGGCTTTTGAATTTAATAACAGGGGATTAGTGATAGTTGACAAACATTGTAATAGTTTGGAGAAGGGAGAGAAATAGGGACATCATAAAATGTTTTTGGACGCTTTGGCCTTGTCTGAGAAAAAGAAATTGTGCATTTTCTTCCTTTTTATTTTGTTATAATTAAGATAGAAGAATTTGAGTATGGAAAAAAGGACCCAACTAAGACATACAGTTGGATTTAAAAAAATAAAAGAGTGTGTGATGAGCTAAAGATCTTGATATAGTAAAAGCTTAACTATTCAAACCAATAATGGGAGCTGATAGTGTACACTTTTAATCCCACCACTCAGGGGAGGCGGAAGCAAGGGGATGTTTGTGAGTTTGAGGCCAGCGTGGTCTACATAGTTCTAGGTCAGCCAAAACTACATGGTAATACCTTGTCTCAAAAATAAATAAAAAAAAAAAAAAATGAAATTGTGGGCTGGAGAAATGGCTGTTCTTCCACAGGACATAAATTCTGTTTCCAACCCTCATCTGGTAGTTCACAACTGTCTTAATTCAAGTTCCATGGGATCCAAACCCTCCTCTGGCCTCTACAGGCGCCAGGTATGAGGATGGTACACAGATACTCATGCAGGCTAAACACCCACACAAATAAAATATAATTAAAAACCAAACCACTGACAGGAGATCTATGCTATGGCTCAAGCCTATAATCTCAGTATCAGGAGGTTGAGACAGGTGGATTTGAAGTACAAAATCATCACTGACAATACAGTGATTTTGAGGCTAACATTACCTGAGACTCTGCCTCAAACAAAGAAACAAACAGTAAAATGCATAGGACTGAAGCTGGCAAGATGGCTCATCAAGTAAAGGACCTGCCATCAAGCCTGAGGACCTGATTTTGATCCCTGGAGTCCACACAGTTGCAGGTCCTCCGACTTCTATATATATATATGTAAAAAATAAATAACTCAAAACACTGAGATGAAAGGAACATTCATGGAAAAGAGACCGACCCACGCAGAGTTGGAGGAAGGAGGAATACACTCAGTTATAATGACAAAATTTATTTGTAAGCCTGTATGTTTAGAAATAGGAAGTTAACTTTTCTGAGAAGTCAGAGACAGATCCTTTGCTGACTAGGAAGGTGGATACAAGTTTAAGCAAGCTGAGAAGCTTTGGGGTATTCTTGTAGAATGTGATAAACTAAACTGACCACGGAAGAGGAGGACTGATACGCATTATAAACTGCTGGTTTAAGACCTGAAATAATGATCTCGGCAGTTCCTGTTTTTACTCTTTCTCAGCTCACTTCTTGAGGGCAGGGAGGAATACACGGCTGAATTCAGTTAGGGTTGGGATGATGATGGATGTAATACTGTAGTTCTCAACCAGGGAACACTGGGCAGGGTCTGGCAAGTTTGGGGAGCATTATGTTAGAATGCGCTAGACAGCAACTGGTAGCAATGATCTGCTCCAAAATGTCAATGTTTCAAAGTTGTGAAATCCTGACCTGGGGTTATTTCGGTCCTTACCTGTATTGGCTTTCTCTTGGACTATGGCTCTGAACTTACAGAGCAAACCACCTCCATAACCTGACTATAAAGGAAGGTAGAATGAGCCTAGCAGACTTTGAATGATTCAAGGTCTTGTGATGTCACAAATACACAGTAGGAAGCATTCCCTAAACCTTTAGAAGGAATCTGAATTTACACATAAATTAGGGCAGCCATTTATTTTAATTTGAGGCTTTGATAGTTTTCTTAAATGGAGTTGTTATAACGGTTTCAAACATACAGAAGCATCTACTTATTATCAACTGTAATGTAATTGTTTATTATAGCCACTATAACAGGATCTCAGAAGAACGGGAATGCTCCAAATTTAATAATAAATCAAACATCCTAATTTTAACTTTAAAAACCGACATTCCAAGAAAACATCACTTTACCTAAAGTAAAGTATTATTGCTGGGCAGTGGTGGCACAGATATTTAATCCCCGCATTCTGGAGGCAGAGGAAGGTAGATCTCTGAGTTTGAGGGCAGCATGGTGAATTCCAGGATAGCCAGAGCTACACAGAGAAACTTTGAATCTAAAAAATAAAATAAAATAAAATAAAATAAATTATTACTACTTAAGCTAAGATTTAAATTTAGTTCTGTCTTTTGTTGAAACAGTTTCACCTTGGAGCCCAGGAACTATGTAGCTTTGAACTGCAATTAACCCTCCTCTCTCCACCTCCAGAATATGAACAGAGCTACCAGTCCTAACTCGGGAACTATCTGTTCAAAAGTTTCAAAAGGAAGGAACAGTCTTTAAATTTAGTAAAGACAGTGTCACGGATTACGGTGGAGGATTTAGAAAGTACAGTGAGGGTAAATTCAGAAAGAGCTAGGAGGATTATTTAAAAAAAAAAAAAAATTACTGACTGGAAAGGGAGGTGCAGCCCACCGGTTGTGCACAGGGACCTACCTCGATTCTTCATGCGTTTTGAGTAAGAGCTCTTGCCTGGGTGTCCGTTGTTCATTCCTCGTGTTCAAATAAAGCTAGATGGTTGAAAGGGGCGGATTGGGTAGGTTGGGGAGGGGGAGAGGGAGCGCGCCGGGCTGCGTGCGCTTGCGCGCTGACGGCGGCGGCGGCGGCGGCGTCAGTGCCCGGCGGGGAGCGGGTCCCAGGCCGCCGCCGGACCGGAGGCTAAGGGGGCGTCTGGGAGCTCCCTCGCCCGGCCCTCGGCGGCCTGATGGCGTAGGAAGGACAGACTGGGAGTGTGAGTACTACGGAGGGCCCGGCATGGTTGGGCTTACCGGAGAGCCAGAGGGTCGGCTGGTCTGCCCCTTGGGCAGGTAGTGGAGCTGCGCCTGCACGCAGTCCGAGCCACGATGCCCCTTCTGACCCGCCTAGATTGGGGGGTTATGGGCGAGCGGTGCGTCAGGCTTGGGCACAGATTCTGGCAGGGGCGGTCCGATTCTGCCCGAAGCCCCTCAGGCTGGACGCGTGGCTCTAAAGTCTTTGACCTCCGAGCCAGGCCCTGACCTCTGTCGGCCTGGAGTCTAGGAGGACTCTCAGCCTTGGGCTGGGGTTAAAAGGCTGCAGGTTGCAGGCCAGTGCCGTCTCGCCTCTTTTTCCTGCTTTTGGGACGAGTCTTATTATGTGCTAGCAACTAGTGGAACGATTAGTATTTGGCGCGATCTCGGTGCGTGATTGTGGCGAGGAGACTCTTGTACCCACCTCCCACCGAAGTCTGTTCGGTACAGTCATCTTTGAGAGTGAAATAAGCCGTCCTGTTGGGGAAGCTAGAGATTTCAGTGTGTGTGTGTGTGTGTGTGCGCGCGCGCGCGTGTGTGTTTTAACAACTTGGAACCGGATAAGACACTTTTTCTCTTAGCAGTTAGAGAGACAGCCACCATAATGGGTTTATATTGAGGTGATTCGAGTCACAGGTGCCTTTTAATACTAAATAAGAGGCATATCCTGTTCTAAAACCCAGTGGGGGAAATCTTGAAGTGTAACTTTGTTCTCAAGTTTGGCCAGAATGAAAGAGTGAATGATCAGATTCATCTAGGATTTGCCTACTTCGCACACTGTGCTTGCACCGAGTGCATTCAGGTGTGTCACAGACATTAGATGTTTTTTGGCAGCACTTTTCACATGAGGTACTGAGATGCTGCTGTTGATTTACTGAAGTTTACATGCTGTGGACTTACTGAACGTCATCTAAAGTGATAGCAAAACTTTTTCTGTTAGGCAGAGTTTGTTTTGATTCTTATTTTTGACAGGGAATCTAGCACAGACTGGCTTCAAACTTGAGGTCCTGAGTTTGGTCACATGTGCCCTTAGTTTTTAACTAGAGAAAGTGTCAAGATAGATTTTTGAAGAGAGCTTCCAAACAGCCAAGAGAGGAAAGGTGTGAAGGAATTTCATCAAGCTAGTTCAGAACCAATTGCTTTGATAGAAAGGAAGGTGTTTTAAAAAGAAAAAGGACATAGTTACTGTTCATCTAGATTAGAACAAATTCAAGTCTATGGGAAAAGCAAGAAACATTGAGTGATTTGGGGCAGACTCTTTGGTTCTGAAACTCGGGATCACTCAGTGAGACGTATACATACATACTTTGTGTTTTGTAACTAGCTTATGGAAAGGGAAGTTTATGTGTGCCAGTGCCTAAGAGCCCTAAACAGACAAGTTACGTGATTCTGACTGCTCATCTAGGATGCAGAGTTAACCATTAAAAGCTTGCTGTCTATTCTTGTTGTTGTGATGTAAGAGAGATTAAGAAACGCGAGTTCCCAGGTGTGCACCAGAGGACGCGTTAAATCTGTGCATTTGTTAGAACGAGCCAACTCTCTGTACTAATACTGAATGACTTCCAAGATAGAGCGTGAGAGTAGTGGTGTCAAGAAGGTGTGCCTACTGTAGTGGTGGCAGCTTTAGGTCCGTGCGTATATGCGCTACACATGTACATGTGTGTTTTGCACATAGAGACAGTATCTGTGGAAGGCAGTCAGAATCAGCTGAAAGTGGACAATGTTTGTAGGGCATGGAAGATACAAGTGAGGGTTTATTGTTCAGTGGTTCTAGAATTTCAGTTTCACGGTCTGTGAGTTTTTTTTGTTTCTGTTTTTTTTTTTTTTTTTTTTGCAAGCTAAACAAGCATTCTCTTGAGTTACATCCTTCAGCCCTAAACTGTTTTTTTTTTTTTTTTTGAGGCAGGGCTTCTCTGTGTAACCATCCTGGTTGTCCTTGAACTTGCTTTGTAGACCAGGTTGGCCTCGGCTAACAGAAATTCCATTGCCTCCATCTTGGGATTGAGGGCGTGTGCCACCATGCCCAGTTTAACCCTAATGTTTTTATTACAAAATGTTATAAAAAAGCAAAAAAATATAAACTCAGTCCGATTAGGTTTTTTGTTTGTTTGGTTGTGGGTTTTTTAATTTGTATTTTTTCTGTTTATTGGTGTTTAGCCTGCTTGTGTGTCTGTGTACCACATTTGTGCCTGGTGCCTGCAGAGGTCAGAAGAGGGCATCAGATGCCCTGGAACTGGAATTACAGATGGTTGTGAGCACCATATGGGTGTTGGGAACAGGTCCTAGGTCCTTTGCAAGAGCAGGAAGCGCTCTTAACCTCTCTAGCCTGTCACTTGGATTTTAACATATTACTAAAATTGGCTATACTGTTGTTTGTTTTGCGGTGCTGGGAACCAAATGTAGGGCCCGCCTTGCTCAGCAAGTGTGCTACCAGTGAGCTGTATTCTGAGTCCCGGTAGGGGTTCGTGAAGCTAAGGCTGGTCTCTAACTCTGTGTAGTAACGCAGTCTTCATTCTCCAGTCTCTACACTTCCCAAGTGCTGGAATTATAAATTAACAACACCACCATGCCTAGCTTGTCCTTTTGATTTGTTTTTAAAATACTGTGTTTGTTCATTTGTTCATGTGTGTTTTTGCATGTTCATGAGTATGCACACATGTAGTTTGCCAAGCTTTCTCCGTTTCTCCCCTTCCTCCTCCTTTGGAGAGATGGGTAGTTCTCTCTGCCTTTCTCAGGCAGGCCTTGAATTTGTTTTCATTCTGTGCCTCCGGAGTAACTAGGACCGTGGGAGCTTGCCACCAGCAAACAGTGTTTAATTCAGTCTCTAGGGGTTATGTGTTGCATTTGGCTAGTGTATAGCTTAAAGTCTATTTTAACATAGAGCAGTTTCCTGTCTTGCTTTTCACCTTTGATATGTTGAAGAGACCTGGATAGTTGTGTAGATAAAACTGATGATTTTGGCTTGTGATGAACATTACTAAGGGTTAAAACCAACTAGATACTAGAGTTCAGTGCTTACTGGATTCAGGCTACATGCTTTGGTGATGTCAAATGCTGTCTGCTGTAGTTCCCACTGTTTGTGATAGTGAGATTGACTAGTGGGTTTAGTGGTGATTTTAGCCTCCAACGTAGTCAGTCATTGTTTTGTTGTTGTTTTACTGTCTCTGTGCGGCACTGTCTCCATTGTTTTTTGTTTGTTTATTTTTAAGATTTATTTATTATTTATACAATATTCTGCCTGGGCACCAGATATCACTATAGATGGTTATGAGCCACTCTGTGGTTGCTGGGAATTGAACTCATTTGGAAGAGCAGCCAGTGTTCTTAACTTCTAGCCATCTCTCCAGCCCCAAGAATTTTTTATATCACTGAGGTCCACCCCTAGTTCACTATTTCTTCCTATCTATCTATCTATCTATCTATCTATCTGTTGAGGTCTCACTATGTATCTCATGTTGGCCTGAAATTTACTGTCTAGACAAGCTGATGCTGAACTCACAGATGATGATGCTGCCTCTGCCTCCCTCATTCTGGACTACTGTATAAAGAAGAAAATTGAAGGTTGAGATTAACGTTACTTAGATTAAACCCATGAAGTTTTGTGTGAGTCATCAATCTGCTTTTTAAAAAAAGATTTATTTATCATGTATATGGTGTTCTGCCTTCATGCACACCTGCACTTCAGAGGAGGGCATCAGATTTCAATACAGAAGGTTATGAGCCACTGCGTGGTTGCTGGGAATTGAACTCAGGACCTCTGAAAGAGCAGCCAGTGCTCCCAACCTCTGGTGCTTTTTCTACCATACTTTGTAAACTGGGATATGGGTGCTATTGTTTGGTTTTGGACACAGTGTCTTGCTATGTAACACAGCTAGCTCACACCTGTGACCCTTTCCTCAGGCTCCCTGCTGCTGAGATTACCAGTGTGTGCTACCATGCCTGTTTTATGATCAGACACCTCAAACTTTTTATCTATTCATGTATTTGCTTGTGTATGTGTTTTGGTCTATCCCGCCCCCAGGCAAGGTTTCTCTCTGTAACAGCCCTGCTGATGTTTTAAATTTTAATTTGCAAGTAGGAAGTTCTGGTTGAATTAAAATGGCCCTATCAGAGCCATTTGAATGCCTAGTCACCAGAGGATGGAACTTTTAACAGGATTAGGGGCTGTGGCTTGTTGGAGGAAGTGTGTCTCTTTGGGGGTGGGTTTTGAGGTTCCAAAAGACCAGGTGAGGCCTCCTCCCTGCCCCACTCCTCCATCTCTGTTTTTCCTTGTGGGTCAAGGTTTGGCTGTTAGCTACTTCTCCAGCACCACACCTGCCTGCCGCCATGCTTTCTGCAATGATGATGATGGACTAACTCTAAACTGCAAACAAAACCCTCTCAATTACATGCTTTTGTAAGAGCTGCTTTGGTCTCTTCACAGTAATAGAACTCTGACTAAGGCAGAAATATAGTTTGCATTTCATTTTTGGAAGAATGAGGGGGCATGGGAATATTTGCAATAAAAGTGGCCGGCTAACTAGATAAACCCTTTACTACTGAGCTGCTTCCTCAGCCCACACGATAGTTTTGTAGTGCTAGGAATCAAAGCTAGAATTTGGTGCAGAGTCGACAAGCAGGCACTTCACAGAAATTATATTCATAACCTCAAAAATGTTTTTTCCTGACCCAAATTACATGATAAAGTGGAGAAGCAGACAAGTTGTCTGTTTATCCCTATTAGGTGAGCAACCAGAGAGCATTGTTGTGGAAAATGCGCATAAGGTTGAAGGAGGAAAAGGCCAGTTTTCCCAGTGATGTCCAGACAAATGTTTCAATCCTAATGACAGTGAGTAGCACATCCGTCAAAGCTGCTTCATCTCCGTGTAAAATGCAAACGTTGGAAGCTTTCTAAATGTTATTTTATGTTCGTTGCCTGAATTTATGTCTGTGAGCTGACCTGTGGGTGCTGAGAATTGAACCCGGGTCCTCTGGAACAGCCGTCAGCGCTCTTAACCGCTGAGCCATCTCTCCAGCCCCTTGGAATCCTTTTTTAATCTTCATTTTCTTTAATTTTAAGCTTATGGGTACTTTGCCTTCATGTATGTCTGTGCACCACATGCATGCCTGGCACCACAGATGCTAGAAGAGGC
This sequence comes from Meriones unguiculatus, assembly GCF_030254825.1. Lineage (NCBI taxonomy): Eukaryota > Metazoa > Chordata > Mammalia > Rodentia > Muridae > Meriones > Meriones unguiculatus. The sequence goes on from NC_083365.1 coordinate 21,256,453, forward strand.
CATCAGATCCCTAGAACTGGAGTTACAGCCACTTGTGAGCTGTCTTGTGGATGCTGGGAGTTGAACCCGTGTCCTCTGGAGTACCAGTTGGTACTTTTAACCCTCTTAACTCCTGAACCATCTCTTGGGCCAGCTCTGGGACCTTTTATTTTTTTATTTGAGTATGGATATGTACACATGAATACAGGTGCCTATGGATACCCATGGAACTGGAATTGCAGGTTTGGGGGTCCTCTGCAAGAACAGTAAGTGCTCCTAACCGCTGAGCCAACCATCGTGAGTGCTTTTGGTCAATAACCAATGCTTCAGGACCTGCTGGCTCTCAGCTTTGGTTCCTTTATTTCTCTTCCACACTCCAAGGCATTTTGATAAAATAGCAGTCTTTGTGAAATTTGCTCCAGCCCCTCCTGAACCCATTAGATTAGGTTAGACCTCAGCCTGCCTGCTAGGACCAGGGAAAATCTACTTGTAAATTTTCCAGTGGTTCCCATGGCCCCAGGATGCATCATAAAATTTGTTGGCCAGGGGTTAAGGGAGCCAGGTGTGGTGGCACACATCTGTAATTTTAGGCACAGGGCAGGAGGATTGGGAGTTCCAGGCCAGTTTGGGCTATGTTGAAACTCTATCTCAAAAAAGAAAATGCAGACAAACAAAAGACACCCACAGTTTGTATATTTTCAAGCCCTTTTGGGAAATTGTTTACACATTAATCTTTGGAGATAGAGTTCAGTGGCAGAATGTGTGCCTGGCATTCATGTGGCCCTGGGTACCATAACTAGCACTAAAAAAAAAAAAAAAAAAGATGAAGTCTAAAGCCAACCATGTGTATTACTCCTGTAATCCCAACATTTGGGAAGTGGGAGGCGGGGATCAGAAAGACAAAACCGTCTGTATAGAGAGTCCTCAGCCAGCCTGGTGGTGATAAGACTCTAACCTGAGCTAACCTGAATGTTGAGATCTGCAGCGGACCCCATTTCCACTCCTATCCCAAGTGCTGCCAGGCCAAGGTTTCTCAGCTATGCTGGCATTTCACATCCTGAGTGGTTGAGCTGACACTGGCCAACAGTTCACAGAGATTGTTACAGAAGACCCACATTTGGTTTCCAGCACCCATATCACATGTAACTCCAGCTCTAGAGACTGACCACCTCTTCTGGCCTCCACCGGCATTTGCACATACTCCCAAGCAGACACGCAGATACATGTAATTACAAATCTTTTGAAAGATGAGAGGCAGACAGTCATAAATGTGTTTGTCCGTGTTGTTAGCTTTAAAATACTTGAAGCAGAAATTAAAAGTAAATTTAAATTTATTTTAAATTAAAATTGCATTAAAGTAAGGTAGAAGAAATAAATATCCATTAAAGACTAAGTTCTTTTTTCAGAAAGGATATTTGTGTGTGAGTGCTTGCTCATGGTGTGGGCATCATTTATGTGGAGATGTGAGGGCACCTCCGTGTTGATCTCGTCTTTCCTCCTGTTTGAGACAGGTTCTCTTTGCTGTATAAGCCAGACTATCTGGCCCGCAGACTTCTAGAGACTGTCCTGTCTCTGCCTCCCATCTGTGTCCCTGTAGGGGCACCCTGTGTAGGAAAAACATCTTCCTTAGCTAGAGGCTGCGACTTATTGGTGAGACTCACTCTGCAAAAGTGAGGCCCTCCCAAAAGTGTCGGTCAGTCCAGCAGCCCAGGAGTGGAGGTAGAAACTGTCCTGTGGCTTCCTGGTTGTCATGTCTTACTAGAAATCCATCCATTTCTATCAGGGTTTCTGTCAGAGGACATAGGAATTTATTGCCTGTGGGATTCAAGAAAGGAATTTTAACCTAATTACTACTCATTTTGTCGTTGTCACCCCACAAAAAAGTTAAAATCTTCAGTGTTTTACAGCACAGTGTTGTCACTTGGAGTCTGCATTCACTTATAAAAGTTCACTTATAAGAATTTCTTCATTTCTACCAAGCTTATTGTTCAGAATGTCTGAGAGTACAGTGTATAAGGATTTCTCTTTGGTGAGGTTAGGGAGGTCTACCATTAGACAACCTGGGTTTTCTTCTCAGGCTGTCTTAACAATAAAATTGGAGAACAGTTTGGTTTGGTTTTCGAGACAGGGTTTTTCATGCTGAGATTAAAGGCATGCCCCACTACCACCACCCATTAGTTCCTGACACCAACAAGTGTTTTTAACTTGTGTTACAAGATAAATGTTTGGGGAATGAATATTTTGCCGTTGGTATTTGAAGTGGATTCCAATGTTAGGTAGCTCAAGTTGTCCTTGAACTTGACCTAAGATCTTTAGATACATGCATCTATCTATGACTTGTTCTGGGATCTCTGAAGATTCTTAGAACAGATCTATTCTTTGTGCACATAGCTACCTCTTTTTTTTTTTTTTTTTAAGATTTATTTTATGTAGGAGTGCTCTGACTGCATATACACCTGCATGTTGGAAGAGGGCTTCAGATGCCAGTGTAGATGGTTGTAAGCCACCCTGTGGTTGCTGGGAATTGAACTGGGGACCTCTGGAAAAGCAGACATTACTCTTAACCGCTGAGCCATCTCTCCAGCCCCCTCTTTTTATTAATAAGCTATATGGATGATTCTAAGTGACTAGCTTGGCTTCAGAACTTGTCCAAGTACTGAGAGCAGGAAGTGGTTGTCATTACCTAAGGAGAAGAAACAGCTCAGTTGGCATGGCAAGGACCTAGAATTTTCTCTGATGTGGGAAGCCACAGAAAATTATCTAACCAAAGAAGTAACATAACCTAAAGTTTATTTATTTATTTTTTACTTGACATAGGATCTGATTATGTAACCTTGGCTGGCCTGGAACTGACCTGTCTCTGCCTCCCAAATTCTGGGATTAAAGGTTTAAGATTAAGTATCACCATGCTTAGCCTAACTTAAATTTTAAACCAGTCCTATTCTGAGAATCTTTCCCTATGGTTTTGGTGGAAAAAAAAAAAAAAACAACTACAAGAGAGTAATAATGGCAGTAGGGACTTACAGGAGGCTGTGCTATGATAGATAGGTGCCTCAGCAGTGAGAAATGTTGAGAGTTGAAAATATTTCAGCCTGATTGACAGGATCTGCCGGGTGGGATAATGGATAGCATTCTAAAGTTTGTTTGTTAGTTTTGACCTTGGAACCTGGAAAGCTGGAATTTGAGCTTCCTGAGACGGGAAGATTGAGGGAGGGGCAGAGTGAAAAGTGAATTAAAGGCAATATCTGGAAAGGCTACTAAATGTCACTTCCTCCTTGCAGGTTGACATTGATTGCCTCGGATCTGGCCACTATGGTACGAGAACGAAAATGCATATTGTGCCACATTGTATATGGCTCAAAAAAGGTAACGGTGGAGGGGGAGCACCTGATGGTTCCCGGTGGAGGGGGAGCACCTGATGGTTCCCGGCCTGTTTCCGAAGAAGTCTTAAAAACTGCTAAGACTTGATATTTAGAAACTTTAACTGTTAAAATGTCATTTTTGTTCTGCTGTGCAACCCTAGATCACTCTCTGTGTGCGCTGACCTCCAGCTGGCAGGCCACCTGCCCCTCCTCTCAAACTCTAGGATTAAAGACTTTGACTGCTCCACTGCTCATACAGGGCTGGCGAACACACCCACAGTCTGCATGTTAGGCAAGCTTACCAAGTAAGCTGCAGTTCATCCCCGCCATTTATTTATTTACTCATTATGTATACGACGTTCTGTCTGCATGTGCACGACACGCTAGAAGAGATCTCATTATAGATGGTTGTGAGCCACCGTGTGGGTGCTGGGAATTGAACTCAGGACTTGTGGAAGAGCGGCCAGTGCTCTTAACCTCTGAGCCATCTCTCCAGCCCTGGGAAACATCTTAACAGTATCTTATTTATGCTTTTTTTTTTCTTTCTTTTTTAATGTCTAAATCAGTCTCATTCCATGAGTGATTTTTCATTACTGTCTCAAAAGGCCAGTAACTATAGCATTAACCTCTACCCAGAATTTGCAGTATTCAAGGGTACACGATATAGAGAACTTCAGTTAGCAACTAGTTAAGGAGAAAATATCTTACAGCTCAGGTTTAATTGCGATTTTATGAGCTCGTGAAACTTTGCTTTGTGGCGTCTACCTTCAGGGGCTCCACGCTGAGTTATATCCTCCGTCCCAGATTACATGCTTTTTGAGTCACAGAAGTTCCATAGGTACTGCATGTAGCATGTGTGCTTCCTTTTTGTGTGAGCCCAAGCTCAAGAAAAGCACAGTGCCAGCCGGGTGTGCCGTAGCCCTTGAGAGCAGACGAGGACGATCTTGAGGTTGAGGCCAGCCTGGTCTAAGTCGGGACCCCGTCAGCAGACAGGGCGTAGTATAGCACAGGTGACGATGACGTGTGTGGGGAAGAGGAGGACTGTATGCATTATGTGTGCAAGCGGAGGTGAGGGTTCACGCGCCCTGGCTGAGTTTTTTTCTGTGGATGCCAGGAATTCAAGTTCAGGTCATCATTCTTGGGCAGTAAGTGCTCCTGTCTAATGAGACGTCTTCCTAGTCCCCCCCTAAAATAAGCTTTAAAAGCAACCCTTATATTTTTATATTTGCTTACTTTATGTGTTTGAGTGTTTTGCCTACATGTATGCGTATTCATGACTTACATGCCTGGTGACCAATGAGGTGAGAAGAGGGTGTTGAGACCTCTGGAACTGGAGTTACTTAGGCAGTGCTAAGTGGCCGTGTAGCTGGGAGCTGAACTTGGGTCTTCTGGAAGAGCAATCAGAGATCTTGACTGCTGAGCCATCTTTCTGGCCCCCAAAACAAGCTTTTTGTTTTTTGTTTTCGAGACAGGGTTTCTCTGTATAACCACCCTGGCTGTCCTTTGTAGACGAGGCTGGCCTCGAACTCACAGATCCACCTGTCTGTGCCTTTAATCCCACCTGGGTGCTAGGATTGAAGATGTGCTCCACCATGCCCACCTTCAAAACAAGCCTTCTTAAACTAAAAGGATTTACTTGTAGCTCAGGAAATTTGGTTACAATTTTTCACTTTTGGCCCTTTCTTGCCTTTATATTTTGCTTTGAAAACAGAAATTGTTTCAAGTTTTTATTCATTCATTTGATTTGGAATTTTTTTTTTTTTTTTTTTTTTTTTTCTGGAGCATTTCACTATGTAACCGGCTGGCTTGGAACTTCCTGTGTAGACCAGGCTGGCCTTAAACTTATCTGCAGGGCTTCTCCTACCTCTTTGTGGATAACTGAGATTATAGGGTGTCACCTTGCCCGGCTGTGGATGGAGTTTCAAATTCTATACTCTGTCTTTAACTTGACTCAGTTTCAGATATGTGTTGTTCTAGTTGATGCCATCACTTACAGCTAGAAAGCGTCACTTGTAAAGCTCTGTCCAGATGAAGCTGTTGTAGAGATAGACAGTAAAATCACCATTTACAGGAAGTGTTTTGAAACAGCTATCCCCTTTATCACACTGTAGAAGGTAAAGCAGCACTGGACTGTAGATGATGAAGGAATGCATTAAGTCCTGACAGTATAACATGTTTCCTCAAACATGGTTTGAGATCCAGTTTGACCACTGATTATCAGAGAGGCATCTTTCAGATTTATTTCTTCAGTGCCTAGCTCTGTATGTATGGTATAATAAGCACTTGAAAAATCCCCAGTGAATGAAGGAGTTAACTTTTCTACATCCTTCAAGCTTTATGAAGTTAATACTCAGTGATATTTTGTGATTTAAGTGCAAAAGTGTTTGAGTCAACACAGGCTGTAGTATATAGCAATTGAGTTGTAGTTGTTTATATTTAAACAGCCATTCTCTAATTATGTAAAGATCTTTACAGCTCTTTAAAATGTATGTGCCCTTTCTCTTCTTTGGGTCTTGCTGTTTGTTTATTCCTCAAATAAATTCATTGGGGTAGTTGAAATGGATAGTCAAAGTAGAACAGTGATTGAATTGCTTTGTCTTGGTCTCATTTGTCTCAGTCTGGGATGTAACCAAGACAGTCTTGAACAACCTGCATTGGCCTCCTGCGGGCTAGAACCACAGGTGTGCCCTTGTGCCCAGCTACATCTCAGTGATGGGGTTTCTGTTGTTGGTTTATTAAAAACGTAATTAAGGTAGAGCCAGATCTCCTGGAACTGGAGTTGTGGAGAATTGTGAGCTCCTCTGTGGGTGCTGGGAATACACCTGGTTCCTTTGCAAGCCAGTGCTCTGAGCTGCCTGCCCAGCCCCTTACACTGTGAGGGTTTCTTATACTGCCATAGAGATGGCTTTGTTTACTTCTTAAAATTTTGAGATTTTATTTATGTGTTCTACCTGAATGTATGCACGCAGTGCCCGAGGATGCCAGAAGATGGCATCAGATCTTCAGGGACTGCAGTTACAGATGGTTGCGAGTGGCCATGTGGCTGCTGACAATTGAACCTGAGTCCTAGAAAAGTAGCCAGTTTTTTGTTTTGTTTTGTCTTGTTTTTAAACTACTGAGCTATCTGTCCAGATGGAAGATAGAGACTTTACTTTTGGTTTCTCAAGACAGGATTTCTCTGCCTTAGCTGTCCCGGAACTTGCTCTAAAGTCCTGGCTGGCCTTGAACTCACAGAGATCCATTTGCCTTTACCTCCCAAGTGCTGAGATTAAAGGCATATGCTACCATTGCCTAGCGAGAGACTTTATTTTCAATACCTATCCATGATCACTGTAGCTAGCCATATTTGTTCAACAAATGTTTATTAACAGTTTACATGTCAGGGTCTGCCAAACCTTACTAAGAGTTGTGGTATATTCTTGGGAAACTTTCGGTTGACTGGGGAAAGACTGTGGATAAAGTATAGACAGGGACTGAGATGGCCTAGTCAGGAAAGTGTTTCCACGCAACCGTGAGGAAAGAAAAGGCCAGCGGCAGCAGCACACACCTGTAAGTGCAGCATAGGCACAGGCAGGGCTCTGCTCACTGGCCAGCCAGCTGAGCTGAGTTGGTAAGCTTCCAGTTTACTAAGAGACGGTCTCCGTGAGGTGGAGGGGCTGAAGAGATGGCTTAGTGGGTCAGAGCGCATACTGGCTGGACATGGTGGCACACGCCTGTAGTGCCAGCACTCGGGGAGGTAGAGGCAGGTGGATCTTTGAGTCTGAGCCCAGCCTTGTCTACAAAGCAAGTCCAGGACAGCCAAGGCTACACAGAGAAACTCTGTCTCAGGACAAACAGGAAGGAAGGGAGGGAGGGAGGGAGGGAGGGAGGGAGGGAGGGAGGGAGGGAGGGAGGGAGGGAAGGAAGGAAATACTGTTCTTGCAGAGAACTCAAGATCAGTTTCAAGCACCCATGTTGGGCAGCTCACAAGCATCTAAGTCCCGCTCAAGGGATCCTCTGGCCTCTACAGTCACCTGCATTCACGTGCATGCACACTTATATACACACAGTTTTTTAAAAATTAAAAATGAGGTAGAAAGCAATTGAGAAAGATTTCCAACATTGATTGGCCTCTGACCTCCACAGTCACTCACACACCTATGTTTGTATGTGTCTATGTTTGTTTGTATGTTTGTATGGTGTATGCACACCAGCATGAATAGTTTTAAAAGGTAAGTGATTTCAAAGCCTTAAAAAATATTTTATGTGTGTGCGCACACACCTGCATTGCGCTCTTAGGCACCGTATACCGCCGTGCACATGTGTCCTCCACAGTCAGACTCAGGTCATCAGGCTCGGCCGCCATTGTTTTTCTGGCTCCTTCAGCTTTTCTTAAAAAAAAAAAAGATTATTATGTCTAGTGTTCTGTCTGCATGTACATCTGCACACCAGCAGAGGGCACCAGATCTCATTATAGATGACTGTGAGCTACCCTGTGGTTGCTGGGAACTGAACTCAGGACCTCTGAAGAGCGGCCAGTGCCCTTGACTGCTGAGCCATCTCTAGCCCTCCTTAGGTTTTTCTATGTAGTCCTGGATGAACTAGAATTCCCTGTGTAGATTAGGCTGTGGAGTTCATGCTGCAATCTCAGCGCTTGGTCAAAGCCCCCAAATCCCACCCACCGTACCACCAGGGGTTATCAGTCCCAAGACATGCAAGTTGGAGGCCAGCCTAATCTACTTAAAATAACCAAAACTTTCTTTTGAAAAATGAGAGCCCGCTGTGGTGGTGTTCACCTATAATCCTAGCACTGGAGATGGAGGTCAGAGAACCAGAAATTCAAGGTCATTCTCAGCTACATAAGGAATTCAAGGCCTTCCTGGGCTGAGACCCTACCTCGCAAAATAAAAATAAGCACAAAATATAGCCAGAGAATTATTTAATGTGGAACCAATGTTGGCTTTAAATTGAAAAGAGTAATCACAAAAATTGTTTGATATAAGAAATTTGAATCTAGTTTTTTAATTAATTAATTATATGTGCATTTGGTGTTTGGCCTACATGATGTCTGTGTGAGGGAGTCAATCCCCTGGAATTGGATTTACTGACAGTTGTGAGCTGCGATGCAGGTGCTGGGAATTGAAGCCAGGTCCTCTGGAAGAGCAGCCAGTGAACTGCTGAGCCATCTCTCCAGCCTCAAATCCAAATTTTCTTAAAATAGTGTTTTTAACTCTTAACCCAGACCATATATATGTGCCTTAAGTGTGTATGCACTGTATATGTGATGCCAGAAGGGCGTGGGATCCCCTCTTGGCTTCCCATAGGCAGAAATGAACCAGCCACCTGTCGTGCTGGAACCTGAACTCAAGTTCTTTGGAAGAGCAGCAGACACTCTGAACCACTGAGCCATTTCTCTGGCTCTGTAACCCAAATTATTAATTGAGTATCTACAGAAGAACTCCTCCCACCCTCCCTACCCCCAGACAGACCCCACACCCCCGCAGTCCCCTGGGTTTACTCTGCTTTGTTTTGTTTTGAAGGAGATGGACGAACACATGAGGAGCATGCTGCATCACAGGGAGCTCGAGAACCTGAAGGGCAGGTAATGGGAACGCTCTTCTATAAATCTGTTAACATGGGGTTTAGGTGCTGATGCTGCCTGTTGACTTATTTTGTAATAATCCGTCATGATAACTGTTGTCTTATGGCACTGATTCATTGTTGAGAATTAATAGCAGTAGATTTGGGGCACTCAAAGATGAGCCCCGGTACCTTTGTGCATCTCAATCTGCACATTGGGGAGAATTCCTAGCAACTCAGGCGAGCAGACTATAACAAGTTGAGTTGGAATGAGCTGCCTTGTAACCTGACCTACTCCTGCATAGTGGCCATGCAGCTGGTGCTTTCCGTGTTTCTGCTTTAGCAAGATTATTGTATGTTGTAAACTTCTAGTCTTACTGAAATATCTTGGGAAATCCACAAGTTGCTAAGCTATGCTGAAGCTTATTCGTGTCTGCAAAACTAAGAGGTCTTAAGTGTATTTAAAATGTTCTGTTGATGATTTAAAGCTTAAGATGTTTAAAAGAGGTTTAAAAAGAAAATGTGGTGTGTGTTTATACTCCATGTCCTTTTTTCTGTGTCTTATTGGCTAATGTGGATCTGAAGTGTAGAGATTGGATGAAGGTAACATTGGTAAATTCAGAATTATGAATTATATTTTATTCTGTGAATAAAAGTTTTTGTGAAACTACCACCCTGTTGTTGGATATTAATGTGTTAACTCTATTGTAAGTCATACAGGTTTATCTTGTATCTGTAAATTGATGCACTATTAATAGACTTCAGCATCTCATTGGCATATAAATGGATTTCTTCCGTGCCTGGGTCCTATTATGTGTAATGGTTATGCTTAGTGGCAACCAAAAGAAGGTTTCACTTAGAAAGACAACGTATGTTATGTATCCACTTAGATATGGATGTTAACTGTTAAGTCTTTGGTAAGCAAGCTGCAGCTCATATAACTGCAGAAGTTAGGCATAGAGTAAGGGGCTGGGTGGGGGAGAGGAAGCCTAAGAAGAGAGAATAGAAGAAGTAGCTGTGGGTAGACAGGAGGGAGACAGAAATAGGGTAGGGGAAGAAGGAAGAAGGGGATGAGAAAGGGACAGCTGAAACTGAGGGCCATTTGAGGGGTCATGGAAGTCTAATACAGTAGTAGAAGCTTCCTAAAATATATACTTATACAAAGGGGATCTATTGTATATGGTCATTTTTGGAAGAAGTTCCATGACGTGCTGAGAAAAGGGTGTGTTACTTTGTGTTTGAGTAAAATGTTCTGTAAATAACCGTTCAGTCATTGGGCTTATTATGTCATTCAGCTTCAGCATTTCTGTTTGTCTTTTGGCAAGAGTGAGGTATTAAAGTCACCCGGTATCACTGTGTGAGGATCACTACTTGGTTTAAGCTGTTGTAGTGTTTCTTTTATAAACTTGGGTACCCTTATGTTTGGTGCATAGATGTTTAGAATTTAGAATTGCAATATTCTCTTGGTGACTATTTTCTTTAATGAGTTTGTAGTACCCTTCCTGTCTCTTCTGATTAGTTTTGGCTTGAAGTCTTACTTTGTCAGATACTAGAATGGCTACACCAATTTTGTTTTTTAGTCCATTGCTTGGAATATTATTTTCAATCCTTTTACCCTGAGGTGATATGTATGCTTGATGTTAAAGTGTGTTTCTTAGATACAGCAGCATGGTGGACTTTTGAATCCAGTCTGTTAGTCTGTGTCTCTCTTGTTTTTCTTCAAGACAGGGTTTCCTTGTATAACCTTAGCTCTCTTGGACTCACATTATAGACCAGGTTCGCCTTGAACTCCTAGATATCCACCTGCCTCTGCCTCCCTGAGTGCTGGGATTAAAGGCATGCACCACCATGCCTGCCTACTCTGTGCCTTTTTATTGGTGAATTAAGACTATTTTGTTGTTGTATGTCCCACCCGTTGAATGATTATTAATTCTTAAATATTGGCTTATATGATTGTTAATATTTTAGTAATATTAATTATTGCTGGTTATTAATTCAATGGTAGTTATTTCCTTTTTTTTAAAGATTTATTTATTATGTATACAATGTTCCACCTGCATGTACACCTGAATGCCAGAAGAGGGCACCAGATCTCATTATGAGTGGTTGTGAGCCACCATGTGGTTGCTGGGGAATTGAACTCAGGACCTCAGGTTAAGCAGTGCTCTTAACCTCTGAGCCCTCTCTCCAGCCCGGTAGTTTATTTCTTAACCTGCTCTTTCATAAATAAAAGACACAGAAACATGTCAGATATTTTAATAAGCCTTAATGCACCTGGGCTGGACAGATATTAATCTTCTAAACTATCTTGTCTGTTCCTCAGCCAAAATCCCCATCAATACTTGCACATATTTCATTTCAGCTGCTTCTCTCCATCGTGCCATTCCTCAGAGCAAGCTCTGACATGTGCTTCTCGTTCACACTAACCCACGGTGACAGGCTGTGCTTTCTCCCTCCTTCCTCTCTCCTCCTGGTGGTCTCCAACCCCCCAAACCTGGGAACTTAAACTGTACCTGTTTTCTGCATAGCCAGGCTGTCAGCAATTTTATAAGCCAATCAAGAATAATTGGGGAGTGTGTGTACATATCATCACTTGGAGAATGTGATCATCTGGGGGGTAACCAGATCTTGGGGGGCCAGTAATTAACATTAGAATACATAGCACTATACCAACCCCCAACACCCTCCCCCTTTTGATATTTTATTTATTCCTTGTGTTTTCTTGGGTGTGGTTATCCTCTTCAGATTATAGTAGAGCTGGATTTGTAGATAGATACTGCTTAAATATGGTTTTATAGTTGAGAGGCTTTTTCTTATCTGTTGTGATTGAAAATTTTGCTGGATATGAGAGTTTGGGCTGGCATCTGTAGTCTCTTAGAGTTTATAGAACATCTGTCTGGGCCCTTGTGGCTTTCAGAATCTCCATTGAGCAGCCGCATGGTAGTCATGTACACCTTTAATCCCAGCACTCAGGGAGGAAGAGGGGCAGAGGCAGGATATCTCCGAGTTCAAGGCCAGACTGGTCTACAGAGTGGGATCCAGAACAGCCAAGGCTACACAGAGAAACCCTGCTTTAAAAACCCCTAAATAAATAAATAATAAAAATTAAAGAATTTCCATTGAGAAGTCAGCTGTTGTAATCAGCATTTGCTACTTTATGGTTTTTTTCTTTCTTTCACCCATATCCACTCCCTTTTCTTCCTCTCTTTCAACCCCCTAACACTAGTTAGGAGAGAAAAAAAGCATACAGAGGAAAGGGGGTGATGATACCTTTAGACTACTTCCTGCTGATTAGGGCCTCAAAGTTTGCGCTTTGCCATCAGGAGAGGGGAGAGCTGGGTGTGCCTAAAGGATCTGTGTAGACTCCTGGGAATGGAAGCAAAGAGGCCACAGCAGGTGAGCTGCTGCAGAGCTGAGGATAAGGCTGGAGGGTTCAGATTGGAGGACAGGAGGGGGGAGCGCCCCAGCCAGTGCTCCTGACAGTTGAGCCATTTCTCCAGCTCCATAAAACTGTTATTTTTAAAATATTTATTTGTATTCTTTTCAACTATGTGCTCATCTGCATGTGGATATGTGCACATAGGTGCAGGGCCTGTGGTAGCCAAAGATGTGGAAAGCCCCTGGAGGTGGAGTTACAGGTGTCCATGAGCAACCCGAGGTGGATATTTATTCTCTGTAAGATCAGTAAGCACTCTTAACTGCTGAGCTCTCTCCATCTTCCCGCTCTCAGCACTCAGGCAAATGCAGTAGGATCTCTGAGTTCAAGGCCTGCCTGGTCTCTACAGGGAGCTCCAGAACAGCCAGGACTACATAGAGAGACCCTGTCTCAAAGAAAAAAAAAAGTCTGTTTTCGTCATTCCTCGTTAATAAAATCCCTTTCCATCTTGTCCAGCCTATTCAAAGTTTATATGCATTCACAGTTTGAGGTCTATGCACATGCTTTGTTCTGTCTTGAGTAATTGGACCTCATGCTGATTATGTGTAGCTCTTTAACTGTTTTTCCTTGTAAATACCATCTTGGGCACGCTGACTCATTTTATTCAAAGAAGCACACATTAGTGCAGCTTTCCTCATGTGCTAGGTGCAGTCATACAAGTTTTATATAATTTGCTAGTTCATAACAAATAAATCACATGAAAAACCAGCTGATAAGACAATTTTTGAAAAGCCACATAAAATCTCAAATATTTTATTGACTTGGAGCATTATTTTAAGGACAGGCATAACTAGTTTGTGCTTAGAGATAAATACTCACCAATCCTTACTCCTTTTCCCTCTTAACCTCAATATGTGATCATTTCTGGATTTCATGTTTAATTACTATACTTATTGCTGAACCTTACTTTTTAGTTACGATCTTGTAAAGAATTATAATTTTTGTGTGTGTGTGGGCTTTCCCCACACCTCCCACCCCTGACAAGGGTTTCTGTGTGTAGCCCTGGCTGTCCTGGAACTCACTGTGTAGACCAGGCTGGACTCAAACTCACAGAGATCCACCTGCCTCTGCCTCCCGAGTGCTGTGTTCACAGGCGTGTACCACCATGCCTGGCTACTTTATTAAGTTTTTATATTCCGTTTTGAAGGCAAGCTTGGCCATATTGTTAAGTTTTCTTTATTTTCTATTAAGGGGCATAGGGTAGCTGTGTGATATAAGCCGCTTTTCCAAATAGAAGCTATCAAAGATTCAAGCCTTTATTTATCAAGCAGCTGTTGCGGTTTAGTTAGAGCAAGCTTAATAAAGAAAGGATTACGCATAGAGTATCTTAAGGCTGCCTTTTGTACATGAGGGGAAATTGTGTGGTGACAGGATGGAGCTAATTTGGGCCCTTCAAACAACTTAAGGAAAAGGATTGCCTTTATTAGCTGTGACACAAAAGCAGTACGTTATATCCATAGTTATGTGTTTATACAAAGTATGTAAGCCGGTCGTTATTAAAAATTTCAAAAGAGGTTTGTTGGTGGCTTGAATATAAGAAAAATTTTCCTGTAAATAAAGTCATAATCAACAATTTTGAAAAACTTAGAGATTGTACAGAAGCCCCACAATAGAATGAGACTACTGGTATGGCAACACCAACTGGACCTTTTTTATACAGAGTAGCAATGTGGATGACAACATTGGAGAGAATGATTTTCTGACGGAAAATGAGGTTGGTTGGGATCTCAGCTACAGTATGTGCAGTGTTTGTCACGTGGTCTCCAGATTCTTGTGGTGCTGCCCATGGTGGGCAGATTCTTGATCACACCCTAAACTTGCTGTGCTGCTGTGAGATGCTTGCTGTCACAAGTTAGCACACACCCAGACTGAGCTGGCTCAATCCAGTTGAATCTGGAGAACTTTATTCTGGATAAGATGGAAAAAATAGATACTGATTTTGTTGTTGTTTGAGACAGGGTCTCACTGTGTAACCTTGGCTGTCCTGGGACTCACTGTGTAGACCAGGCTGGCTTTAAACTCATAGAGGTCTGCCTGCCTCTGCCTCCAGAGTGCTAGGATTAAAGGTGTGTGCCACCATGCCTAATGCTAATTAACCAATCTTTAAATATATAGACAGTTAGAAAATAATGCATTGAAGTATTATGGGATGACATGGAATTAGAATATTGAATTCAGGGTAACCAATTTATATTTTTTGGAAACCTGGTCAGGACTCTCACTTAAAAATTTTTAAAATATAGTGGGCTGGAGAGATGGCTCAGTGGTTTCAGAGCACAGGCTGCTCTTCCAAAGGTCCTGAGTTCAATTCCCAGCAATCACATGGTGGCTCACAACCATCTATACAGGGGTCTGATACCCACTTCTGGCGTGCAGGTGTACATGCAGACAGAGCGCTCATAAAATAAATAAATATTAAAAAAATTCTTTTAAAAAAATTTTTTTTAATATAAGCATTTGTGCTGCAGAGTACAAAATAAGTGTAAATTTTTACATTTTTAAATTTTTTCAAAGATTCTTCCAAGAAACAGTATTGGGGGGGATGTTTCTGAAATTTCTTCTCTGCCTCTTCCCTGGTTCTTCCCCTTTCCTTTCTTCCTTCTTTCCTTCCTTTCTTTCAACAGTCTTCCTATGTTGCCCTGGCTGGTCGACAACTTGCTGTGTAGACCAGGCTAGATCCTCCTGCCACTCCCTTCTGAGCTCTGCAGTTAAAGGCATATGCAGTCATTCTCTGGCTTGTTTCTGCCTCTTCGTACAATGCTGGGCCTTGTATTTGATGCGAGCTGGATGCTACCTTCCATTGTGTTACATTTCCTGCCCAACTGTGTTGCTTTTTTTCCTCTGGGATTTATTTTTTATTTGTATGCAAATGTATATTGTGTAAATATATGCCATGTGAGAACAGGTGCCCCCAGAGGCCAGACAAGTGTGTCAGATCCCATGGAGCTTGTGGGTCCTCTGAGAAAACAGAAAGCGTTCTTAATTACTGAGCCATCTCCCCAACCCCAGCATTTCATTTTAAAATGTACCAGGCACTGTTTGAGTTTTTATAGTTTGTAACTCTTAAGTAACATGGCGTTGCGCTTGCTATTTAGCAGTTGCTCGGTAAGGTGTTGGCTTTGTTTTGCTTTGCTTTAAATGGACATCCAGGTGACCTGCAGCAGAAACTGTCTTCTAGTAAATGAAGAGCTCAGTTTCAAGGACTTCTGTTAATTCATATCAGTTCTGCTTATGTTAGTTGGGTATTTGAAAAGGAGGGAGTAGGTAGCTGTGTGTCTCATGGCATGTGTCTGTGGTGATTTATATAGGTAGGTGGATGTGGACACACACATTGGTGTAGCCCGTACAGAAAGAAGTAGCAGAACTGTAAACCCACAATGCAAGCTGAATTACTGAACAGCCACCGTTTCACCTTTCTCGATAGTGACTGCATAGACCGCTGACAGAATCAAAGGATTGCAGGAAGCGTAAAAGCAGTTAAATTATTGATCTGCTACAGATCTGAAGAGGTTTTAAGATTTTGCTTGTTAAGACTGACCAAATGTGAGATTTGCCATTGTGTTAAATATTAAAGAAAAAGCAAACAGAAGCAAGCCAGTCACCAGTGTAGGTAAAGGCCGGTTTTGCTTGTATCTGGACTGCATCATTTTCTGAAACTTGAGAGAAAACATTTGCCTAACACAGCTGTTAACTTCCTACAATTGATACGGTTTCCATTCCCTTTAAAATAAGCTCTGCTGAAGCAGAATGTGCCACATGTATCGTCCAGATGAAGAACATTTGCTGGGACTGCTGCTGCCCTTGCCAGAGTCCGGAATCTTCACATTCCAGGCGGAGCGCCAGCTGTTCCAGCTTAGTTACTGCCTTCAGATTGGCTGTTTCCCCTCCTCCTTGCTCCACCCTCAGCCTTCCCTGGAGATTAAATGGATGTGCTGTTACCAGCCTTTCTGAGTGCAGCTGGCACCATGGGTGTGCCCCAGAGCAGCTTCTGTTTGCTCTGAGCCCCCTGCCCTGCCTCCCCTTTCACCATGTTTCCTCTGGCAAGAATTTAAGTACAGCAATTCAAGAAGATTTCTCCTATAAATACTGTTAATCTGAAGTGTGTTGCCTCTTGATTGCTGGAAAAGAATCCAAAATTTATTCCAAAGTAACCTGTCAACAAACTTGCTAAAAAGTGATGAAAGGAACATTGGCATTTATTAACACTAATTTTTCACTGTGCCCAATTGTCAGTGTCTTTCAGAGGAAACTAGCAATCTGGTGAGCGTGCCATGCCAGTGGGGAGAATTGAATGTCCTTCATCTCCCTCTTTTCCTAGGGACAGTAGTCATGAGTGCCGAGTGTGCCGGGTCACAGAAGTGGGTCTCTCTGCATATGCAAAGCACATTTCTGGCCAGTTGCACAAAGATAATGTTGATGCCCAGGAAAGAGAAGATGACGGAAAGGAAGAGGAAGAGGAAGATTATTTTGACAAGGAACTCATTCAGTTAATACAAGAAAGAAAAGAGCAAAGTCGGTAAGTCCTTTTTGTTTTAGTTTTGGCTTTTTTGAGATAGAGTTTCATGTAGATAGTGTATCTGACCTGGGGGATGAGCCTCGGGGCTTTGTGCAGCTAGGAGCACACTCTACTAACTGAGCTACATTCCCAGCCCATGATTTGAAGTTTGAAAGCGCCTAAACCTTAAGCTGCCTTAAATATAAATTTTTTGTTTGAGTTTGCTATCTGGGGACTAAGAACTATGAAGTGCTTTCTTGAGTTGCTGTGTTATCTGTCCTTAAACTTAGTCTTGTCTTTGAAGTAAAAAAAACTATGGTCTTGGTCACTGTGTCTTGAACTGCTTTTACTAGTATCTGTCTTTTCTATTAGAAAGCCATAGAGGATAAGATAAGCATCATTGAATAGACATTTTTTATTCATTTGTATTATTATTCATTAGATATTTTTATTGCCCAAATAATATCTTGGGGGAAAGGATTACCTTTATAAATTAGCATGGTGCTTCTGCCAAATTTGAATTCCTCATAACTGTACAGTGCCTGGTTCGCTCTGGGTATTTCTGTAAATATTAATATTTTTTAAATTTGACGATATAAAGATTATTTGAGCAATGTAAGTTCCCTAATTGTATTTCCCAATTTTATACCTGTGTTTATGTATTTGTATGTTAGGCTTTTATAGTTTTACTTACCTGATTTTATGGCCTGAAGTTTTTTGCTTGCTTACTAATTTTTAAGTGAGCCGGGCAGTCATGTAGCCACAGCTAGTCTCCAGCTTGCTGGCCAAAGATGATTCTGAACTTAGGCTCTTATCTCCCAGAGTGTTGCGATTACAAGTGTGTGCTACCACACCCGGCTTTGGCCTGGGAGCTTAATGAGACAGAAGACAGGAGAGAATAATTAGTGAAGTGCGGTAGTTTTTAAAGTCTGACTCTATGATGAGAAATTTTCAAACTCTAAAATGAATTTTTAAAGATTAAGTCTTTCTTAAAGTGCCCGTAGCAACGGGATTGTTGGCTCCTTGGGCTGTTTAGTCCTTCTGATGCCATTGTCATGACTACAGTACAGCTATAGTCTGAGCTTCTGTTTTAGGAAGTTAAGTGGGTAGGGCACTAATTTCTGTTTGGTTCTTCCACAACAGAACTATTATAGCTTAGCTGTGTAAATAATTAAGCATTATCATAGGCTAAGATTAGACACTGATATCATAGTTACTGCTCTTTGAGTCCTGTATGTTTCTGTGATGACATGGTTATATAAAATCGTGCACTTAGATCTTTTGTTGATTGATTGAAGCAGGGTGTCTTTATGTAGTCAGCTCAAATTCTTCTTAGCCCTGGCCCAAGTGCTGGGTCTTGCTATGTAGCCTTGGCTAGCCTGAAGCTTAACTACATAGACCAGTCTGGCCTCAAACTCACAGAGATTCACCCACTTCTTCCTGCCAATGCTATGATTAGAGGTGTATTATCACCACATGCAGCCCAGGATTTTATTATTTTATATGTGTGGGTGTCTACGCACCACGCTCATGCCTGGCGTGCACAGAGACCAGAAGAGGGTGTCAGGTCCCCGGGAACAAGAGTTCCAGATGGTGATAAACTGTCGTGTGGGTGCTGGGAATTAAACTCAGGTCCTCTGGAAGAGCGAGTGTTCTTAACTGCCAAGCCATCTCTCCAGAAAGAAATTCCAGCTGCAAACTGTTAGGGCATTTTTATTCCATCAGGGCCTACAGGTAGTATAGAATCTGCAGCCAAAGTTCAGATATTTGCCCTTTGTGTTTGTGTGACTCCAGTCATGTTACTTAGGCTCTCTAAACTTGAGCCTCTTCATTTAAAAATAGTAAATATATGCCTCTGGATTGTGAAAAGTTGAATGAGGTAATCTTTAAAAATGTACTTAGCATTATTGAAGTCCTTAGCAGAAATAGAGTGAATTTTAGGTCACTTTATTTTCTGATGTTTTCAGCGCCTATCACATGCTGGGAATGTTAGGCACCCATTGTAAAGAAAAATGGTTTTACACATTTCTGTGATGTGTAAATTCATTCCTATTTTGTGGGCACCTTATGCAACATAAATAGCTTGAGCAGCTGTGGCTTCTCTGTAAAAAGCCTCCAGCTCATAAGCTCTTTGTAGCTTCTTATGGGATCCCTTATTTGGCCTGTGCTCTGTTTCACTCTGCTTGGGACCTAACTTACTACATCAGCTCAGTTTTAAGCCTGTTCCAAACAGGAACTGTACATAAAAGTTTCCTTTCACTATTAACAGCCCCATGGATGGACGCTTGATAAAGTGTTCAATAATGAAGGTGTTCACTCAAAGTGTGATCTTACCACTCAAAGTGGGTTAAAAAATAGATTTTTCAGCAAGAACCTACATCTGGAGAACTCATGCATGGCCACTATCTGAGCATGGAGTTAAATTAATAATAACCCTACCCACAAAGTGTAACTGTCTTTATTTTGAAGAGAGCTGCAGAATGTAAAAGATAATAGGAATGAAATTCTAGAACAGTAAACCCCCCCCAAAAAAAAAAAAAAAACAACAACCCAGAATCAAGAAAGGCTAGGAGAAGTATAAGGAAAGTTAGTATAAATGTGTCCAATTTTTAATATTTCTGGTAAGAAGGGGAAGGTAGTCTTTTATGTTACAGGTATAAAAACAACCACCAGAAATCAAAATGGGCCCCATTCTGTAATCTAAGTAAGAAGAGGAGAGGGACAGTTTTGATGGCTTATGCCTTTAAAAGAAGCATACATTAAATTTCATTAAATCCATTAACGACAAACTGTTTCTCTTTCAGACAAGATGAACCTTCTGGTAACAGCCAAGAAATAAATTCAGAAGATAGGCAACCCCAGTGGAGACGAGAAGAGCGAATCCCTTACCAAGACAGAGAGAGCTATAATCAACCGGCAAGGCACCATCGTGGGCCTGCACAAAGGGACTGGAAATGGGAGAAGGATGGCTTCAACAATGCTAGGAAAAATAGCTTTCCACATTCTCTGAGGAACAGCGGTGGGCCACGAGGAAGTTCTGGGTGGCATAAAGGTGCTGCAAGAGGCGCTTCGACCTGGTTCCACAGTCACAGTAACTCCGGAGGAGGTTGGCATCCAAACAATGGGATGGTGGATTGGAATTATAATGGTGCAGGAAGGAATTCCGGTTGGCATTCTGAAGGAACAGGTGGCTTTTCCAGCTGGCACATGAACAACAGTAACGGAAACTGGAAGTCCAGTGTGCGGGGTACAAATAGTTGGAATTACAATAGCCCTGGAGACAAATTTCAACAGGGCAGAAACAGAAATTCTAACTACCAAATGGAAGACATGACCAAGATGTGGAACAAGAAATCTAATAAGCCAAGCAAGTACAATCAGGAGAGATATAAGTGGCAATGGCAAGACAGTGACAAAGCTGGCAAGTATAGAGGTCCTTCTGAGGGATTTGCAAGTGACACATTTCCTTCGGAAGGTTTACTTGAGTTCAGTTTTGAGCAACGAGAAAGTCAAACCTCTAAACAAACAGACACATCAGCCTCAAAAATTAATGGGAAGAGTGGCGGCTTAGCAAGGGAAAGGTTCCGCCGCTGGAAACCCTACCCTTCCCAGAAGACCCCGGATTTACAGTCAGCCCTGAAAGAAGTCATTGGCAACAAGTCAGAAACGGTGGACAAGCCTCTCTTCAACTTTAGCTTAATCACTGCAGGACTACAAGAACCAGATGATAAGACAAGTAATGCTGAAGTGCCTAAAATGCGAAAAGAAGTACGTCCTGGTTCTCCCAGTCAGAAAGCCCTTTCTGACAGCACGGCTTCCTATGAGGCCGTGAGAGCCTGCCCCACTGCCGAACAGTCTGAGCCACTGCGGAAGTCAAATAAGATTCCATTATTGAAATCCCCACTCCTTCCGCTTCCAACCCCTAAATCAGCTTCTCATAAGCATAATTTAAAGAACCACTCAAAAAACAGTGAAACAAAATCCTTTTCTCCTGGAGATTGTTCACAGCTCCTGAACAAATCCACCTTAGAAGGTAGCCATGGTTCTCCCTACACGTCCAAATCACATGGTTTATGTCCTGATGTTTTAAAGGGGAATAAAACTGTATCAGGCACTCAGAAAGAACCAGATGAAAAGTTAAATGATACATCACAGAAAGCCCAAGAGGTGCAACAGTGTCCCAAAACACTGCAAAGCCTACCCCTTAGCATGCCCAGAAGTACTGAGAACCATGCCAGAGAAAGTAGGAATGTAGAAGAGTCTCCAAAAGACTCTGTGAGCACTGAGTTTCAGGTACGCTCAGCTGAAAATGATGGAGCAGCAGCCAATCCAGAAAAGCATGGCCTGAAAAACGAAGGTGTAGCTTCAGTAACTACAGAGGTTGAGTCCTGCAGCGCTCACAGTGAGGATAAGGAGCAAGGGAACCAGATCCTGGGACCATCTGGGAACCTCTCCACCTCCCCACATAATACCACAGTTCACCACAAAGAGGCTGAGTTACAGGTGACAGCAGCAGCCAGTCCACAGTCTGGCTCACTGCTAGACCTGAAGACCTCTCTAGAAGAGGCACAAGCTAGCAGCCTTGTTAAATCTGATGGACCTTTTGAAACAGAAAGCTTTGAGGGCACTAGCTTGGATGCAGAGCTTCAAAAAAACGATATCAGTAATCAGCCCCCAGGCACACTCCTGCCCGAACTAAGTAAACTTGGTTTTCCTGCCTCACTCCAGAGAGATCTAAGCCGGCACATCAGTTTGAAAAGCAAAACTGCAACACATCTCCCAGAGCCAAACCTCAATAGTGCTCGACGTATTCGCAATGTTAGTGGACATCGAAAAAGTGAAACAGAGAAGGAGTCTGGCCTTAAGCCAACCCTGCGGCAGATTCTGAATCCATCTCGGAGAAATGTCAACTGGGAACAGGTCATTCAACAAGTAACCAAGAAAAAGCAAGAGCTGGGCAAAGGTTTACCCAGGTGTGTGCCTCTTTCAGTACCTGTCCTTGCTTTCGTTTAAAGGTTAACACCCTTTGGCCTTGATTAAAATCAAGTTCATGTTCTGCTTAATTAAAAGTTTGCCGAAAATATCCATTGTAAATGTCTGCTTTAATTCATTATCAAGCAGTGGCTGTTCCTGCATGATGTGTGATAGTCTCTCCTGACAAAGGATGCTGTTAAAATAGAGGCACACCTAAGAAACTAATTTACCTAGGAAAACATCATCAGAAATCTGTCACTTTGGTTTAGATGGACTAGAATGTTCTATCTTTCTCTGAATCTTAATGTTTGGAAGCAGTGGTAAATGTTTAACTGTTCTTACTGTCTTTGACTCGGCTTGTGGATACCTTCCTATATGCACTCTGGATGTTCAGTGAGAATCATAGAATGCTTTCTCCTAAGCTCTGGAAACGTTTTGTGGTGCTGTTGTGAGTGGTCAAGAAATAGCCAACATAGGTTTGCTGCTTTGAAAACCATAATTTTTTGTAACAGTGTAATTGTAACCTCCAGGCTCAGAGTCTGTTGATTTCTTTGCCTTGTTTTCCTTTCTTAGTCCTTTTGAAAAGTGCATGGTATGGTACACTAGGAAGCTTAAGAGTATGCTTAGTGGCTGTGAGTGCTCCGTAAACTGGTTATTTGCTCTTGCATTGTTTATTGTAGACAAGGAGCTCTGTTTGAGAGGGGGAAACCCTGCATTCTATATACCGTGGCTGTATACAGTTCGGATTTCCTGCCTGGGACAGTGTTCATGTCATTCTGGATTCCGTGTCAGAGGCTGTGCTCCTTGACAGCAAGAACCGTCCTGTTACCTCTGCATAATGGAGCCTGGCTCCTCAAGCTTTACTCCCTGCCCATTCATACCTCATTTGTTCCTTTTTCTTCTTGTTTTTTTAAGGTTTGGCATAGAAATGGTACCTTTGGTTCAGAGTGAACAGGAAGTCTTGGCTTTAGATGAGGAGCCTGATCTGTCCAGTCTAGAAGGATTCCAGTGGGAAGGTGTTTCCATTTCCTCATCCTCTGGTTTGGCAAGAAAGCGAAGCCTTTCTGAAAGCAGCGTGATCGTGGACAGGACTCCTGTGTACAGCTTCTTTGGTGAGGAAGGTACTGGCAAAGAAAATGAACCCCAGCAGAGAGCTACACCTAGTACGGCACTGAGTGCTGCGCAGGGTCAAAAGGCAGCCCTGTGTCTTGAGCAGGATGCAGCCCCTCTGACTGCCTCTGTCAGAACGGGTGAAAAGGTCGGCAGCCTTCCTACCCAAAGGCGACACAGTGCGCAGCTACCATCTGATCACTTAATACCTTTCATGCATTCAGCCAGAGACCTGCACAGCCAGGAGAGGTCTACACCACTGTCGGAGCATCGTGCCCAGGAGAGCACTGGAGAGGGAAATTCACTCTCATCAAATGCATCTTCAGGTCGCGCCGTCTCCAGCTTAGCAGATGCAGCCACTGACAGCAGCTGCACCTCTGGCGCCGAGCAAAACGACAGCCACAGCGTTAGAAAGAAGCGAAGAGCCACTGGGGTGAGCATGGTTCCCCGCTTTTGAAGAGTGTCTCATGGGAGGGCTTGGATGTTGATGGGAAAGGCTTAACTGTCTTCTCTTGTGTGTCTGGGATGCGGCTCCCTTTGCTCTGGCACAGAATTGCTCTCTTTAACTTTTGTCTTCTGGTTTTCTCTCACCTGAGTAGCTCCACTAAACCAGGTGCAACATGATAGAAATGTACAGTACTAGGAAAATATGAAGTCATCTCTAAAACCAGGCTCCCAGCCGTGAATGCCCTCACTAAGGATAGGTCACGTCTTCAGATGTAACTTAATCTGTTTTCATAGAGGCGCTCGGTACTGCTGGGATTGTAGCATTGGGGCCTGAAAACACAGAACAACCCAAGCAGTCACCAGAGTCCAGCAAAGCAAGATCTTTATTTGAATTAGGCAGTAAAAACAAACCAGTCGGGAAAACAGCAGCACAGAGTTGGGGTGGGGGTGGAGAGTGGGGCCCCTGACTCTGCCCTTGAATGCTCATCTAGTATTTAAGCAGATGACTAAATCTTACTGTACTCAGGCCGTTACCGATTGATCAGGGCCAGCCAGGGTCACAGAACAGACTTGGTAGCTAAACTGTGACCCTGAGGAAAAATTGGACAGCATTTTTAAAAGACGAACCCCAAAGTGAAGGGGAGCAGGGCAGGCTAGAGTATTGTTCAATCATATTTTGACACGGGTTGAGCAAGGAAGTAAACAGTGATGACTGAGCCTTATCTGGGTCACTTGGTTTCAGGGTCCTCAACTCGGCTTTTGCAATCAGGACCCCTCCTGGACTTCTGGTCCAGAATTCAGAATGATAAGGGAACAAAGGAGTGGGCAAGCTTAAATGTAGTCAGTTAAGTCTTGACAGCAACACATTATGTGCCTTAGTTTAGATAATGGCAGTTTCCCTCTTTACATTCTGTACTGGTTACAAACAAATATGAAACACCTGAAGAAGCAGGATGGGAACATGAACTCAGTTTTGACCTTGCCAGCAATATGAAGGTTGTTCTCCTCCTGCCTGGGGGCTGCCTCCCAAGAACCCACAAAGGCAGGAGGGGCAGGAGACTAGAGGCATACCTGGATAGAACCATACAGGGATCACACACCCCAGGGACAGCTAATGGCTAATTCAGCTTTAATTCCAGAGAACAGAGGTTATAGGCCCCTGGGGAAAAGAGGGGAGTCCTCCAAGGACAGGTGTACATAATTGGTTGGAACTAGGCACTTAAAGGATGCTTGATTTGCATTACACAGCACACTCCTGTCATAAGAGTAGACTGTCAGTGCTTAATTAACATATCGGCTCTGGGAGGGGAGAGCTAGCAGGGAGCTGTGTCAGAGGCCCAGATACAAGTGGGGAGTCTGTGTCTAAAGACACTCTCCAGATGAAGTTAGGCAGAGAGCAGGGGACCCCACCAAGGGGATTACCGGGCTCCTAATGACTATCCAGGCAAAAACTGCAACCTCAACCAGCAGGGCACCTCCAACAATTCTGAAATGGCTACACTCGGACGACTGTCTGAGCACGTGTGAATGTTGGATTCTTGGTTCAGCTGCAAGGTGTAACGATGGAGAGACTCAATAGTATTAGAATGCATCTTCATAAACACTGTGCAGCGCTTTCTTCATCTTTGTAATTGTCTTTTGTCCATAGTTACTCTGCCTGATCCTGTGAGGCAGTTTTCCTTCATTAACCACCTGTGCTCCTTGGGCTCCCTGATAACAGGAAGATGAGATCCCTGTCCCAAGGCCCCTTGCTGAAAAGAAAGTTGCTGGTGGTTATACCAGCTGTATTCTGGCAGCCCCTCGCCCCTTTAAGCTGAAGCCTGATTCTGATTGTCTAAGCCAGAGGAGATACTGTTAGGTGATTTTTAAATACACTTGAAGTTTGAGATTTACCCTCTTGAAAAGCCATTGTTTTGAGGTTTGTCGTGTGACTGGTTTAGCTTCTCATTGGAAAGGTTTCCTTGGATATTTAGAGTGGAACCTACGCCGAGATGAAATCAGTAAAGTGCACCTCTCCCATCTGTGTGTCACTTCACCTCAGTGCTGAGCGCAGTGGGCTTTAGTGCATATAAGACACTAGAAAGCACTTGGCCTTGAACTCTTTTTATTAGAAACATTAAGGTAGCTAATGGTTGAATTATGCACAAGGCCTCTTGTCCTCTTAGAAATGGTAGCAATAGCAAAAGGTAATGTATGACTGTCTTTTGCTTCCTCTCTTATATAATGGCATTTATATATTCAATATTCAATTTTCTTTCTCTTTAGGATGGATCATCCCCTGAACTACCAAGTCTTGAGAGAAAAAATAAAAGAAGGAAAATTAAAGGAAAGAAAGGTACGACTACAGAATGCTGTAGCAAAACATTAGTTTTACAGTGCTGAGGGTTGAACCCAGGGCTTCATACATGCTAGGCAGGTGCTCTCCTTTGTCTCTGACAAGAAATTGCCCTGATAGCACTTCAGCCTCTTTATAATTTGGTGTGTCCATTTCTAATCATCAGATACTTGCCATCCACTTCAGAGTTTGCTTTGAGACAGGATATTGCTGTATATTCCAGACTGGCCTGGAACTTGAAATAATCCTCTTGTCTCGCCTTCTGGGTTACAAGCATGTAGCATCATACCACAAGGCTTGCTGTGTTGTTGTTTTTAATTGAAAGGAGCTGGGTTGTGGCTCAGTGGAAAAGTACTTACCTAGATGCTATGAGACCCCTGGTTCAGTCCTCTGCGCTGGGGCAGGATCTGTCTATAAAACCAGGCTGGCCTGGGCTGCAATCCTGCTCTAGCCTCTGGAAAGCTAGTTGGCGAATTTTCGTCACCATAGTTGGCTTTTTCTCACATTGCCGTTTTGTTCAAAAGCAGAGTTTGATTGCTTGCTACCTCTAGTTGCAGCTAGAAATACATGATGTCGTGTAGCTGAAGGCTAGCTTATATTGTAGGCAACATAGGCAGGGAATCTCACTGGGATTTTCCAGTTGGAATGAGAAGGAACAGGTCATTTAATTAAAATGTCCCTCTCATGTTCTTTTTTTTTGTTCTGAGGTTTCTTACCTGTGACCCAGACTAGCTTTGAACTCAGGGCGGTGCCACCTCTGTGTCTGGGATTACAGCCTATGAGCCACCGCACCAGCTTCACTTTTTATTTTTGAGGCAGCCTTGCTTGCTTTGCTCATGGGAATTGAGAAGTGTGCTTAGTAGAAAGAACAGGATCTCATTCAGCTCTGTTTAGGTTTCTATTCAGTTTTAGAACTAGATTTTCTTTGGAAAAGCTTTAATCAAGAGAACTGTGATGCCAGTAGCACAGCAAAGAAATGCCTCAGCACATTGCAGTTGCATCAGGCTTAAAAGTCTCTATACATCAAGAGAAACGTCTGGGGTAAATGTGGTACACTGAGGATGTGGAGACAGGAGGATCAATAGATAGTTTAAGGCCAAACTGGATTATATATGAGACCCTGGTTCTGTTTAAAAAACAAATTAAAAACACAATAAATAGACCAGTCAGGGTGATGCATGCCCTTAATCCCAGCACTCCAGAGACAGAGGCAAGTGGATCTCTGAAAGTTCCAGGTCAACCAGAACTATATAGTCCCTGTCTCAGAAACAAAAGAAACAAATAAATGAATAAACAAGCAAGAGCTTTATTGGGAACTATCTGAAACCTGAAAAACAGACTAGAAAAACATGGCTTCAGAAGAACAGTTCACGTGCTGTAAGTCTGAAGCTCAGTCTCAACCAAAGCCTGAGTGAAGAGCGGATAGACAACCGCTAAAGAAGGGTCGAGACCAAAGCAGTTCTAGGACAGAGGTTTCCCTAAAGGCGCGGGGGGGGGGGGGAGCTATAGGACCCCTACTGTTTTTTAGGCCTGATGATGATGTTTTATATCATATTTTATAAGATCTATGGGTCCCGTTCACCTGTTGAGAGAAAAAGACAGGTTTGTGCTAAGCATGTGTGTTTTTGTCTTGGAAGAAACTTCTAAAACTGGGCCTTTTGTTCTGACAGAACGTTCTCAGGTTGACCAGCTACTAAGCATTTCGTTGAGAGAGGAAGAACTGAGCAAGTCGCTGCAGTGCATGGATAACAACCTCCTGCAGGCGCGTGCCGCTCTGCAGACGGCCTACGTGGAGGTTCAGAGGCTGCTCATGCTCAAGCAGCAGGTAAGGAGCCCTCGGGACACTGGCGAGCTTGGCAAGTGGATTTTAAAATGCTTAGTAAAGTATTTCACTTTCAGATAACCATGGAGATGAGTGCGCTGCGGACCCACAGAATACAGATTCTACAAGGATTGCAAGGTATTCAGAGCACGCCTGATGAACTGTTACTCTTTGTTGTCTGTCGTGGGAATGGCATACATTTCCCTGCATCTCTTCGTGCTCTCTTCCTGTAAAGTACCCAGAGACTTGGCCATCTCAACATGCTCAGCAGAGCTGGCCTGGGTGTCCTGGCCATGACCCCTGCTGCTCAGGAGGCTGGCACAGGAGAGTTGTGAGGGCCAGGATTATCTGGTTAGAGAGTGAGTTCAAGGCACACCTGCGTCTCAGAATGATAGGGCATAGCTGTTGAGTGCTTGGTCTCCCTGCGGGCAGGCGCTGGCTCGGTTTATAGTGGAAGGAGTGGAAGGAGGAAGAAGAGCTGGGACATCCACTCTGGTTAGGAGTCAGGACTGAGTTCAAATCTTGGCTTCCATTAGTAACTGTATGACTTGAATAAGCCATTTAGATTTACATTTCTTCTTTCCTTCCTCCTTCCTTCCTTCCTTCCTTCCTTCCTTCCTTCCTTCCTTCCTTCCTTTCTTTCTTTCTTTCTTTCTTTCTTTCTTTCTTTCTTTCTTTCTTTCTTTCTTTCTATTTTTATTCTTCTTGGCAAGGCCTTGCTCAGTAGCCCAGGTTATCCTAGGTTATATAGCTAGCATGACCTAGAACTCTTAGCAATCTACCTTTCTCAGACTAATGAATGCTAGGATACAGGTGTGAACCATCCTTGTACTTTGAGAAATTTAAATGTTAAAGCCTTTCTCTCTATCCTTGATAGTTGTATAGGTTAGACTGTTTTTTTGACCCATTAGAGAACTGTGATGCCCGTAGCAGAGCAAGAAAATGCCTAGGCACATTGTGATTGCATTAGACTTACAGAAAGGTCTTTGTATACATTATTAATTTTGTTTGTCTTTTAATTTTTTTTTGTTGTAGTTTTTTTCAGGCAGGTTCTTTCACTGTAGCTCTGGCTGTTTTGGAACTAACTCTGTAGATCAGGCTGGCCTCAAACTCATAGAGATCTGCCGCTGAGTGCTGGGAGTATTGGCATATGCGACCATGTCTGGCTTTTGGGGGGCGGAGTCCTCTCATGTGGCCAATGTTCCCTCAAACTTAGGTGGCCAGATGCTGCTGGGAATCTGTATCCTCCGGTGCCCACCTTCCAGGTGCTGTGATCACAAGCGTGCACCACCATGCCCAACTGGAAATTATTTCCAGATTTTAAGAATACAGTTATGGTGGCACATGCCTTTAATCCCAGCTCTGGGAATTGAGGCAGATGGATCTCAGTGCATTCCAAGGCAGCCAAACAAAACAAGTAAAAATTGGCTTAAGAAATAAATGACTTTGCAAATAACATGCTTGAATTTGTATGTGTGTCTATGTTTCCTGTTCTAGAAACATATGAACCTTCTGAGCACCCAGACCAAGCTCCCTGTAGCCTCACAGTACGAGAACAAAGGAGCAGCCGATCTCAGGCATCTCTTGAGAGCACACTGCTGCCTGCTCCCTTTTCCCCAGGGTTTCTGGAGCCACCTCCTTCCCATGTGCCTCCACCGTCCACTGGAACCCCTCTCCAAATAACCACATCTACCCTCCAAGCCCATGCTACTGTCCCTGACTCATCGGTTCAGATTAAACAAGAGCCCATGTCTCCTGAACAAGAGGGGAATATGAACGCTGTGCCTCAAGGCCCTGCTTCCAATGTGTCCAAGGAATTACTACAGACTAATAGTAAGTAAGCTTTCCTCTGAGTTCAGGGCCTCCCTGAAGGACAGTTATATACCACTGTGCAAAGCCTATAAAACAAAGCCACACACAGTGACACACACCTCAGAAGCAGGTGGATCTCTGCGTTAGAGATCAGGTCGATCTACATAGCAAGTTTTGGGCCAGCTGTGGCTATATAATGAGACCTTCTCATAAAGATAGCTAGTTATTATAGTTAGTTTTTTATTGACAGATATTTCATATAGGAGGATGTTTACAAATACTTCAGGGAATGTGGAGCCAGAGAGATGGCTCAGCAGGTGAAGGTGTTTGTCACCAAGCCTGATGACCTGAGTTCAATCCCTAGACTGCACATGGAAGAAGAGAACCTGGAGCCCCATATGTGCTGACATGCGCACATAAAAATAAATGTAAATGCTTTTTAAAAACTAATAAAATATTTCAGAGACTGTAATTTAAGTTTCACTGTTCCCTGATTTTTCTCAGAGCTTAATGACTTGACATCGATTTGACACTTCCGAAAGGTTTCGTTTGTCTTTGTGATATGTGGGTTATGATTGGCCAGCCTGTTTACTCTTCTTCTGTAAGGGGTGTACTCTCTGAATACCTCATAAGTAAGCCAAGACTGATAAAAACCTGAGCGGCAAGCGGCCATGTTGGCCACAGGGTTCTGGTGTTTACTGGTATTAACAGAAACGTGTGTGGGATAAGAAATAGCCAGGGATCTTAACGCTTGACCAATTTAACAATTGAGGCTAACTTCTTAGCTGTTTTCATAACTACAAATGGTGTCATATTAAAAACTCAGTCAAAAAAGCAAAAACACAGTCCAAACGAAATGGCTCAGCAGAAAGAAACTAGCCAAGTAAGCCTGACGACTCAAGTTTCTGGATGCGGTAGCTCAAATCTGTGCTCTCAGCACTCCTTGGGGTGGGAGGCCAAGGCATGAGGATTGCCTGGAAGCTTGCAGGCCAGCTAGCCTGGAGTATCAGCACAGCAGCAGAAACCAGCAAGAGAGAGTCTGCCTCAGTAGGCTAGAAGGCAAGAACTGCCACCCAAACCTTGTCCTTTGACCTCCATGCTTGTGCCATGGTATGTATACACACAACCCACAAAAAAAAACAAAAAACAAAAACATGGTTTCTTAGGCTAAAACAGTTTGAAAAATATCTTCAGCTTCTGCTACTCTTGCCCTTTTTGGGGGCTTATTATGTAGACACTAGATGGATGTCTATGATCTGTCATATTGAATGTTAAGTTACTTTATGTGGTTAATATTTAGGTTTTTAAAACTATAATGCATTTGTGCTGGTGACATGACTCAGAGTAAATGCACGTATCATTAAGCCTGAAAACCTGAGCTTGATCCCCAGGGTGTATACTGTAGAAAGACAAAACTGACTTCTGCAACTTGTCTTTTGACCTTCACAAATGCCTATAATTAGTAAAACATAGTAAAAAATTAATTTATATAATAATTATACTGGCTTCTGAAAAGATTATCTAATAACAATTAAAAGTGTGGATATATTGTTACATATTTACTATCTTTTTTTAGGGGGGAAGGCTGCTGGAGATTGCATGTTAGGCAAGCCCAGTACTACCACTGAACTACAAACTACAATTCCTGAGCTGTATTTCAATCTGTCTTAAACCATAAGTATATGTTTGTTTACATGTAGACTATATGAAGGGCATAGTTTACCATAGCCTGAACTTAAGTGGTATTCCTGTATCACTGATTCTCTGGGAGCTGGGGAGTAGGCTCAGTGGATCCTTACTCTCCTAAGCAGTGAGGACGCAGCACCCCTACAGTAAGATAAAAAAGCTGACGTACAGTCCCCAGGAACCCACGCATCAGCCCAGCTTGGAGCACACAGTGCGTGAGCAGAAGCAGTAAAAGATGCCCTGCCTCCATGCAAGGTAGAACGCAAGAGTGTCTCCCAAAGTTTGTCCTCTGACCTCCATACAGGTGCCCTGGCGCACACACACACACACACACACACACAAAGCAAAATCCATATACCACTAAATATGTGAACATTCAAAATAGAAGAATCAGAGAAAGTCTCTGCCTATGGAAGCTGATTTTCTGTTTGATTTCCTGATTCAGGAGTGGTCAGTGACAGCTCTCCAGCTTACCCAGCCATCCCTGCAGCAATAACATCAGCGTCAACAGAAAGTTGCCAGGGGGCTAACCAAGATCTGAATTTTTCTGTGGAGCAAGGAAATTCCAGAAGCAGAGGAAACTCTCCCTCTTGCCAGTCTCCCGATCTTCCCGGCATAAACAGAGGTGAAGAGTCAGCCAAAGGCAGCAGTGGTTCTGAAGAGGGTAGCAGTTCCTTTCTAAGATTGTCTTTTACTCCGGAAACTCCTGCGGAGAAGGAAACTCACTCTCCAGCTGACCAGCCTGAGCAAAGGGCAGAATCCTCACTGCCATCAGTTGAAACTAGAGGGAGCAAGAAGAAGAAGAAACTTCGGAAGAGGAAAACCCTGCGGGCTGCCCACGCTCCTGACAACAGCGACACCGAGCAAGACATGTTCACTGCCAAGCCCACAAGAAAGGTAAAAACTGGAAAGCCAGCTAAAGGGGGGAAAGTGACAACCTCCTCCTGGGAAGACAGCAGAACCGGGCGGGAGCAAGAAACCGCCAGAGATGAGCCAGACAGCGAATCCTCCCTGGAAGTCCTGGAAGTCCCAAATCCTCAGTTAGATGTAGTTGCCATTGATTCTTCTGAATCTGGAGACGAGAAACCAGACAGCCCATCGAAGAAAGATGCCTGGAACTCTGCAGAACAAAACACAATAGAAACTGCTCGTTCTGGCTGCGATGAAGTTAGCTCTACCAGTGAGCTTGGCACCCGCTACAAGGATGGCATTCCTGTAAGGTAGGAGTGGCATTCTGTCATGGCTTTCACAACTGTTTCTTTGCCTTACTGTTTTTTTGTTTGTTTGTTTGGCGTTTGTTTTTTTTGTTGTTGTTGTTGTTTTGTTTTGTTTTGTTTTGTTTTTTTGAGACAGGGATTCTTTGTGTAGCCATGGCTGTCCTGGAACTCTCTCTGTAGACCAGGCTGGCCTTGAACTCACAGAGCTTTGCCTGCCTCTGCCTCCCAGGTGCTGGGATTAAAGGGGTACACCACCACTGCTCAGCTCATTTATTCTTTTAAGTAGAATTGTAGAATTTATTTATAAATAAAAATTTATGTGAAAGAGGTTATGAATAGGGAAAATCAAATATTGGGTATTAGAGTTCGGTTTTTTTGGTTTTGCTTTCTCTTTTGACTGTGGTGTAAATTTTAAGGAAATTTCAAGTAGAAAATTTGTGTTTTGTTTTGAGTTAGAAAATTTTTAGTTTTGCCACCTATCCTGGTCTCCCAAATGCCAAGAAAATTTTACTGTTTTTCAGTGTTGCAGAAACGCAGACAGTGATCTCCTCCATCAAAGCATCTAAGAACTCTTCAGGTAGTTGTTCTTTTCTAAGTACCCACAGGGAAGGGAGTTTTAGAATTTAGTGTAAGAGATAAAATGGAAGTTACACCAGGAGGGTTGCCTGGCTCGGCCAGGTGTGTGGTTCTGCACCCTGTTTGTGACACACCCCCATCCCTCTCAGCTGCCTCCCTTTTCTGACCCCATTAGTGTTAAGGTTGTTGTTTTGGTTTTGGTGGAATCTTCCCAATGAGGAACTTTGAAAATTGTGATATCCTGCTTGGGGTATTAGAATTCTAAGAGGGTCTTTTGGTGATTTAATTCAAGTCCTCTCTTTGTGATGGTTTTGATTTAGTATCTTTTCAGACTGTAGCAGACATGTCTCTGAAACCTATTTATGTTCTCTAGAAATATCTTCCGAGCCAGGAGATGAAGATGAACCTACAGAAGGAAGCTTTGAAGGACATCAAGCTGCAGTAAATGCAATTCAGATATTTGGAAACTTACTGTATACGTGTTCAGCAGACACAACTGTCAGAGTGTACAATCTGGTGGTGAGTATAGCGTTCTGAGTACCTTTGGCTGCAGGTCTCTAGAACTCGCTTATGTTGTCTTTAGCATACGTAAAGGGAACATCCTAGCGCTCCTGGGGTTCAGGCTGACCAGATGCTGTGAGTCATTTAATCGGCAGGGGCAGTGGGCTCCTGTTTCTCAGCTCTGTCTTCTCCATCACACTTCCCTAAGATGTGGTTCAGAGAGGAACCTGTAGGGTCTCTTCACTAGAAAAGGTCCCGCACTTGGTTCAAAGAACCATCATCCATGACAAAGGGGATAGGAGCCTACCAGGAGGCATTGAGGCCGCAGCCTTGAAGTTAGTGATGGGGTCAGTCATAAAG
Source organism: Meriones unguiculatus (assembly GCF_030254825.1). Lineage (NCBI taxonomy): Eukaryota > Metazoa > Chordata > Mammalia > Rodentia > Muridae > Meriones > Meriones unguiculatus. The sequence goes on from NC_083365.1 coordinate 21,290,124, forward strand.
CTGCTGCATAACCCAGGAAGGATGAAATCATTACTACAACGTGTTTGAGAAAGGCTTTCTCTCTGGTGATTAATTATAGAATCCAGGTTCTTACAGGAAGTAGCACCTTCCCATGCCTCACCTCAGTGTCACTGATGCTTATCATGTGCCAAAAAACACTTTTAAGGTTTAAACTTCTGTTAAAACTAACTTTGTCTTCCACAATGATGACCAAGACACTTTTGGAATATTTGCATGTTTTCCAAACCAACACCCTGAAAGTATGAAAACTTGAAAGTTGTAGGTAACAGGTGTGTAATCCAGGGCCATGACAAGTATTGGAAATGTCCTCAGGAAGAAAGTGGTCTGAGTGTGTGCTCTACGGGAACAGAGCTGGATGTAGCTGCATATGCCTGTAATCCCATCATTTGGGAGGTGGAGGCAGGAAAACTAGGAGTTCCTGTAGAAATATTTGTTTAGTTTTTCCTACTCCCATTCTTACTCCCTCAAAATGACAGAGAGGCCTATTACACTTAATAATAAGCTTTAAAGCGTTAAGCTGGACAGATACTCCTTTATTCTAGCCTGTGTATGTTGGTCTGGACTATTTCCCAGCCTTGTGCCCTTTAACTTGCCATCTAGTCTTGCCTGGCTGCTCCTGCTCCACCTTTGTCCTTACGGTGAGCGACTCCCTCATGGCGACCTCCTCTTGGGCTGTTTCTCATCAAGCTTCATTCTCGTCCCCCACCCGAGACTACCTGCCTGGGATTGAAGGTCCTGCCGCCTCTCCTCTGCTGACCAGTCAGAGATAATGGAGAACAATTTTTACACAGCATGAGACAGGAGATTCTTCATAAAAATGACAATGCCCATATCCAGACTGCAACCAGATCTCTGGGCACAGAAATCAGCATCTGAATACACAGTGCACAAAACCACCCCTCCAACAGTTCAAAGCCAGCCTCTGGTACAAATGCTTGAAATGAGCTTAGCTACATGAGACTCTGTCTCAAGAAATTTTTTAAAAATCTAGGAAATCAGGTCTAATTTTCAAGTTGTGAGATAAATGTATGTGTGTACATTCTAAATAGATTTGGTATATGCACAGACATAGCATTTAAAGTAGCTCTTAGGAAGACATTCCTAAGCCACTAGGACCGTAATAGCATTGTCAGTATTAACAAAAGGCATTGTCTAAGTTCTTTGTACTTGTTACTTTTCTATTGCTGTGACGAAACACCATGACCAAGGCATCTTCTAGAAGAAAGTGGTTTCTGGCTCACGGTTCCAGAGGGTTGTAGTCCATACGGGTGGGAACAGGGTGGCAGCAGGCAGGGTGGCAGGATTAGAAAACTCCCGTCTTGAACCTCAGGAGTGGAGCGGAGAGAGAATCCTAAGCTCTCCAGGCTGCCCCGGCTGACATACATTGTCAGCAAGACTGGACCCCCCAGACAGCACCATCAATAGGGACAGAGTGTTCAAATACCAAAGACCGTGGTGGACATTTCTACTGTAGGCTGCCCTACCCTCGGCGGCCTGTGAGTAATAGTCGGACCTGTGCTTGACTTCAGAGTCGGAAGTGTATTGGTGTCTTTGAGGGGCACATTTCCAAAGTGAACTGCCTCCTTGTCACTCACACCTCTGGGAAGAATTCAGTCCTCTACACTGGTTCCAGTGACCACACCATTCGCTGCTATAATGTTAAGGTAGGTGGCTCTGGGGAGATCAGAGTAGTAGCACAGAGCTTTGAGTTGTATTCACCACCCTTCTGCCTGTTGCACTTTCTGATTTTTGCTTCTGAACATACTTCAGCATGCTGGTACCACCCTAGGTGGATACTTAGCATAAACCACATTTCCTGTTTCTTCATCAGTGTCTGTTAATTCTGTACTCTAACAGCACGGCCCCCTTGGTCTTACTTTCCTCTCATATGCCAGAATTAATCCTAGTTACAATATTTTAAAATTACGTTTATTTACTTATTTTGTGTGTGTTTGTAATCTTTATGCATGTGTGCCATGTCATGTGCGTGGAGGTCAGAGGATGACTTACAACAGAGTTTTTTCTCCACTTGTGGTCCAAGGGACCAAACTGAGGTCATCGAGCTTGGCCACAGGCACCTTCAGCTGAGCCATCTCGCGGGTGCCTGTTAATTTCTTTGAAAGTTAAATTTTATGGGTGCTAGGGAAATAAGTCAATTGGTAAAGTGCTTGCCTTCTGTTTCCTAAAACCCACTTGTAAAAAGCTGAGCATGGGGCCTGCAAGGTGGCCCAGTGGGAAAGTCTCTTGCTATCAAGCTTGATGACGAAAGTTCAGATCCATGGGATTCTTAAGGAAGGAAAGAACCAGCCTCTGGAAGCTGTCCTCTCACCTCCAACCAGTGTCTCATGTAATCCAGGCCGCCCATCAAGTTAACTACATAAACCTCTGATTCTGCCAAGTACTGAGAAACAGACGTGTGCCATCACACCCTGTTTATGAATGATGTGCTGGGGTCTGGACCCAGGGCTCCATGCCTGCTAGGCAAGTGCTCAGCACACTGAGCTACATCACCAGCCCACCAGATGTAACTTTGTTATTTACCTTTGTGTGTTTAAAGAAGCTTAAGACTCAAGTCCACCCTTTTAAGAATTTATATAGAAATACCAGTATCATTAGAATTTTTTTTTTTTTTTACAGTACTCACACCCTGAGATCTTGGCCTTAATTTTAAAGAGGGAAAATACCTAAGATAGTCTTCTATGTACTTTTCAGCGTCATTGAACACTATTCTCTGTTGGTGAGGGATTGTTTTTTGGGTTTGGTTTTGTTTTTTCAGACTCGAGAATGTATGGAACAGTTACAGCTGGAAGATCGGGTTCTCTGCCTTCATAATAGATGGCGAATCCTTTATGCAGGACTGGCAAATGGCACTGTGGTCACCTTCAATGTAAAGGTTAGTAGCTGGGGGAGTAAGCTGAATTTCCCTGCCCTTTTTAAGTAGAAAGGCTATATATGGTGGAAAATAGCAAGCAGCCATTTTTCTCTTCTTCTTTGAGGAAACAACAGAACTAGCCTTTATTCAAAACAGCTTTCTTCTAGTGCAAGTGAAATCAATCCTCCACTCTGTGTGCTCAGACTCACATGTGCCAGGACCAAAATGTGGCTCTACTAAATTAAACCAAGCCTGGATACTTGGGCCAAACAATGAGTCATAGGTTAAGCCAGTCTCTCTCATTTTAAGAGTGACACCATGGAAAATGAATCTGAAATCCCTGACATATGTATGACATTCATGTAGCCGGCGTCTGGTTAAGGGTTCATGGGAAAGGCCTGTTCTGTAAGGTGAAGTAAGTTTGAGGCTTCCTCTAACAGCTGTGCAGCCTCGTTCTTTCTCACCCCAAGGATAAATGCGTTTGGTGAGCAGCCTTCACCATCTTCCCATGCTGGGCCCCAGGGGATCCTAGTTTTGTTGCTATGAAAAAATACCCCAGCCAAAAGCAACTGAAAAAGGAGTTTATTTGACTGAGAGTTCCATGTTAGACCAGAGTAGAAGTCAAGGCAAGAACTTGAAACGGCTAGTCATATCCAGAGCCGAGAGCGTTTTTGTATTTGATTCCCTCACTGCACTTACGGAGTCAGGGCCCGAACCCAGAGAATGGTTCCACCCACATTGAGTAGTCCATGTCCTCCCCTCATCCTTCTCCCTGCCCCAGTTAGTGCATTTAAAACAGTCTCCCACATTCTTAACCACAAACCATCCTGACAGCCCTCATTAAGACTCTTCTCAGATGACCCTAGATTGTGTCTAGGTGATAATTAAAACCACCATCACACAGAGGGAGGGTCAGAAGTTCTTAGTGGCCTGATCTGCTAAGTAGTAAGCTTACACCTCAAGAGACTTGTTCCCATTTCTATTTGAAAAGGGTCCATTGACAAGCTCGGAGAAAGAGGACTCACTGGTAGAATCAGGGAGGTCTTGAGGGAGGCTTCCTGGGTAGCTGACATGACAGGATAGGCTGAAGGTGAAGGAAAAGAATGGGAGCAATGTAATGGAAGCAAATTTATAAGTGCAGCTTGTTATAGCTCCATGCCCCATGTCAGCCCCAGTGTTCTCTGCTGCAGCGCTGGCTGGGCTGTATAAGGAGTATGATAGAACATGATTTTGGCCTTGTAGAAACATTTAAAATGAAATTTGAAGACTCTAGCATGTTTATAATCAAGGCATTTGGTCCGTTGTTCTGAGTGGTAAGTGCAGATTTTTTAATTGAAGTGCTAGTCTGCTGATCAGATTGAATTAGGCAATAGGAATAAAGACAAAAGTATTGGTGCACTTTTTTAAAAAACTTTTTACATTTTTTTATATCTTTCTCCCCTACGCCACTCCAGTCCCTTCCAACACCTCAACTCAGGAGGAGAGAGAAAGGGTTAGTGGGAGAGTTCTCTTAGCTCCTTCCTGCTGGTTAGGGTCGTTGGGTTCCCTCAAGCCAGTCCAATCCTCATTTCCGGAGATCTCCAACTTCTTGTCTCACTGCAGCAGCAGCAACCAGGAGCCACAGAGGGAAGCAGGAGCGGCCTTGTTCTTTCTTGGGGTTCTTCCACATTGGGCTCTGGCATTATTCTCTCTCCAGAATCCTCAGATTTAAACTGTCTGCAGCTGGCAAAGGGCTCCTCTCAGAGCCCACATGAGGCAGATAGTCTGCTGCTGTGGGCCGTCTGAGTCAGTCCCACAGCCCACACCCGGGACCCAAACAACACGTTTCTATCCGCAACACAAAAGAGCAAATTGAAATTTTCTTTCTAAGGAGAAAAATTCGATAGTTATGAAATATTTTTCTCTTTTGTACAGTTAGTTTTTATTGTAAGAGATCAACATTACAAAGGGAGAGTTTGATGATGTCAGCTGGAAAAGGTTTTAGGTTGGTTGAAAGTCTGGAAAGGTAGATGGCAGTTTTGAAAATTGTTACACAGGCTTGAATTTTGAACATCAGGGCTGGCTCTTTTTTCTTTTTGGCTCTTCTCCCAGGATGCAGAACATAGTACTTAAGGCAGACTGTTTACCTTGAAAGGTCTGTCCATCACTCGACCCTGAGCAGCTCCAGTCTATTTTCTTAGCATGTCAAGATAGCTAGAAGTCATTGCTCAGCTGCAGGCTGCTGCTCTCTGCTTGGGTTCTGGGAGTGTTAATTCATGAATGTACCTAAAGTATCTTCTAAAAATATGTTTGAGGAGATGTGAAGCTTTATGAGCAAGATTGGCAAGCAGGGGAGAAGAACTAAGGGAAACCACGCATGAAGTGTGAGGTAAAAATGCATATTTTAGAGTTTATGGTGCCATTTTGATATGAAGGCTGCTATTTTCTGTTCAGTGTCCTCATGTTGGGGGCCAGGTACAAAACGTCAGAAGATCAGAATAACATGAATGTGAAAACGCAAGTTTACTTACTCGTTTTGTTTTAGGCTCATTTCTCTTATTTTATGTGTAAGAGTGTCTCGCCTGCATATGTGTGCGCAACACGTGCTAACAGGTCAGGTCCGTCCCCGAGAGTTTAGAATCGTCCTTACATTGCAGACAGGGCTCGTTGGTCAAGAGGATGAGCTCGAGTCTAAGCACTCCCAGCACAGTGCTCCCAATACTAGTAACTGTAGATCCAAGGGAGCCAGTGCAACCCTGTGGCATCCATGGGGACTGGAACGCAAAAGCTGTACCACCCCCACGCAATAGAAATAATTCTAAAATTGTTTAAGAAGGTGAGTGATCCTCAGTAGAGTTTTTTTTAACGTCATGATATATATATATATATATATATATATATATATAGCTTATCTTTTGGGGGACAAAACACAATGGGAATATAGGCAGGGGTGGTTCATGCTTGTAATCCCAGTACTAGGAAGGCTTTTGAATTTCTGTGCGTTTGAGAGTAATCTGGGCTGGCTGCATGGTGAGTTCAAGGCTTGCTTGGGCTGCATAGCCAGAGCCTGTTTCAGAAAAGAAAAGTGACAGTGGAAGAGTGCACAGTACGGCAGAAAGTGCGCTGGAGCTGGTCTGTACTGCGATCAGGCCAGTCCAGGTTGAGGGGGGAAATAATTTGCTATGTGCGAGTTTGCCCTGTTCGATCAGGACAGGGAGGTCCAGCAAAGAAGGCCGGAGCTGACAGGCCAGGGATTGGAACATTCAGGATTTGGGGTGGTCAGTAGATGGGAGGGTTTATATAGCGGTTTTGGTTAGCTGGTTGTGAAGTTTTCTTGCTAAGTTGCTTTTATAGAATGGTGATCTGTTTTCCAGAACAACAAGCGACAGGATGTCTTTGAATGCCATGGCCCTCGGGCCGTCAGCTGTCTCGCCACAGCTCAAGAGGGTGCCCGGAAACTGCTGGTCGTAGGGTCATATGACTGTACCATCAGTGTCCGTGATGCCCGGAACGGACTGCTGCTCAGAACCCTGGAGGGCCACAGCAAGACCGTCCTTTGCATGAAGGCAAGTGTGTGGTTAGGCGTGAATGGCAAGTCCACCACTCTGCGGCGCGTGCTCAGAGCACAGCACCTTTTGACGACCGTAGTCCAAGAGAGTGTGGTCCTCCGTGCTGGGTCACAAAGAGACCAGCTACTTTCAGTGACGCTAGCAAGAAATACATGTACCTCATTGCAGTGTGGGCACACTGTGTGCCCTTCTAGGATAGTTCCTAGTCATCCTGAGGAGCTCAGGAGCCGGTGATGCGCCGGCAAGTTCATCATAGTGTCTGGTGGGAAGGTGTGCATTTCCCGTTAGGAAATTTGTTTGGGAAACATTATTTTACGTGTTCATTCTCAAGATAAGATGGAAATTCACATCCACCAGTGTGTTACTGGAAAGAGAACCTTGCACAGAAGCTGATTGGTTGGCTTTCTCTTTAAGGTGGTGAACGACCTCGTGTTCAGTGGCTCCAGTGACCAGTCTGTACATGCTCACAACATCCACGTAAGCTGTGCTGGTGCGGTGGGAGGCTGGGAGGGTGGGATGCTAAGGCTTGGAGGCTTCCACAGCCCTCCTGATTTTTAAATCCGGCCCATTATCTAGGAAAAAGGAGTAATTATAACCCCGTAAGCACGTGTGTGCGCCTAGGTAACTTCACACCACCCGGAAATCCTGACCTCATCAAAAATGACTAACCAGAGAAAGACGTAAAGTTTACGGAAGCTTCTGTTGGAATGCCTCTTTTAAACGTGAGGATGAGGGCTGTTGGAGAGGTTTAAAGTAGAACAGATCCAAACAGCTGAAAGGCTTCCCTCAGATCTCAGAGGTGCACAGCTGTTCCTGGTCTGCAGGTGGAGCTGGCCCATCCTGACACGTTGCTTGGGATCCGTGAAATGATGAAAGAGAGAGTACAGCGTTGTTGGTTATATTTACTGTTGATATCTCCTTTATTTAAGCAGCAGTTATTCCTAAACAGCTGTATACCCAAATCACCACACAGAGACTAGGATTTATTTAATTAACCTAGAGCAATGCTGGGCAATAGTTACTCCATCTACCCCGTCAAGGCTGCATAGTTTCCTACCATTCAGATTCACCCATTATACTGGACCTAAGATAGTGATATCTTAGGTCCAGTTCATTTCTCCACATGGTTTTAAGACCTTCCTTCCAGATTTTCCTCCTCTCCTCCCTCCTGCTTCCTTCCTCCTTCTCCCACTCCAGACCAGGATGTCCCACCCTGTCCTCTCCATTGTTCAAGCATTGTGGCTGATTGTTTAATTGACAGTATAGAGAACAAATAGTGACATGTTTACACAAACTTGAGGCAGGTGATGCTTAGAATAAGCATCACAATGCAATGTCTTGATTGAAACCAGATCGTGGAGCAGAGAAATCAGCATTTAAATGAACTAGGATATATTGTATACATTCCAAAAGAACATTATACCAACAGCACAGCTTGGGTATTATTTATTACAGATTTGTATGTTTATATATTGCATTTGCATATATAAAATAAATACCATGGGTATAAATACAAATTTTGTTTCATATACACTTTGTTTTTAATTATACCTGAGTTAATTTTGTTTTCAGTATGTCTGAGTTTTGACTGTGACCTGACGCATGGGATGAGGTGTAGAGGTTGTCACTTGTGATTGAGGTGTATTCTTTAACGTCGCAGATTTTGGAGCATTTCTACTATTTGAGTCAGAGATACTCACACTTCAAAAAATAGAGGGGATGCTGGGCAGTGGTGGTGCACGCCTTTAATCTCAGCACTCAGGAGGCAGAGGCAGGAGGAGAGCCAAGGTCACACAAAGAAACCCTGTTTCAACACCCCCTTCCCCCCAACAAAAAATAAAAATAAGGGCTGGTGAATGGCTCAGCTAGTAAAGGTGCTGTCTTAGCCCACGTGGGAGGTAGAGAGAACTGACTCTCCAGAGCTGTCCTCTGACCTCCGACATGTGCGTGGCATGTTTTCCCACACAAGTACACCAAGTCAGCAACTGTTGTGTTTTGTTTTCTTGAGACAGGGTTTCTCTGTGTGGCCCTGGGCTGTCCTGGAAACTCCCTCTATAGACCAGGCTGGCCTCAGACTCAGAGATTCACCTGCCCCCTGCCCTCTGAGTGTTGGGATTAAAGGGGAGAGCCAACACCCACCTTGTCAGTAAATGTTCAAGTCTGAGGTTTGTGTGATGTTTTCTGTAAAGACTGCTGCTGGGAGAGTAAGAACTTCAACTGTTCGCACTAGAACAGCTGCACTTGTTTACAGGAGCCTCGGAATTCCCCTTAGAACTTCACAATCATAAAATGTAGCTGGGGGCCTAAAACTCGTGTGGTGACTGTCCCCTCTTCTCCGGTGCAGACTGGTGAGCTTGTGCGCATCTATAAAGGCCACAATCACGCAGTGACTGTGGTGAACATCCTGGGGAAAGTGATGGTGACTGCTTGCCTGGACAAGTTTGTTCGTGTCTATGAGTTACAGGTAGGACTAGGTCCACACGCTTTGTGTGACTCTTTTGAGGGGATTGTGCTGGAGGAAGGTTGGATTGGCGCCAGTGAATCGCACTTTCAGAAGCCTTGTAAAGTGGTTAGGAAGCAGCCAGGCCAGAGACTGCATTCAGAAACCACTGTCTCTGAGCTGTTGGCTTCACTGCTTCACCTTCCCAGTGCTGGACTTAACGTCATCATCGACAAACTTGCATGCTTTCTCGAGAGCATCCACAGCCTCTTAAAACCTGTCTAGTCCTCCTCACGGTGGCTTCAGGTTTGAGACTTTGATTGTGAAGACATTGGTGTCAGTGTGGAATTTATCAAGTTCTCTGTTGACATAATTCTCTTAATTTTTTTTTTCTTCTCCTTAAGTCCCATGATCGCCTGCAAGTTTATGGAGGGCACAAAGACATGATTATGTGTATGACCATCCATAAAAGTGTGGTGGGTATTGCTTGTTTTGACAGATGCTTGCCTTTGGTGTCTTTACTTAAAACTCCGTTTGCTAATAATGATGTATCCGCTACTACTCCAAAGTTACATCTTCCCAGCTCGATTGTGACGGGCCCCGTTACTGCCTTCCTTCTTGTCAGAACCCAACAATGTTGTTGACCATGCTGTTTCTAGGATAGCTAAAATTAGTGCAGTAAAATCTATTACCACTCTTAAATGGAAGATGAAGTTAGATGCTTTAAAAAAAGAGCAGTGCTTTTCCAACATGCTCTAAACAGGACACTGAAAACTGTTAGGATATCTGGCCAGTGTGGCATAGCTACAGGCAGCTCACCTAACCCTACTTAACTTCCTTTCTATCTCTTTCTATATTGTTTTTTGGGTTGGGTTGGGTTGGGTTTTTTGTTCTGTTTTGTTTTGTTTTGTTTTGTTTTGTTTTGTTTTTGGCTTTTCGAGACAAGGCAGGCCATGGCTGTCCTGAAACTTGCTCTATAGACCAGGCTGGTCTCAAGCGCACAGAGATCTACCTACCTCTGCCTCTGCCTCCCCAGGGCTGGAATTAAAGGTGTGTGCCACCACTGCCTGGCTTTATCTTAGTTTTTAGACAGGTTTTTACTATGTGGTAAGGGGCCTAGAACTTACTGTGTAGACCAGGCTAGCCTAGAACTCAGAGAGATCAACCTGCCTCTACCTCTGCCTCCTCTGCTAGGATTGAAGGTGCCACCACACCTGGTTCCCTGCTTAACTTGGAGGGTTTTAGTTTTAATTGTAAGGATGAACTAGGATGGATGTTTTCAAGATCTTGAGTAGTAAAGCCTTTCTTGTAGTGAATGCAGATTCCCAGTTAGTTATCAGCACTGTCTCAGTATAGAGTGAGTGGGAACCTTGGACCCCTGCCATCCTTGCTGTAAGCCACAGGTCAAGGATGACCCTCTAAGGGACACAGTTCAAGGCCCTCTGACCAGAGGTATAGAAATCGCTGTTGCGCTTTGGAGTTGCAGCCCTGGTTTTACTTAAGGTTTATATGTCTATGTAACTTGTATGAAGGGTGTTTTGTAGCTTTTCTTCATGTATATTCACTCTGATACCCTAAACCTCTTTCTTCAGATTTACACTGGCTGTTACGATGGCAGCATCCAAGCTGTGAGGCTGAATCTGATGCAGAATTACCGCTGCTGGGTAAGCAGAGACTGTTGTCACCAGACTTGAGCCAGCGACGTTCCATCCTGGGCTGGTTTCTAGATCTTTCTCATCATTGGTGTAGCTTTTGTGTTTTATGCTTGGCTGTATTCCCTTACTGTATGACAGAGAAGTTTGTTTTGGAAGAATACATAGGAAGCTTTTTGGCTTCTTTATTGAAAAATCTCATTAGATATGAGATGTGTGAATATTGTCTTCTCACTTTCTCTCCTAGTTGTTTTGTCTTGTTTGCAGTACTGTGGGTTAAACCTCACATGTGATTGGCAGGTCCTTTGTCGCTGAAGCCTCTCCCCTCCTAGGTGGATTCTGCTTTGTTTTTGGCTCGGTACATGAAGTGCATGGTGGTGCCTGTTTCTGAGACCTCTCCGTCTGCACGCCTTCCTTGGGTGTTACAGTGTTTATGGTTTAACTTATTTCCTTGTTGGATTCTGGTGAATAGGCAAAGAAAAAGCACCGTCCATGTAGGCCTTGTTTTTATTTGGTTCTTGTACTAAGAGTGACCAGTGAGATGGTGGCCCTAGATTTCTTTTCCTCAAACCCTGACCTTCTTAGAATTAATGGAATGTTAGATTTATTTTTTCACATTTGATTGTCTGTAGCCTATTACTTTTTCGCTGTGATATATGTCACTGCCTTTGCTTGTTAATCTTCTCAGGGAAAGTAATCAAAATGGAGGATTAGACCTACAGTAAATACTAGACCTGACTAGGGGAAAAACTCAGGTTTTCATTACTATTTAGTAATGAACACGCAGAGAGAAGGGCTCTCAAGGCCGCACCCTTCCCAGGGCATCTCTAGGCAGTCAGTGATTGCTAAGAGGAGGTACTTTCTTTGGTGGTGTGGCCACTGGTAAGGCGGCTGTACCATGTGGTTTATGAATAACCTCCGGGCAGAGCTTCTGTAAGCAACCCCAGTGGAGCTCAGCATCAGTGTTAGTGAGAAGAGGGGAGGAGGAAACATGGAACGAGGGAGACTGACTGGGAGAGCAGCGGGAGTGGAGGGCACAAGCGAGGGTTGGGGGAGTGTGATCCATTACACTGTGTATGTGTGACAGTAGCCTACTAAAGCCCACTGTGCGTAATTAGTACCTGCTAATTAAAAACTTGCATGAACATCCTGGAATTAGAAATCATAGCATCTGTTATAAGACTACAGGCTTCAGAGCAAGAGAAGGGCCGTTATGTTTCATGAATAGTATATGAGATTGAGCCACAAGAAATATTATGGAAAGTTACATCTTGTTTTAAGTAGATAAGTTCAAGATTGTGACTCAAGTGATACAAGTTGTGAGTTTTAAAAGTCAGGACTTCCACAGCAGGTAGCTTTTTGCTTTGAAGCAGATCTAGTGTAGCCCAGACAGCTTGGCTTCCCACTCACTACGTAGCCAAAGCTGGTGTTGAACTTGTGATCCTCTTGCTTCTACCTCCCAAATGCTGGGATTCCAGTGCAAGGCACTAACCACAGCTTGCGTTGTTTTTGTAGTTTATTTTCATCATTCTCTAGCTGTTGGGCATATCATTTTCAGTGTTAAGGGAAAGCTGTGGCCTTTTGTAAAGAAATTATTATAAAATAAATGTAGCATTTTATTTTACAATGGAAGATAAAGAATATGCCTTAGTTGGGCATGGTAGCACATACCTTTGATCCCTCCACAGAGGCATCTGGATTCCGAGACTTCAAGGCCAGCCTAGTCTACTTAGCAAGTCTAGGCTGGCCAGAGCTACATGGTGAGAGGGAGAGAGTGTTTGTGTTTGCACGTGTGTGTTTACACATGGACACATGTTTGTTGTGCTCTTGTTCACTACCCGTGTTCTTTCCCATAGTGGCATGGCTGTACTCTGATATTTGGCGTTGTGGATCACTTAAAACAACACTTGCTGACCGACCACACCAATCCCAACTTCCAGACGCTGAAGTGTCGCTGGAAGAACTGTGATGCTTTTTTCACAGCCAGGAAAGGATCCAAGCAGGTATTTCCGCGGGATCGGATCATCTGAGGCTCAGCAGAAAAGCCGTGGTTCTCAGCCTTCCTAATGCTGCGACCCTCTGTTACAGTTCCTCATGTTGTGTGACCCCACACACAACATGATTACCATGAAATTACCTCATTGCTACTTCGTAACTGTAATTTAGCTACGGGTAAGAATCCTGAACTGGGCGTGGTAGTGCACACCTGTAATTCCAGCACTCGAAGAAGCAGGGACATGGTGGATCTCTGTGGGTTTAAGGACAGCCAGGGCTACACAGAGAAACCCTTTCTCAAAAACCAAAACAAACAAACAAAAAAGAATCTTGACGTAAATATCTGACATTCAGTCCCTATGAAAGGTTGTTCAACCCCTAAAAAATGCTTAGCTGATTTAGGCCAGTGTGATGATGTATGCCTGCAGTCCCAGCGCAGCAGGAGTTAGAGCCAGCCCGGTCTACAGAATGAGTCCAGGACAGACAAGGCTGCATAGAGAAATGCTGACTTAGAGCAAAGACCAGCAAGCCCTTTGCTTTTTAAAGCATTCAGAATTGTAATAAGTAGTAGGAATGTTTCTTTATTACTCCGTAACTTAGGGATTAACTAAACAAGATTTTCTCACACACACACACACAATGGGCTGTTTTTTAATAAAGCGCTTAAGCAGAGTCCTTGGGTTTGTGCTCTTGTGCTAAGGTGAGACGGTGTCTTTAAGTGGGTAGTTTCCCGTGGTTACAGGTGGAGCCTCCCGCCCTATGGCTATGTAGTCCGGGAAGGTGTGCCTCAGGTAACTTCCTCCTGCTCCACTGCCATTTCATTCTCACAGTCCTTCTCTTGTTTTTTTCCTCAGGATGCTGCAGGACATATCGAACGACATGCTGAAGATGACAGCAAAATAGATTCGTGAAGTTGTTTGCCTCCCATGTTGGGAAGTTATTAGTAAACTATTTTCACATTGGCCTATCTCACGGGCTACTGTCTGTCCTTCTCCAGTGATACTGGGAAGGAGAAAGTGGTTCACAGCCAGACCTACCGCTAGGAAAGATTGGGCAGCCTGAGGGACAATAGGTCACATGCAGCTCAGGCCCGCTCTGGAGTGTCTAAGTGATGTTTAAGTAGGCTCTAAGGGAACGACTCTCTGGGACAAACGACAGTGATTTATGCTATAGGCGTCTATTAGAGATGCAGATTTTAATTGGTTACCCAGTTTGACCCTAATCATATATTTTATTGATTTGTTTTGTGATTTCTGTTTTATGTTCTTATGATGGCTTATGATAGAGTTTTCAGGATCAGTTTTAATTTCTCCTTTTGCAATAACTGGGTCATTAAATTTGAAGCAAATTGTTTTTTAAGAATTATGTACAGCGTGTTTCACTATTAGTGTAGATGGACAAAGCTGGCTGTAGGTGTGAAGGGAAACGTGGCGGCATCCTGAGATCAGCCTGCCTGCTCTGCTTGCTCTGTCTTAGAATTCAGACATGCCAGTAGCAAAGCTCCATGACAGGAGGTCCCTAGAGACGCCATTTCCCAGTAAGCCACTTCAGTGTGCTCAGTGTGGTGCCTCCCTTCACTTCTGCACTCACTGGCTGCTTGAACTGAAGGCTCCTACCTTTATTCCCTTTCTAGCTTCTGGCCTCGGAGTCTCATGGAGCCTTGACATCTTTTGGGTTGCTCCATTGCCAACACCCGTATTTCCTGCTGTCTTGCTGTGCCGAGGGCAACAGCACGTGCGGCTCGCGGGGCGCCTTCAGCCCACCGGCAGCACGCTTGCAGGACAGCTGGAAGAAGCATCTGGAATCCCTGATAGGGCATCAGGCAGGCCTCTGAGACACAACATCTGCAGCCAGTGCCTGCCTTCATGGTCATGCCAGCTGTGGAGTGTGGTGAGGGGAAAGCTGCCACTGGGAATACCCACATCACAGGCCTTCGTGAAATTGCTTTGTTCTTGGATTTTTTTTGAAGCCCTGTGTGTAAAACTGAACAAGTCTTTTCTCTAGTCTTTTGTTTCTGGATCTCAAAACTGAGATTCTTCAGAAGGAGAGGACCCTTGTGCCACAAACCCTCGCTTCAGGATGCCATGCTTTCTAGTACTAAGATTGCGGCCTCTTGCTTTTGACCTTTGCCTGATCAAACATCCGCATAGGCCCTAGGGCAGGGCGGCTTCACCAGAGGGGTCTGTGGCTCCTGAAGTTGCATGGAGGACTAAATAGGTCTCTTCATCCCTGCACCCCTCGAGAAAGGTTCCAGTAATTCTAACTGGATCCAGAAGATGTTGAGAGCTGATCTAGGAGCTAAGACTAGCTCAGGAGCGCCACGCGCTGTTCACCTGTGGCCTACTGTGTGGGGGAACTTTCACTGACCACATGACTGAGGTGTGACGTGGAGGACTTATTTCTGACAAAGCATCTTTATGCTATTTCTGTGAGACTTAAGAGCCCCTTCCCACCTCTCACCTCCACTTCCTATAAGGGTGATCAGAGGAGCCACAGTTCTTCAGGTCTTGGAAGTGATTTCCTAGGAAAGTTCCCTTGAGTTTCTTGCTAACCCCGCCTCACCCTCCAAGCTTCAGCTCCCCCAGTTCCCACATTGGCAGGGCAGTGTGCTAAGGAGGCTCAGGTTCCCTGGCCACCCCCACGGATGTGCAGAGGGTTGAGAGTAGGGGCCCGAGGAGCAGCAGGGAAGAAGAATGCGAGGGGCTGAGCGTGGGAGGAACGTCTGAGGGCGGGCAGTCTGGAAGGGTCAGTGAGCTGGGATCTGAACCTCCCCCGGAAGCATGGTGGGCACGTGGGCACCTGCACTGCGTCGTCTCTCACAGGGCTTTCTTGGAAGTGGTTGCTGAGGTCAAGCACAGGTGGAACTGTTTCTGCCATTGGATCAGTGTTCCCCAGGGTGAGCAGCCTAGCGTTGTGCCGAGAATGAGTGTCCTGGCTCCTCAGTAGAAGGGTGTCGCTCGTCAGCGCCCTCCAGTGCCCCTCAGAAGGGGCAGCTCGGGGCTGTGCTGACTTGTGTTTGATTTGTTGAAGGAAGGAAAATGACTAATAACCTGCCAAAACCAAGACATTTCTTATGAGTTACTTGATGGTTATTTCTAATGTTGTTCATTTACACCTGGTCCAACAGCTAAAAGCGAAGGAAAATTTTACAAAATCTTTTTTGTGTGTTTTCAGTGATGGTTCTAATAAATTACCAGCCACTTTCAAATTTTCTTGAAAGTTTTTACTTGGGTTCAAAACACATTTTAGCATATTCTGCTAGACTATAAACAGTGCAGATTTTTTAAAAAGAGCAAAAAATGTCATCCTGACATAAGTTTGGGAAGTCATTATTCAGCATTACTCTTTGCTTTCATGGGGAAATTCTTTTTCTCAGGAGAGTCAGCAGGTGTAAGTTTAAGCCGATGAACTGCATGGAATCCAAGGCAGTACCTTTATGGTTGAAGTGATTGTTGCCAAGAATGGTTTTGTTTTTTTCTGGTAGATTGTCATGGACACGTGGCTGAGTTGCTGAGGATAGTGCACACTTACAGGAATGGCACAGTATTATTTTATGGAAGATAATTCATTGAGGAGGAAACTGAACACGCATTTTGTGGCTTGCTTAAATAACTAATTTGCATATTCTTAGCAAATTTGTTCCTGTTGCTTCAAGGAGAGTTCTAGAATTACTATGAAGACCGCTCTTGCCGTGCTTATACTGGTGGCTTCATCCCTGTCCTGTCACTGGATTTGAGGGTGGTGGCCTGAGAGGTAGTTGTGGAGGAAGCTGTGGTGGAGATATAATGGGTCTCCCCTGGTTCCATATGCTGATGGGTGTGAAACTTTGTGTAACCTAAACATACCACTTACTGTACAATAACCTCCTCTTCACCTCCAACCCCAAGGACATGGCCCAGACCAGACCAGAAGTAGCCTGATGTGGGCAGAGAGTGGAGAAGGAAAGCCTGTTGGGAGAAGTAGACGCCCAGAGCTGCCCTGAACCTTGGTTTCTTATTGTTTTTCAATATTAAATATGGATTAGAAAAAAATGTCAGGTGACATTTGGCTGCAAAGATGTTTTTAAACAGCCTTCTTACTTTTGGTATAAAAGCTGTGAACTTCATAACTTTGTAAGTGAGATAAAACAAATACAAGAGGAAAATAAAAGTACTTTTACTACTAAGTGTTCATTTTGTTATTTTGTCTGTGTATTCATGATTCGCCTCTTTTTATTGGGCATAGAGAACAGGACAGTGGGCAGGAAGCAAGGTGTTTGTGCCATAGGCCCACCCTAATGTCAGATAGGCCAGTGAGCAGAAAGGCTAGGATGAAAAAAAAAATCACACTTCTCCTGCATTGCCCTCTAGACCTTCCATTGGTCATTTCTTCTGTTTTAAATTTGTTTAGTTCTCTATTTCATACATTCAGTATACTTTGACTGAATGCACCCCCACCTTTTTTCATCTCTTGGAAGAGATCTGGATGGTCCCTATGCTCAAGAGTTAGCAGTAGTGGGACTAGACAGATGGCTCGGGGGTTAGAGACTGCCAGCGCTTCCAGAGCATCTGGGTGTAGATCCCAGCACCCACAAACCCAGGGGTATGGAATGTGAAGCCCTCTTCTGGCCTCCATGGGCTCCAGGCTTGCAGGCAAAACACCCACACACATGAATCAAAATGAAAAGCGGAAGGAAAGGCAGTCGGTGTGCTTTCAGCGGGACGCACACCTTTGACCTGGTGTGTATTCCCGTTATTCTACCCTGAAATTAGGGCTCTTCCCATTAACACACCAACCAGACCCAACCCTTCCAAAACCCGACAGGATGGGGTGTGCCCATAGACTACGGAGGGTTTCTTCGTGTTGTGTGCAGGGGTGGAGAGCAGTTCAGTGGACATCTTCCTCTCTGTCCCCTATGCGTGTGTGTGTGTGCACGCGCGCGCGCGCGTGGTGGAGGTCAGGTTGATATCAACCGTCTTCCTTGGTCACTCCACTTGAACCCAGAGCTTGCTGGTTCAGGTAATCTAGCTAATCAGTTTGTGCTAATGATCTCCCTTCTGTGTCTCCCTTCGGATGGGATTCCAACAGGCATTTGCATTTCTGGGCTCCAGACTCAGCCTTTTAACCCAGTGAGCCATTGCCCTAATTCTTCGACCTTATTACAGGCTCTCACCAAACCTTATGCCTTTGGCTTGGCTGTCTGGTCAGCAAGCCTGCAGAATACCTGTCTTTGCTCTCCAGTCCTGGAACTACAGGTGTAAGCCAGCTCGTTTTGCTTTTAGGGATCTGTATTGGGGTCCTCATGCTTGAGTGGCCCTGTACCTGCCGAGCCATCTCCCTAGCCCCAAACCAGATCTTTCTGGAGGTGACACATGCCAGTATGCCAGGAAGACATTCAGCCCCGCTGTGGCTGAGGAATGGTACTAAAAGAAGACAGTGGAACCAGCCATACGTGTACCTTTATTCAGATAGCGTTTTTCAGAATGCAGCCATATTTTTGTCCGATACCTCAGAGTATCAGCCCTGTTTACTCCAGAGTAGACCCATCCTAAGTGCAGACTTGGTGACTGGGCTCCTGTGGCCAGTGGTGGGTGCTGTGGACAGCCCGGCGCAAGCTAAGTAGGCAGTTTAGAATCGGCAGACCTCCAGCAAGGCAGATACTAGCCTTCAGGTGGCAGCCAGGCTGCACAGCCACTGGGTTCTTTGTGGTAAATGGCTCTAGCTGTGTTGGGCTGAGTTGGAATTCTGGTTGGTCTTGCATGAGGCCTGTTCGGTTCAGGCATACATGGTAAGTTGCAGCCACTGGAAGAGAAGCCCCGAGATCAGTACAAAAGCTAGCAAAGAGGTGCCCATCGTCTCTAGGGAATGAGACAAGAAAAGGTTCTTAAAGGAGCGGCCTGCTCCTTCTCCCTAGATCTTTCCTAGGAAAGTTTCTCAGCACAGTGCAACTTAGGGGCCAAGGTACACAAGCCCCAGGAATCACAACCTTCACTTGGCTCCCTTTTAAGTTCCTGGGTGTGAGGAGCACGTGGGGTCCAGTCTACTTCACTGACTCCATCTTGGGTTCTATGGTCAGAGGATGTGCTGTTTCTTACCTCAAGAACATTCAGTTTGATGATACCATCTCCATCCTTGTCAAATGCATTAAAAGCTCCTGTGGGAAAGAAAGCATAGGCCAAAAGCCAGTTACAGATGCCCTTTTTTTGGGGGGTGGGGTGGGGAGATGCCTTAGTTTACTTGTGTTTGCTTTTTAAAGAATTTATTCTTGGGTGCCTGTGAGCGTGTACCACAAAACACATGTAGAAGTCAGAGGGCAACTTCCACCTCATCGCTTTCAGCCACCAGACGCACACAGCTGAGTCATCTTGCCAGCCCTTGTTTTAGTATGGAAACAAGGTCTCTCCATGTAGCCCAGGCTGGCCTAGAATTCATGATCCTCCTACCTAACTTCTGGGATCACAAGAGAGCATCACCTGAGTGCTCAGACCCGTCATTTACGCCTCTGCTGAGTGCTGTCCCTCCTCACAAACCCATGCAGAGCATAACCAGCATCTCTGCCCTTGTCATCCTTTTCTTGGCCTTCAGAGAGTAATGGCTGTATCATGGGGAAGGGGACTGGAGGGCCTTGAGAGAGCTGAAGGGGAACCCCTCACTTACTGAACATCCCTTCCAGCCTGACGAAGCAGCAGATGAAGCTGTCAAAGTCAATATTCATGTGTTTATCTGCGTAGCGCATGGTGATGATGTCATAGAGTTGGCTGTTGAGGTGGAAGCCTTGGAAGAGCAAGGAGAAGAAAAAAGAATGAAGTCCTCAGGCTTGCAGTCTCCTTTCCCTGCCCCTTGGCCATGCTGGCCTGGGAAATGAACCCTAACAGGGTAAGTTGCAGCCACTGGAAGAGAAGCCCTGAGATCAGTACAAAAGCTAGTCTAGGAGTGTAGTCTCCCATCCCATCCTGCTTTTCCCAGCTCTCAGGTTGTCACCCTCTCTCCCTTCAGCACCTGCTTCATTGACAGCATTTCGCATTTCGTAGCTATTGATGGTGCCGGAATGGTCTGTGTCATAGTGTTTGAAGATTTTCTGAAAACACAAAGTTTGAAGACACCAATCACACACTTAATCCCCAGTTAACCCTCCCTCATTAGGCTTTCATCCTACCTGCCAGGCTTGGCAACCCTGTCCATCACTTCCCACATTAGGTTCTCCTCCTACCTGCCAGGCCTTGATCTTTTTCCAGAGGTGATGGAACTCTTGAAGATTCAGTCTCCCAGAGCCATCTGTCTGGAGGATGGATGTCAGGGCCACAGGCACATAGTAAAATCCCCTGAACTAGGAGGGGCGTCTAGGGTACTGTGCAGGGAAGATGGTTAAACCAGCAGCCTCACCCAGGGCTCCTGACCCAGGTTCTGTCCTTATCCTCCCTTAACCAGAGTTCCTGCCATCTCTATAGCTCACAGAGCCTGTCCTCTTAAGAACAATCCTTGTTCGGGGAGCACCCCAAACAGGATTTCAAGCCGGTGTTAAGAGCTGGAGGCGAGGACCAATCGCCACGCAGTATCCTTCCCTGACCTCCTCTGCCAGGCCAGCGTGCAGGACCGTCTGAGTCGGGATCCCCATAAGCCTTTCCCTGGGCATGGACACCCTTAACTGTTGCCCTGACCCTATGAGCAGATGTCAGAGGGTTGGGGACGGTGGCTGGAAGGATACATCCATGAGAGCTATCATGCTTCGGCAAGACTCCAGTGTGAACCCTTGTGTCTTCAGGTCCTTGTCTGGGGGGATGGAGAAGGGTGAGGAGCTGCTTTCAGACAGCTGGGGGCCCTGCCCATCACCCACATCTGGCATGAGTCGCTCACGTTTGTTCACCACCGTGTTAAGGACATTCTTGAGTTCGTCTGCACAGATCTCCATGTCCTGAGGGAGAGGAGAGCAACCAGTGGGGCCGAGGCTTCGTAAGACATGTCCCCGGCTGTCCAAATGTGGGAGGTCCCCTGAGCTAGGTGGGCTAGTGTCCACCCATCAGCCATCCAGACTGCAGCAAGCAACTCCTAGCCAGAAGTCTGGGAGCCCCTGGGGGAGGGGTTGTGTTAGTCCCAAGCCCAAAGGCACAGGCTTGTGTGCGGCAGACCTCTTCTGGTTCTGCTAGACCGAAATGACCTCTGTTACAACAATGAGCCGCTTGAGGAGGTGGGGGTCCTGGGCAAGGACAGAAAGACGTACGTCACCCGCGATCTGCCTGAAGATGTTCCGGAACTGCTGCTGCTCCTCGCTCTCCTGGTCCGTGTGGCCAGGCCCTGTCTGTGGGGACACAAAGGAGACTGGTTCACGGGAACCCAGGCCGCAGTGCCCCAAACAGCCCCACAAAGCGGCACCGGCTGGCACGGGGCTCGTGTTCTCAGTCTTCCTGCTGAGCATGAGCGGTGATCCTCGAGGCTCCGCAGCTCTCTACTGCCTGCCTTGCTAGCCCAGGCGCCTCAGGCCAGAGGACACCACCCCAACGTGCAGACGGCCCCCTCCATTCCCCCACTCCCCTCCAGATAGAACTTCCTCTACTCTCTTGAGCTTGACTTCCAGCCCGGTCCTCCAGCCACCTCTGTCTTTGTGGCTAAGTCCCCACTTCATGGGTTCTCCTGGGAGGAGGACATGGCCCCGGAGTTCTGCAGGACTGCACGGCTGCCGGGGGACCCCACTTTCTGCTGCCGCCCTTTTTCCTCCCTTGCCAACAATTCTGAATGGAGACAGGGTTCAGCTCCGCTCTCCCCAGCAGGCTTGTCTCAGCCTTTGTCTGCCGGTTCTCTATCGTCCTGGCTGGAAAAGATCCAGCGGGCTGCGCTCAGCCTGTCCCATCCCAGGACGGGCTTGCTGTAGCAGTCAACCCCAACACATGTACCCCCAAAAGTTCAGAAGAACTTGCTGGGAGGAAAAGTCAGTGAGATGACTCCAAACCCCTTGGTGTTAGGGAGACCCTCCCCTGGGAACCACCATAGCCCTCCTGGACCCCCAGAAAATAGCAGAGCGTCCATGGCAAGCTGAACGCCCCCATCCATGCCGCATGCTCAGAAACCTGTGAGCCTTTCCCTTGTTTATCGGGCCCTGCTTTGTCTTTGCCCTCCTCTGCCTCCTGGTCCACACCCAGCTCCTTGTTGCTGTTTGCTCTGTCTGAAACGAAGATGATGGGCTGGGGAGGGGAGAGAAGGGGGGGCAGGAAGGAAGCAAGGATTACAGGCTGACAGGCAGAAGAGGCAGTCTCCCCCTGGAGCAGTTTTGTCCAGTGAGGAGGAAATGGTCACTGAGGCGCATGAGTCTCAGTTCGTGTCCCATCTCTGCACTGAGAAGCTGTGTGGCCTTCTGGGCTTTGGAGCTCAGTGTGTGTGTGTGTGTGTGTGTGTGTGTGTGTGTATGTGAGTGTGTGTGTGTGCATGTGTGTGTGCGAGTGTGTGAGTGTGTGTGTGAGTGTGTGTGTGTTTGTGTATGTGTACATGTGTGTGTGTGTATGCGAGTGTGTGTGTGTGGGTGTGTGTATGTATGTGTATGTGTGCTTGTGTGTGTGTGTATGTGTGTGTGTGTGTGTGTGTGTGTGTGTGAGTGTGTGTGTGAGTGTGTATGTGTGTGTGCCTGCGCGTGTGTGAGTGTGTGCGTGGGTTGTTCTGTTTGGGGCTGAGTCTATGTAGCCCACTGAGTGCACCACCATGTGATGTGATCGGCGAGTTTCAAGTACTTTTGTAGATTTGTTTTTCAACTGGAAAAACACTGACGTCTCCCAGAAACTCAGTGTAAAACCCATTAAAAATGAGGCTTTTCAGGTCCATCCTGGTGGCAGGAAACAACCACAAGTTCAAGGTTGTCTGAGCAGAGAGCAGGGCTCCACTCCCTCCTACCCAAGGAACCTCTCAGCATCTGCTGTTGGGGGTCATGTCTGCCCTGACCAGCCCTCCCCTCACGTAAGAAATGCCTTCACTGGCAATGTACTCATCCGGTACTGGAGCTGGTGAAACCTGACTTCCTGCTAACAGGGCCTTTGTGGGGACCAGATGAGTGAGGGAATGTAAAACTGTATGTGCAAACCCCGAAGGTGCTACAGAAACAGGTAGGTTGCTTTAAGGTTATATCCATGGAAGCGCAGAGGCTACAGGCCCTACCTGTGTTGGTGTGGTGGCAAGCAGCGGGGGGCTTTGGGGCCAAGAACAGCCAATCTTAGCAGTCTCAGCCAAAAGAGCAGGGGGACCCACTCTCCTTCTGTGCTATTTGTGTGGGTCACCCAGGGGGCATGTGGGAAAGCAGCTCTGCCAGGTTGGGCTCCAGGAGGCCCCTTAGAGCCCAGCTTGCTCCTCTAAACAACAGCTCTTGCCCAAGCAAGTCAAGCTCGTGGGCACCTCAGCACCAGCAGAGGTGGTGATCTGAGGGGACCATGGGCAGGGTACGGCCGTGGGGCCTCTCTACCAGCCATGCACTTAGAGACACACACGCAGGTCTTGACAACACAGGCACTGGGGCGTGAGGGACACCAGAGAGGTGAGGACGAGAGACAGATCCCGGGGGAGGTATATACGGCACTGGTTCCAATGTCCCCACTCGCTAGCCATGTGCCCTTGGCGCTTGGCTTCGCCTCTCTCAATGTGAACCCTCACTTTTAGAAAGCATAACCAGTAGCTATTTGCAGATGCTGTTACACGGGGAGAGGAGGCTGAACACCATATGGTAGATGTTCCTTTTAGCATAGACCAGCACCCAAGCTCTGTGACACATCCCCGGGACCACCATAAGCACCCACACCTTGTCTGAGGGCTGTGGTGTCTCAGGGCACAGGCTCTGGGCAACCGCCTGGCTCCAGCGCCACTATGTCCCTTTCTGGCTGTGTGGTCTCAGCAAGGCTAATTTGTCCTCCTTTTCTTCCTCTAAAAACGGGACTGATAGCGGAATCACTGTCCCAGGATCGCTGTGAGATCGGAGAAATGCATGGCAAGCCCCTGGAAGAGCACCCAAGCCAGCGGGGGCTCCGAGGAGAAAAGGGAGAAGTCTTACGTACGCACACGTGTTAGAAATGCCTACACACACGTGCGCATATCTATACAGACACATGCACAAGGCCCTGCCCACTCACCCTCTTACACCCACCTTGTTCTTTTTCTTTTTCTGCGTAGGAAAAAAACAAAAAACAAGAAAACAAACCAGTAAGTGAGAAATAGTCAAGTTCTTAGGATAGCCCATGTCTCAAGGTTCTGGTGTCAGATATTGGGATCGATTGGAGCGTAAAAGGGTATGAAGGCCGATGAGATGGCTCCAAGGGTAAAAGCGTTTGTCACCCAAATATGTGTTTTGGTAAAATAAGAGAGCTGACTGCCACAGGTTGTCCTCTGACCTCTGTGTGTGTGCCTGGTGCAAGCACAGAAACAAATAAATAAGCAAATACCATTTTTAAAGGGCGTGGAGGGCGAGAGGAGAAGAGCATTCTCCTGCCACGTCAAGAGACTGACAGCTGCTAAACTTGGTTTTGCTACTCCCCTGCTGGGGAGGGACAGGACCTTGCCAGTCTTTCAATGTGAAATTGGTTACTAAAATGTGGCTCAGTCAAACCTGTGTGAAAAACGACTTTGCTGGAGGAGATTTTGCTTTTAACATTTAGGCAAACGCTTAACAGGGAGATGTAATATGGGTTTCCACGTGTTTGGGGCTTCTTTTGTGAAGGTTTAGCCTAGACGAGAAGCCAGGCCTGCTACTCCCTGGGGCAAGTCAGCTGAGCCACCAACACTGTCCCTCCAAAACTGAAGCTGAGTCTCTCTCTCCCCCCACCCCCGCCCCCAAGGCAGGTTTCTCTGTTTAGCTGTGGCTATCCTGGAACTTGCTCTGTAGCCAGGCTGGCCTCAGACTCACAGAAATCCACCTAGGCCACCATGCGTCATTCGAAAGCTGTTGACAAACAGTTATGCGGGGACGCTAGGAACCCTACGTTGACCCGACGTACCCGGGGAACGTGCCACAAGCCGCCCTCCTCCCCTTTTTAAGCAGTGCTACAGCGGAGTCCAGGGCCTTGTGGACGCCAGGCAGACTTTCTAAACTCAGCCACGCCCCCAGTCCGTGAGGTCTTGAGCGTGAGACTCCGATACATACTCTACACTGCCACAGCATCCACGGGATGAGAAAGAGCCAGCTGCGCCTCTAAAATGAGGTGTACAGTGGAAGACCTGATACTCCTCAACCCCCCCCCCCCCCACAACACAACACACGCATGCACTCACGGGCACACACACTGCTTCCGTAAGCCTGAAGTTGGGAGAATCTGAACTTGAGTTCTCGGCTGCCCTGTCCACCACTTCCTGCCTCTAGGAATGCAAGGAAACCATTTAACCCTATTGAGCCACCACCTTCTCAAGTGAAAAGCTGAGATGACAGCCTCATCCACTTCTCAGAATGTTAAAAAAAAAAAAAAATGGTGTAAGCCACACATGTGAAGGATGCCTGGAAACACCCTTATGGCGTACATGCTATACCAGGCATGGCACACGTGTGACTTTACTGATTTAAACCCTACAAGCTCAGCTGGGACATTATTATTATCCCCATTTTGCAGAGTAGAAAACTGAGTCAGAGAGGCTCTGTAACTTGTCCAGGTCACCGAGGTAAGAGGTGAATGGTCCAGGTTCTGACCCTGGGTCCTGACCCTAGTGTATTTCCTTCTCTCTGGGTGAGAAATCAGATGTGACCCAACCTCATAATCGAATGTTAGCTGCCCTTGTCGTTGCTTGGTTAAGTCTAGCTGCCATCCTCTAAACTGATAACAGACTTTCTCTTCTTGCACGCTCCTGGGCTTCTGACCAGCTAAACGGTTCTACAGTGGAAGAATCATTCCTTCTGCCCCTGCCTGGGCTGGGAATGTGACCCTCCATATCTTTTCATATCTAAAGGCCTACCCACTTACCACTGGCCGATCCACAGAGATCGTGTTTTCGGCTTCCCTGTGAAAAACACAAACATAGGGTGTCTCAGTATCCCCCGGACCAAGTAGGAATCACCCCATGAAAATTTCAGGTCTCATAGCTTCTTTGTGGTCAAGCGGAGACTAGATCTAAAAAAAACCCTGGGACCAAACACTCACTCCAGGAGCCAGCCTTACGTAGACCCCACTCCCAGAGAGCCCCAGGGCACAGCTACTTGTTGGGGTTGCCAGCGCTTCCACAAAGCATAGCCCGGCTACTTAGCCACAGACCTTGCGCCTCTCCCAGGGACAGAACTCAGAGAGGCAGGGTTCATCAGGGCATCTGAGGGCCAAGGCAGGGATGGAGCCTTGCTGGCTTCCCTGCATTTCAACCATCCTCACTGCCCGCAAACCCATCCTGTGCTGTGTTTTTGCTGCTTATCATTTCTGTGAATCTAAAATGTCACGGTACGCTTCCTTGTCCCTTGTTCCTAGAGGGTTAAGCTCCATGAAGGCAGCGAAAGCCTTCTGTTTAATTCACTCCGCTGTCCCCAGTGCCTACAAGAGTACTTGGACAGGAAGGGTGCTCAACAAATATCTGCAGGATGAACGGAGTGAATAAATTGTTGTGGACTGCTCTAGTGCCACGGGGCTATAATTATAACTCCTCAGAAGGCTGGGACAGGAGGATCAAAGGTTTGACGCCAATCTGGGTGATTTCAAGGCCAGCCTGGGAAACTTAGTTAAACACAGTCTTGAAAAAATAAATAAATAAATAATATGAGAGAGAGAGAGAGAGAGAGAGAGAGAGAGAGAGAGAGAGAGAAGCCACAGCAGAGTGCTTTGCCTGGCACGCACAAGGCCCTGGGTTTACTCTCCAGGACTGCAAAAGTAATCAAGAAAGTGAGGGAAGTGGAGTGATGGCTCCAGGGTGGTGAAAGGGCCAGTGGATATATCCCAAGCACCTTGAAGGAACTTGGTCCAGCTGCCTCCTGGCTGTAGGCTGGGTCGGCCGCGCGAGTGACCTCTTGGGGACAGCTGGGGAAAGCCAGGCTGGTACTCACTCGGAGAGATTCCTCTTCTCAGAGAAGACCCGGAGGATGAACTCCCCCTCCTGGTGGGGCTCGTAGGTGGAGGGCACAATGACATACTCGCTGGGGGGCAGCCGGAAGCGCTGGGACACCTCCCGCATGTTGGTGTAGGTCCTGCTTCTGGCCTTGGAGGCGTTGTACAGGAAGAAGTCTTTCTGCAGGTGCTGCTTGTTGCCGTGCATCTGAGGACGAGAGCCCAAGAGAACCGGGCCCCTTGGGCGGGTTGCGTGGACCTACCCACAGTCCCCTCCAAGGGCCCCTTCCTAACTCTTCGGACATCTCACGGACTCTACCTACCTACTTCCAATTCCTAAGGCCTCAAATTGTTCAACGCCACGGGAGTTCCATATCTCACTTAGTCTTCTTTGTGTGTGTGTGTGTGTGTGTGTGTGTGTGTGTGTGTGTGTGATTCAGAAATGAAGGTCAGGTCTGTGCTCTCCCTAGACAGGGCCACTCACCAGAACTGGTGATCCCCAACTCCAAATCCCTCAGGCTGCCAAATGCCCCAGAGATTGGGAAGAAATCTGACTGGATTCTGAGGGAAGGAGGTAATTCTCCTACCCTTCAAGCGTGTCTCTGCGAGCGCGTACCTGTAGGAGCGCGGAAGAATGAGAGTGTGAAGGTCTGTGTGTTTGATGGGCGGGGCATCCTGGTGGAAGGGAGGAAATGAGCAATATGGGGTATGGTACCCTCCTGTCAGCCTTGCTCACCAACCCTACCAGGAAGCTTCTCAGGGAGCCACAGACAGACTTAGGACCCCCAGGGAATGCTGCACGCCACGGCTGGCCGCTGCCACTGCTATACCTCTTTGGGAACCTGGAAGAAAAAAGAAAAGAAAAACAATACCTCTGGTATGAATGAGGGTACAGAGTCGGCGGAAGGGAAATGGCAGCAACTAGAGAGTGACTGTAGGCTCTTAACCACTGCTCCCGCCCTGCCAGCCCCAGTGCTGGTTACAAACGTGTGTGGGCCGGAGAGCAGGAGCCCCGGGAGGTAACCGAGGACCCGGAAAGCCAGAGGGCCCTGCTGAAAACTCCCAATCCTCCCCTCTGGAAAGGTGTGTTTCCTGTGCGGGGGGGCCTGGAGGGGGGCAAGGGGGGTCTTCATACCTCGTAGATGGCGAAGCCAATGGTGAAAAGGTTGGCCCCCAGCTTCCGGTCCTTGCGCCGATTCTTCTGCATCAGGGCCACCAGGAAGCTGCAGATCACCTCAGAGTCATCAGGGTCATCATCCTCCTCCAGGAGCTTCAGACGGTACTGCGGGTTGGTCCAGAAAGTGTCTGTGCCCCAGGAAAAGAAGCGCGCATTCAGATATGCTTCTTGGGGGAAGGGCAGGAAGGAAAGTGACACAGGGAACCTGTCACCTCTTTTCCCTAAGGTGAGGGGCAACTTAAGATTTGTTTTTTTTAATACGGTGTTTTGCCTGTGTGTATGTTTGTGTGTACCACATGCATGCCTGCTACGCATGGAGGTCAGAAAAGGGCCACCATGTGGGGACCACACTTGGGTCTCTGCAAGAGGAATAAATGCTCTTTACCTCTAAGCCATCTTTCCAGTCCCCGTTAAATGGATTTTGACTTAGAATTAGGACAGAATTCCTAGAAATTTCTGAAATGGCCCTAAGTTACTGCTAGCAAATTAGCAAATTGCACTACTTATTTCTATAAATGGAATTCTCGAGATTGACAATTATAGCATCAAACTATCCATCAACCCTCAAAAAGGTTGAAGATGCTGTGTCCTGCAGTGTCTTATATTCAACAAGATTTAAAGTACCGTGTAAAAGTAAACAAGTGCATCTATCTCGTTGCTACACAAAAAAATTGGTAAACTTGCACGCGTACTAATGAACTGTTTTAAAATTACATTTATTTTCTCTTAACTTTTTGAGACAGTTCCTCTGACTTTGAGTGCTGGGGTTAGAGGCATGTGCCATCATGCATGCTTTATTCTGTGTGTGGGGATTTGACTCAGGACTTCATGCATGCTAGGCAAGAAGACTATCAACTGTGTTACATGCTCAGGCTCACAAGTAAACTTCTTTGATGTTAAAGATTTATTTTATGTGTATTATTATGAGTATTTTGCATACACACACACACGGGCACCAGGTGCATGCCTGGTACCATGGATCCCCTGGAACTGGAGCTACAGACAGTTTAACTGGAGCTACAGACAGTTGTAAGCTGCCATGTGGGTGCTCGGAATTGAACCCAGATCCTTTAGAGAAACACCCAGTGCTCCTAGCCACTGAGCCACTTCTCCAGTACCACAAGTGAACTTCTCTTTTTATATATTAATTGCAGTTTATTTACTTTGTATCCCAGCTGTAGCCCCCTCCTTCATTCCCTCCCAATCCCACCCTCTCTCCCTCATCTCCTTCCTGCCCCTCTCTAAGTCCACTGATGGGAGAGGTCCTCCTCTTCTTCCATCTGACCCTAGCTTATCAGGTCTCTTCAGGACTGGCTACAATGTCCTCCTGTGTGGCCTAGCAAGAGTGCTCCTCCCTTGGTAGCGGGGGGAGGTCAAAGAGCCAGCCATTGAGTTCATGTCAGAGACAGTCCCTGTTCCCCTAACTAGGGAACCCACTTGGATACTGAGCTGCAATGGGCTACATCTGGGCAGGGGTTCTAGGTTATATAAATTCATGGAATGAATACAGAAATTGTGATACTTTTACACAATGGAATACTACTCAGCAATTAAAAACAAGGAAATCATGAACTTTGCAGGCAAATGGTGGGAACTAGAAAAGATCATCCTGAGTGAGGTATCTCAGAAGCAGAAAGACACATATGGTATATACTCACTTATAAGTGGATACTAGACCTATAAGATAGGATAAGCATATTAAAATCTGTACACCTACAGAAGATAAACAAGAAAGAGGACCCAGGAGAAGATGATCAATCCTCACTTAGAAAGACAAATGGGATGGACATTGGAAATAGGAGAAAACAAGTGACAGGACAGGAGCCTACTGCAGAGGGCCTCTGAAAGACTACCTAGCAGTGTATCAAAACAGATGCTGTGACTCATAACCAAATCTTTGGCAGAGTGCAGGGAATCATATGAAAGAAGGGAGAGTTATTATGACCTGGAGAGGACAGGAACTCCACAAGGACCAAATATATCTGGGCCCAGGGGTCTTTTCTGAGACTGTTTCTCCAAACAAGTAAACTTCTTAATGACTTACTATCAGTAAGTGTTTGATTTGCATACTTATTTTATACCTATATATGCAGGGTTGTGTAAAAATCCCTCGTCAAAAAGAAGTCACATGTAAAAAGTTTAAGAGGCCAGCTCCCTGCTCCAGATAAGATGCCCTAAACTAGGGGCTTGACAAATATTTATGGAAAGCATGATTCAAGCATTTGTCTAATTATTTCTGAGTGGGATCCCTACCTGTGTGTTGGCTAATATTATGTCAACTTGACACAGCTACAGTCATCAGAGAGGAGGGCGCCTCCATTGAGCTAATGCTTCCATAAGATCAGGCTGTAAGTCTATAGTCCTGGGTTCTATAGGAAAGCAGGCTGAGCAAGCCATTGGGGAGCAAGCCAGTAAGCAGCACCCCTCCACGGTCTCTGCATAAGCTCCTGCCTCCAGGTTCCTGCCCTGTTTGAGTTCCAGTCCTGACTTCCTCCGACGATGAACAGTGATGTGAAAGGCCAAATAAACCCTTTCCTCCCCCAAGGTGTTTTGGCTTTGGTGTTTGACCACAGCAATGGTAGCCCTCACTAAGCTAGTTGTTCTACAGATGGAATTGCATGGGCTGGGGACACACAAGACCTTCATGCTGCCTCCCTTCTGAACTTGCATGGTCTTTGCTGATAGCTTTATGCTCTCCTCTGGTTCCACCTATGCCCTTTCCTTAGGCATCTGACCCACACGACTCGCTGTGTGAGAGAGAGAGAGATGGAGAGACTTCTATTTTCCTTCTTTTTCTTGAGACAAGGTTTCTCTGTGTGGCCCTGGTTGTCTTGGTTATAGAGCAGGCTGTCTTCGAACTCAGAGATCCGCCTGCCTCTACTGGGATCAGAGGTGTGCACCACAACTGCCTGGCACAACTTCTGCTTCCTAACTGACCTTTACATTCCAAGGACATCTGAGCTACATGTCTTAGCTCAGTTTCTTGTCTAACTTCTCTCTACTGCTCTTTTCCTCTCATTTATTTACTCTTTCTTTTCATCATAGAATACCGAGTTCTGTGTGTATATGATGTATGTGTGTTTGTGTGTGAAAGCAGGTGCATGCATGACACAGCATGTCCCTGGAGGTCAAAGGGCAGCCTTGCGCATCAGTCCTCTCCTTCCACCTTGTTTGAGGGTGTCTGTTGTCTGCTGCTGCGTATGCTGGGCTAACCTGCCCCTGAGCTTCTGGAGATCCTCTTGTCTCCACTCCCCATCTAACTGTAGATCATGACTTACTGTGCCTGACTCTTACAGGAGTTCTGGGGATGCAGACTCAGTTTATCTGGCAAGCTCTTTATACACTGAACCATCTTTCATCATTCTCACTGAGTTTTTGTTATATAGCCAAGTCTACTCTAGCATGTAGGTGACTTCAGTTCTCTATTACAAATCTTTACCTTGACTGTTAGTCAAAAGGCACCCAAACTTTTCATGTCATAAACTAAAGTCCTCTTACTGTAAATCCACAACTAACCACACTCAAAAACAACACACCAACTTTTGTTCCGTACAGTCTATGTTACAGTATTGACTCATCCACTGAGGTCAGTGTACTGGGACCCTTGGCACCATTACCACTCCTTCCCTAAATCTGAATTCTCCCCTCCATCTCTGAAGCCACTGACTCGGTCAGCCTTTCAGCATCTCTGCATGACTACTGCGGTAGCTGCCAGGGCCTCAAGTATATCTTTGACGTTATGGACGTGGTGTTCCGACAGTTTCCTGCTTCAACCTTTGCTGCCGGCAGAGGTACCTATTGGAGATCCCTCACGGCTGTTTCCTTCATTAAATGAGGCGGCTTTGAGAAGGCAGTGCTTCTTTAAGCTTAGTAAATGACAGCTGATGTTGTTCTGCCTGGAATCAGTTCTGCCTAGACCTTCACCTTACCTGGGAAGTTACGGCAGCCTCCGGCAGAACAGCCCCTCACCCAGCGGCCCTCGTTCACAGACACCGTCCAGGTCTGAAGCTTATCAGACTCCAGGGCGTCAGCCGTGAGGTTACAGATCTCCAGCTTTGTGAAATGGTAGACGAAGTCGTCATATGACATCCTGAGAGGTTGAAAGAGGAGAGACTCACACAAGGCTGATGAAGGGAAGATTCCAGGGCTGAAACAGCCAACTAAAGTCCCCAGAAGACCCTGGTGTTGTCAGCTTGCTTGTTCGCTTGCTTTGCAGAGACAGGATGTCATCCTGTAGTCTAGGTTGGTCTTGACCTTTTGATCCTCCTGCCTCAGTCTCCCAAGTGATGGACTTAACAGGTGTGTGACTGGTACTGCCATTTCTAACTATCTATCCCAAATTATCACCATGCCTTACAGTAATGACTCCTTATTTGTCTTTGATGAGCGAGAGCTGAAAAATCAGTTCTCCAAATGTTACTGCGTGTTTCACCATTGCCAGCCACATTTTAGGCACAGGGAAAAGAGATGTCACTTGGGAAAGGATGGTTTTAAGGACAATGGTGTCACAAATAAATGCATCTGAGACCTTACGGGACCATAGGCATCGCACAAGGAAACCCCTGTCCACTGAGATTCAGAAGGCTGACATGATCAGAATAAGGCTGGCACTGGACATCAGGTAAGAAGATCCCCTTGGCTCAGAAGGGAGCCAGTTCGCAAGGGCAGCTGGGACATGAGCTGCCATGTGCAGACCTGGGCCTGAGCTCAGTCACTGCCATGACGTAGGCCTTTCGTTTCAGAACCTCATCTTTGCTAGGCTCTGAGCCCCAGTGGGAAGACAGGGCCCAGATGTGCCAAAGATGAAGCTTGGTGGCTTCTGATTGGGGACTGAGGTCTCACCTCCCTGCCCTCACCTCCCTGGTCATGAACTTACCAGAACTCTCCATCCTCAGTGACCTGGTGCTGTAGGCGGGCCTTCTCCTCTTTGTCCACAAAGCTCCAGTCCTTCCAACTGGTAGGAAAATGGAGGGATTAAGGAAGGAGGAGGAGGAGGAAGAAGGGGAGGCCTGATGTGGGGTGTGTCAGAGGATCAGAGAAATACAAAGTCGGAGAAGCCCATATCCAGACCACAGGCAGTTTGCACCATCAAAACACAGCCCTGCCCTGCTACCCTCAGGCCTGTAGTCAATTCCACCACCTTCAGTACCAAGACCAAACTCCTCTAGTAGGGTCACAAGGGCTTGGCTGTCTCTGGCTGAATAGTCTCCTCATTCAGAGTTTGATTCTGCAAATAGGCAAACTGGGCTTCTCCTGTGGTAACAGACAGCTGTGGATCTTTAGACCTGCCGATTGACCTGTCAGCTTTGATGATGTCCTCAGCTGCAGAGGGGAAACAATTACACCATCTACCCGGGAACTATGATGAGTTCAAGAAATAACTCATCGAGACTGTTAGCTTGTTTCCCACTGAGCTGCTAAGAGCAAGCATGTAGATGGCTCTCCTTTCTGGCCAGGAAACAACCCAGAACTGTTTCTAAAACTGGATGCTTTTACACGTTCTCTCCTCCGGAGTGAGGAAGTAAGCACATTGTGTCTCAGGCTCACTGGGTTAGAATTAAGCTAACTGTGGTTCAGGGTGCGCTGGGAGCAAGGATGCCCTGGAGTCAAAGTGGAGATTGCTGAAAGACATGGCCGCATTCAGCAGCTCCTACAAGGAAGGAGTCAGCAGGAAAGGTGTCAAGGCTCTGAGTCAGTCTGGAAACACAGCAAGGTCGTTGCGGGTGTCTTAGGCTATGGAAGAGGCAATGATGGGGCAGTGAGGACCTCCCATCACACAGAGCACCTTTCGAACAGCTCTACCTTCAGGTAACTTTGTGATCCCGCCACCGAACCTGAATCCCACAAGAACAAGCCTGTGTTTCTGTGTTCCTCTCTACACCCTCAGAGGCACAGAGTCAGCTCCAAGAAAGGGTTTGTCACTTGGCTGAGTGACAAGGGTAGGGATGCATATGACTGTAGGAGGCGGCAGGCTCACCATCATCATTGAGAGATGACTATCCTCAGGGCTCTGCCCTGTGCCTCCTAGTTAACAGGTGATCGATGAACACTTGCTAAGTGAATGAGTGTGTGGCTGAAAGGACCAGGAGCGACCAAGCACTGCTACGATGCAAGCAGAGTCTCTAAGAGCAGATCAGCACAGGGCCTGGAAGTAGGCCTGTTGAGTCTCACTGTCCAAGCACAAGGGGCTGCCTGTCATTTAGTAGGGACGACCTAGCTCAGCGACGGAGAGAGCTCTAGAGGGGCTTGGAAAGTTCGGAAGCCTTTGTGATGGCTTCGCCACGGTGGTTATCTTGTTGGTCCCAGTCTGTTTGTGTTTCGTTTGTTTGTTTGTTTCAGAGATAAGCAGTTAAATTCTTTTTTTAAAAAAATATTTATTTATTTTAGTATGAGTGCTCTATCTGCATGTACACCTGCAGGCCAGAAGAGGGCATCAGATCCCATTATAGATGATTGTGAGCCACCCCGTGGTTGCTGGGAATTGAACTCAGGACCTCTGGAATTGCAGACAGTACTTTTAACCACTGAGCCATCTCTCCAGCCATAAGCAGTAAAATTCTTTCACAGGACTTGAGTATGTGGATGGCAAAGGAGCAGATATCTTGGACTCAGTTACACACTTTCCCCAGACACCACATTTATGCATGCCCCCCCACACACACACCCAGAAAGTGCTGGTACTGCTTCCATTTCACAGCTGAGGCTAAGAGACACCAAGAAGGGAATGCCTGCTTAGTCCAGAACCCAGCACGGAATATAACTCTTCCAGACTCATTCCTTTCAAACCTACAGCCACCATCGTGTTCACCGAGACCCTGGCTCCCTTGCTTTCACCCCCAGACCTTTTGGAAGCCCGTATCCTTCTCTGCAGGTCATTGGTTTGAAGGTGATGTGGCACGGTGCCAGCAGTACTCTCCTGGTTTGGTACCTGGTTCGGCACCCCAGGCTCTGCCGCTCCGTTGTCTGCCTCACCTACCCATCACTCCAAGAGCCGTTCCACTCCACCTGGCCCCAGGGGTTCCGCAGCCGCACCAGCTTCACCTTCTCGCCTTTGAACAGGGCCTGGGGCAAAGAGACACAGCTCTGAAGCCTGAGCAAGTCTGGAGAGATGGGCATCTGACTTGCTGTCAGGGCTGGGGTAGAAGTTGAGAGAATCCAGCATGAAGTCTGTCTGCCAGGCCCTGGCCAGGTGGACAAAGCAGAAGCCTCTGACAGGGTAAGGAGTCTGACCATTGCATGTGTTGGTGGAGGGGAGAAGCATTTACAGTGAGGCTCTAAGAACATATTAAGTATTTCTGTGTGGGCTTTACTTTATCTTTTATTATTATCATTATTTTTGGTTTTTTGAGACAGGGTTTCTCTGTGTAGCCCTGACTGTCCTGGACTCGCTTTGTAGACCAGGCTGGCCTCAAACTCACAGAGATCCATCTGCCTCTGCCTCCCGAGTGCTGGGATTAAAGGCGTGCGCCACCATGCCTGGCTTATTATTATTATTTTATTTATGTGGATGTATGTTTACCCACATGAGTTTATGTGAACCACATATCTCCATGCCTGAGAAGGCCAGAGGCTATCAGATTCCCTTTAGCTAGAGCTACAGGTGGTTGTGAGCCACCTGAAGCGTTGGGAACCAAATCCAGGTCCTCTGGAAGAGCAATAAGTGCTCTTAACTGCAGAGCCACCTCTCCAGCATCTATTTTTAGTGTGTGTGTGTGTGTGTGTGTGTGTGTGTGTGTGTGCGCCTATGTGTTTAGGGCATGTGTGGACATTGGAGGGCAACTTTCTGGAGTCAGTCATCCTTCTACCATGGGTTTCAGGTTTGAACAGCTGCAGGCTTACACAATATGGGCTTTTACCAACCAAGTCACCTCACCAGCCCTCTGTATGAGTTTTTTTAAAAGATTCCTGTTGTGTATATAAGCATGGTTTCGTGTTGGTCCCACGTGTGGGATGTGGGACTGATTTAGACGGTCCACAGTAGCAGACTATCTGCCTCATGTGGGCTCTGAGAGGAGCTCTTTGCCAGCTGCAGATAGTTTAAATCTGAGGACTCTGGAGAGAGAATAAATGCCAGAGCCCAGTGTGGAGGAACCCCAAGAAAAAACAACACTGCTTCTGCTTCCCCCTGGCTGCTCCTGGTTTCTGTTGTGAGATAAGAAGTTGGTGAGCTCCTGAACTGATGATTAGACTGGCTCGAATGAACCCGATGACCCTAACCAGCAGGAAGCAGCTAAGAGAACTGTGACCCCCCTCCCACTAGCCCTTTCTCTCTCTTACCTGGTATTGGGGTGTTGGAAGGGATTGGGGTGGAATAGGGAGAAAAAAAATAAAAGAAATGTAGATAAGTTTTTAAAAAGTACACCAACAGGTTCCTGCTGGCAAAACTACAGGCAGATGTCTCCTCTCAATCGACCAATTAGAAAAAGATTCCCCATTCTCTAGTCATGTGCACTGGGGGATGCAGACACAGCCTCCCTCAGGCCGTTCCTTTTTCCAGGGCTTAACTTACTCAACTGCATGTTATAGCAACAGTGTTCCTGCTTGGGAAATGACCCAGGAAAATTCAGAAGCCCCACAGGCAGCAAAATATTGCAAGTGAACATGAGAACAGGAAGCATGGCAATACAAAAAAAAAAACAACCCAATTTTGTAGGACAAAAGCAGTATTTCTAATCATTCCTTGGAAACACTAGAAAAATTCCCATCTTCAGCATTAAAAGCAAAGAGAAGTACCAGGGAAATGGCTTAGCTGGCAAAATACCTGCGGATCAAGAATAGAGACCCAGGTTCAGATCCCCAGCACACACGTAAAAAGATGGCGCAGACAAGCATGTCTTTAACCCTAGCACAGGGAGGGAGGGATGCCTGGAGTTCATTGGCCAAGCAATCTAACCAACTGGTAAGGTCCAGCTCAGAGAGAGACACCGTTTCAAAACAAGGCAAAACCCACACAAACACGCACATGCACACGCATACGCACACACAGCCGAATCAGGAAGCATCTGCAGCCAGGTCTAACTCTCCTAGGTCCCACAGGCCCCCCTACACCCCAGGAACCCTGCTTGGACCTAAGTGGCAAGCTCTTTGGGTGGTGAAGGAGGCACAGAAAGTTGTCAGGCCCCACCACGCTCCACCAGACTCACCTCCTCCAGCCCGGTGACTGAATAGGCATGACCTTTCACCAGCCCACAGGCCATCCTTGTCTCATACTGCACCGGAACAATCGTCTGCAGGGCAACAACCAGACAGCCTATCAGGCAGCTGGGGACAACAGTTCTGCTGCTTGGAGACAAGAGTTCATACCGGTCCGTTTCTGAGTTATTGCAGACTCAGAATGACAGAATGCCTTATCGCCGGGATCAGAGGCCCCCAACCCATCAGAGGCCTTTTTAAGAACAACGGGAAGATGAGGCCCTAGCCCCCCTAGCTGATCACACTGCCCTGACGGCCAGAGAGCAAGGTGGGTGCTGGAACAGGCGGTGAGTCAAAGGATCTGCCCCTCCCTTCTAGACCCCTTCAGCAGAGGAGAGGGGACATCTGGGGTCTGTGCCTTTCTCTGAGCCTATCAAGAGTTGAGTATTCCAAAAGAAGAAATTGAGAAGGGGAGTTTAATAAAACTCACACATCTCAACTTTTCTCTTGGCATCTCCTCATTTCCCTCACACTTTAACCTAGAACACGAAAGTCAAGAAATCTCTGTCCCTGCTCCCAGTACTAGGAATACTGGGTGGCTCCCTGCTGTGACATGGCTGTACCTGAGTGCAGGGAGAGCTGTTACAGGGGCAGAAGATGTGGTCTAGAGGATCGGCAGGCACAAGGGTGGATCAGCAAGGCCCACTGGGCACTTGACAGGCATCCCAGCACCAGCTGGCCTGCTAACAACAGCTTTGGGGGAGCTCCTGGGAGCCACATGGGTGTAAATTCCTGAAGCCGCCTTCGGGTGACAGGAGTGGGTGAGCCTTTAAGTTTTCTTCATCTTAGTCTCTTAGATATCATTCCTCACCCAGACTGGGGCAGGATGCTCCCTGGTCGTCACACCTATACCTCAGAGGCTGCACAAGATGATTTTCAGCTCTACACAGCCTGTCATTTTGACCCAGAAGTTTTACTCTTGGGAATCTGTCCCACAGAAGCCATTGTGGGTCTATTATACAAAGGTGTCTCTGTTGAAATGCTTATTATATCACTTTGAAACACAGACTTAAAAAAACCCTCTATTCGATAACAGAGCGTTGGTAAGTAAATTGTAACATATTTGAACATTAGAATAGTGTGCAGCTACTAAGATGATATAAAAGAATACTTAGCTGCATTTTAAAAATATGAGCCTGAACAACAACAACAACAACAAAAAAATCAGGCTGCAAAGATGTAACATATAATAAGACAGGATTTTAAAAACAAAAATACAGTTTAAGTGTGTGCTAGAAAGAACAACACACTAAAAGCTGGGCAGTTGTCTTTACATGGGAAAACACAGGCTAAATTTTCCTCTCTTTTTCTGTACGGCTCAGTCCTTCGGTAAGCACGAGTGCCTTTTAAACAGGAGGATGCCGGGGCCCTGCATTCCTTGTAGGAGAGTTAACAAAGCAGAGGGAATTTATTCTGTTGGCACTGGCTTCTCTGGAGCATTGAGTCGACTTCAGCAGGATGTAAGTCAGGGGGTGCCAGTCAGTCTGGATAGTTGGAGGTGTACACACCCGTGTTGGCCTGTCATCTGAGCCCCTGGGGTCCAGGTCTGAGTCTCGGAGCAGCGCGTTATCCATATTTCTCACCATCCGCGCAATCAACTCCCTCATGTTCACACCGGAAGGAGAAGTTCCGTAAGTCATGTTCGTGCCATCCTGAGGCCGGATGGGAAGGAAAGTGGAGAACCCAGGAAAGGGAAAGAGAACAAACAAGGAAGGGTGGGAAGGGAAGGACACAGAAGAGGGGAGAGGCAGACAAAGGAAAAGAGGAGACATCAACAGTGCACAAATGCAGAAAAGATGCAGAAGAGCAGTAGTGAAAGGAGAGTTCTGGGTGGTGTGCTTATGCTGACTGACAACTGAGCCTTCCTGCCCACAGCGACTGCTGGGAGAGAAAGAGACAGGGGGAAGCTTGCCATGCCCCTTCCTCTGAAATGGAGCTCCCCAGACTACTGTCCCCAAAGCAGCCCTTGGAAACCAGGTCAGGGTGGGTCCTCTCCTCCTTCCTGTCTCAGTTCTTATCACCTCAATACACTGAGAGAGGGTCTCAGGGAGGTCTTCCAGACAGCAGCACAAAGCATAAGAACTGACGTGATGTCACGGCTCTGCCACTGGGGCTCTTTCTAAGGGAAATGGTGGGCTTAGGTCCATAGGCCTCTTGGTGGGGCCTCTGGATCTATTTCTACCAGAATTCTAGGGCTTGGAATATCTTTGCTCAGTCTTCTTTATTGGGAACCACCCCATCCCCAGGAATAAATTTCCATTGAAAAACCCCCAAATTTTAAAGTCAAGAATTATTCATGCTCTTTTTTCTTTTTTTCTTCTTCTTTTTTTTTTTTTTTTTTTTTTTAAGTAGGATCTCACTATGCATCCCAGGTTGGCCCAAAACTAATAACCCTCCTGCCTCAACTCCTAAATTGCTGGAATTACTGGTAGTTCCTACTTATTTATTTTTTTAACATTTATTTATTTACTGTGGGGTGAGGTGCATGCAGACATTAAAGGAAAGTTGTTTCTTTCTACCTCGTGGATCCCAAGGATCCAATTTAGGACCTCAGGTTTAGTATACGTGCCCTTACCAATGATCCACCTCACAGACCTGGCTCTTGCCCCTTAAAGCATTCACCCCATCTCAGAAGGAAGCTGTGGGCTGTTGCTAACTGAGGAAAAGGAACCACACTCACATCGATGGAGCAGCCCATGAGCGAGCCTCTCTCGATGGCTTTCCTCATGATCTTGTACATGTCGCTGGGAGCATCCTTGATCTCAAAAAACTCTGTTACCCCTCCTGTGAAGTCCTCCATGGCTTCTGTGGTGTTCCCACCTTTCAGAGCTTCATAGGAACCATGGAGCCTTGGAGAGAGGACAAAAGCCGAGCTGGAGTCCGGGAGCTCCAGAAAGTATGACCAGCTAAGTTAGCACAAGGCCACAGAGGGCCAGAGGCATTGTCACCAACTGTCCCCACTTCCCCACAGCACTCTTCCGCCATCTGCTAAACCTGGCAGGGGAGGCGGAATGCCCAACGTAAGAGACAGCTTGGTTATATGAACGCACTATAAGCCTATGGTTCTAAGCAACTAAGATCCTAGGAGCTGAGCTCCAGAGATGCAGGAGCTGATCAAGACTTAAAACACCACCAGGAAGGCAGGACCAAAGAGCTGGCTGTGGGAAGCTGCCAATTCATTGCACACATCTTTATTTCGTCTTGTTTTTAGGTTCTTCAGGTAGGGCTCCTACTGCCTGGACCTGATCTCAAGCTGCCTCAGAGTCTTGGCTCAACTCCCACAATACATACGAACATGTATACACGTGCCAAGCCCAGTGTGGAAGAGACTTTGGCTGCATCTTCACATCCACATCCCCACCCGTAGTCGCGTGTCCTAATCCCGAACGTCGCCTTACTTGGCATAAGCCTTCTCCAGCAGAGCACTCCAGAACTCATTGCGGTGGTTGGATTTGGTGAAAACCAGCTGGTTGTTGTATGTCGGCAGACAGTCATCAATCACCACGTCTACCCAGTCTCCATAGCGCCAGAACTGCAAGAAGCGAGAAACACAGTCACGGCCATAGGCTGCCCAAGCACTGCGGCTTCCCAGGCTCTGCACTGTCCAGCTTGTTCGTTCTAGTCTGGCTTTCCAGTGTGTGTCTCCATCTCCAACTAGGCTGTGTGCTTCGGCAGGACAGGAAACTGTATACCACTTTGTGTCTGGCAAAAAGCACAGCCCCGTTCTGGCGGTAATTGGTCCTCTGTGGGTATCTGAGGGATCTGAATCTTTTCTCCTTTGCCCACAGGTCTATGACAGACCTGGTTATAAGTACCGTCATGTATCCCAAGAGTGTGCCTAGCATTGAGGATTCAGAATACCCAAGAAAGCTGGTGGGCTAACTTTATCTCCTTTCATCCTCTTTTTCTTCTTCCCTCCCTCCATCTCTCCTTCCCTCTTTCCTTCTTTTCTGTTGTTTTTGAGACACACAGGCCAGCAGGTGCCCCTCCTCCCTCCTTTTCTGGGGCCCAGCAGAATGTGTGTGAAGTCCAGTAGCACAGACAAACAATTTGTAAACAACTAGGTACCCAGGTTGGCCTTGAACTTATCCTGCTCTTCCTGCCTTAGCCTCTTGGGTGCTGGAAGTACAGGTCTGTGCCACCACACCCAGCTGATGACAAAATGAGGGACTGAAATGGAAAAGGAGGGAGTACGCTGAAGTACAATACTATTGGGGTGTCAACTGAGAAAGCTGAGTCATTCTGGACATCAGAAGTCTTCAGGGCTGGAGGGAGACTGCCCAGAACCCCAGAACATTCCAGATCCCCACATGCAGGTGTCAGGTCAGTTCAGGTCCAGCCCAGAATTTGTCTCTGTGCCAAGATGATCAGTACTCAGGAAGGTCGTAGTGGATTAATGACTTCTAGAATCAATAATTTCAGGTCTGGGTCAAAATAGCAATTAAAGCCCAGAAGACCAGAATTTTCCCGCAGGGCCTGGAAAGGTGATAAACTTGGTGCAGACTCTGCTGTCAACGGCACAGAGTACAGGAGCTACAGTTCATGGAGCAGGGATTCCAGCAAAAACCCGGAGAACCCCACCACTTTCAGAGGGGGTACCTCAAGAACCTGTTTGAGGGGGCTGCAGGCAATAACCTGCAGCCAGCCAGCTGGAGGGCAAAAATAGACATGCAGGACAGCAGACAGGATGCTCTCCTCCCTCCCCTTCTGGGTCACAGTGGAAAGTATGTAAGGCAGGGGTGCAGGTAAACAACCGCCTCCTCTCAAAGCTTGGAGCAGTAAACGGGACATTGCCCACAGGCAGGTGTATGGAGCCTTTCCTGGGACCATTGGGGAGGAAGGCAAGGCCAGGAGACTGGTGCTGGGTAGACTGTGGCTGTGTGGTGATTTTTTTTTTTTTTTGACTCTAAAGAAACTGAACTTTTTCTGGACCTTGCAGCCAAGTTAATACTATGCCTTGAGATCATTAAGGATTATGTACTTCACCTGCTGTCCTACTCTGTACTCAGCCTTTAAGGGAACAGTGGAACCAATCCCATCATGCTTTGGATTACAACAGCCTGTACAGCCTCAGCTAAATGCCTAGCTTTAATCTTAAGGTGTGTGCTCTCCTATGCCCCTGACACAAGATTACCTATGTTATGGTAACAATTTACTGAAAACAGTCAAGAGTTTGAAAGCAACCTCAATCAACAAATACCCCATAAATGCTGGAAGCAGCATGTGGATAGAGGTTGATGATATGTTTTGTGGTTTAGAGTGCTGTTCTAAGGAACTTGGGATTAGTAAAGTAACGATTTTCCTTGTAAAAATCTGTTGAAGATTTCTGAAAGAATCCCTCATACTGTTTTCTGTGCTGTTCAATAAAATCGAAACCCTCTGTTAGAGGCAGGCACAGATTCAGACAGCTAGACAGACACACACACACACACACACACACACACACACACCACACCACACATCAGGAACCAGGTATACAATACAGGCACAGATGAGAAGACACAGCTATGACAGCTAACACACACACACACACACACACACACACACACACATACACACACATGTGCGCGCCTTGGATACCTCACACAGGCAACAAGGACAGATAGATCACACACAGGTCAGACAGGTCAGTAAGCACAGACTATGGACAGATGGGAGACACAGAGAGAAGAGGGCTGGCTCTTGGTTAAAGTAACCCGAGAGAGGTCACTTTGTTTTAATTCCTTAATGCGACACGGAGCATTTCGGTGCCTTCTCTGAGATCACCTTTAACTCATTAACCAAGGCATGGCTGGCATCTCAGCCACACTCCCACGTCCTCACCTGGAAATGGAAGATCCCTGCATAGTTTTCAGTAAAACTCTGATCGTGGGGTATAACTCGGAAAAGCAGCCGTTCATTCAGGGTCAGGCAGGCGATGGCCGCGAGGAACCAGCAGTCCCCTGCAGGTAAACAGAGGCCCAGGCAGTCAGATGGGGGCTGCCCCTCTGGGAAGAGAAGGCCCAGCCCCAGCCAGAAGCTCCCCATTGCTGAAGAATTGGGGTGCTCATGGTGCCTACTGCCCTACTTCCTGTCTGCCCTC
This sequence comes from Meriones unguiculatus, assembly GCF_030254825.1. Classification (NCBI taxonomy): domain Eukaryota; kingdom Metazoa; phylum Chordata; class Mammalia; order Rodentia; family Muridae; genus Meriones; species Meriones unguiculatus. Next base: position 21,333,058 of record NC_083365.1, read on the forward strand.
ACCCAGGTGTGGGCCGAGGCAAGGAGAGTGACAGAAACTCTTTAACAGCATGAGGAGCAGGTTAACTCATTCTCTCAGGAGTAGATGCTTTCCTAAGGTCAACTGATCCCTCCTTCTACAAAAGACTTTCTTCTAGGGCCTCAGGGAGACAGAGCAGTGGTGATCATGGCTGTCCTCTGTCTTTGTGGGGTGAACCCGCTTTCCCTTCGGGCATCAAGGAAAACTGTCAGAGAACCATCACGAAATAGATATGCATCAGAAGGCAGGCCTGTTAGGCAGCTAGCTGCCTATGACCATTCAACAGAGGGCACTAAAGGTGGCAAAGGGACATACCTGTCCCGTCTTCTCTCTCACAAGGTATGCTGAGGAGCATACCTTGAGAGGTGGGGCAAAGAGACAGCAGCACTGGGCACGCCAACGGTCCCACCGCTGGTACTAGGGCCACAGGCTAGCTGCCACCCTGCTGGTGGGGGGAGGCTGACAACTGCCCACACCACCTGTCTCACTGTCCTGGGAAGCAGTGTATTGGTTTTGAAGGGCTCGGGGCTTAGTTTGCTCACACTCTCCAGGAAGTGTCCCTCAGGCAACCGGAAGCCCCGCCTGCCACACAACGCCCTCAGCCTTTTTCTGGAACAAAGTCAGTCCTTGGTGTTTTTCAGTTGCACTCGCCTTTTTTGGGTCAAGTTTTAAATAGTCTTTTAATGTTCTCTCCAATGTCCTTCACAGAGCTTGCATGCCATCTGTCCAGGGAGGAGGCCTCCACAACAAAAGGTGGAAGAGGAAGGGAAGTGGGACAGCCGAGCCAACACCGACAGAACCTCGGCCTCTCCTCTGCGCGGCAAGACGCACCTGATCGGATGGCCTGAGTTTGACCTCCAGATCCCACACGGAAGGAGGAAAAAACTGACCCCCAGGAGTCGTCCTCTGACCTTCACAGGCGTGTGCTGGGTATGTGTGTGTGTGCATGTAGATGCACACACAATTAAATAAATAAAAGGCCTTTCTAAAGCTGGTGGTGGAACATGCCTTTAATCCCAGCAGGTGGGTCTCTGTGAGTTCAAGGTCAGCCTGGTCAAGAACAGCCAGGGCTACACAGAGAAACCCTGTCTCAACCAACCAACCAACCAAACAACCAACCAAACAAACAAACAAAAAAAAAAATAAGCGATTCTGAGCTGCATTAAAAGGAAAACCAGAATTTATTTCTTCACATTCTGAATAGAGATTGCACCGGTTACTAGCGCTGGGTCACCTGGCAGGATACGGTGGAGGGAGTGTCCTACCTAGATCTCCT